>NC_050079.1:32423347-32764226 GCF_009764565.3 Dermochelys coriacea | reverse complement strand
AGGACTAGCTGACCTCTCAAAGTCCCTTCAAGTCCTACAATTCTATAATTAAAGATTGCAATTCACTCAGATACTATAGTAATAGGGGACATATAAGTACCAAAGACAAATAGTAGCTTGTAGATATTAAAGTTTGAACTTACTTCCCATGCCCTTTACATAAGAGCATAAGAAGGGCCATACTGGGTCAGACCAATGGTCCATTTATCCCAGGCCATCACTGTCTTCTGACAGTGGCCAATGCCAGATGCTTCAAAAGAACAGAATAGGGCAATCATCAAGTGATCGATCCCCTGTCATCCAGTCACAGCTTCTGGCAGTCAGAGGCGTTACTCCTACCATAGAAGAGTTGATCTGGCAGACAAAGTTATAACAAGATCCAATGGTTAGAAGTTAAAGCTAGACAAATTCAGACTGGAAATAAGGTGTAAATTTCTATCATTGAGGGTAATTAACCATTTAAATTTGCCAAATGTTGTGGTGGATTCTCCATCATTGGCAATTTTTAAAATCAAGTTTGGGCATATATCAGAGATGCTCTAGTTCAAACCAGAATTATTTTGGGGACATCCTATAGCCTGTGTTAGGAGGCCAGTCTTAATGATCACAGTGGTTCCTTCTGGTCTTAGAATCTATGAATCTATCGTAATTCCGCAAAGTGTTGCATGTAACCTCTCCTGCATACCTCTAGAGATGATCTCCCAAAGACTTTCTGGAAGAAAATGGGGTAAAGCTCTTACTAAGAGTTAAGGCTTCAACTGCACTCAGGGTTAGGAATTCCTTCCTTGAAGTCTAATGTGAATTTTCTCTTTCAAGGTGTTAGATCCTAGTTTAGTCTTTTTTTGACCTCCGTCTTCTTTTTCAGTGTTAGGAATGCTTTGTCTCTCTGTTTATATTTGGTCTTCTCATTTTCCAACAGTAGTCAGCATTTTTTCTCATGGGAGGTCTACACCAGTAATCTCTAGAATGGTCAATTCCCTTCTCTGCAATTATACCTGATTACTACACTCAGTGTTCCAGTGAACATTCTTCATCTGATAAAACATTCATGAAAAGTAATCACAGAAGGCTGCAAACACAGTCAAAGCAGATTTGTTTAAAAATTCAATGGTTTATTTGTAGGGATTTGTTTTGGATTATTTGCCTAGCTCTAGTTTATCATTCAGTCAAAAATGCACCATGGTAACTTCAGGGCCTTGTTCCACCTCTCTTCCTCAGGATGAGTCACTCCATGAGCCCATCCCAAATGTTATGATTTCAGTGGCACTACTCAGATGGTTAGGTACTGTAGTACTCAGCATGAATAAGGGTGAAAGAATCAGAACTTAGAATAACAGCGTTAACTGAGTGGTTGTAGCTGTGTTGGTTCCAAGATATGAGAGAGATAAGGTGGGAGAGATAATATCTTTTATTGGACCAACTTCTTGTGGTGAAAGACGCAAGCTTTAATTAACTGAACATTAACTGAAACAATTTTGCTTTTCATAGAGCAAGCCAGCTGCATATAGTAAAGGAGAATTGGTTTATGAGTTTGTCTGGCTTGGTGATTCAGTGCCCATACCACTTAATGCACCTGTCACTGTAAAATTGCTTGATTTAGTTGTAATTGATGGGTTTAGCAAATTTCACTTTGTTTATGGGTTTGTGTGTCTGGAATCCTTTTTTGGAGTGTTCTGAACTATGCAGACACAATTGCTTGACTGTTTATACAAAGGGTTTGTCTTATTTGGGAGCCTCTTTTGGAACTGGAAGAGGAAGAAGTCTGAGAATATTGAAGTATTGGTGGAATATCTGAGCACTGCAACACATCCTGGTTTGCAAACTACCCCTTGATCTTGCATTTTGAGAAATTAGGGTTGAAAGAGTTTTGTTGTATGCATTTGGAATGAAACTGACAACTCAACTTTATTTCCCTGAGGGCTACAGCTTAAATAAATCACTTAAGAATCTATATTGTAGATTTTGTGTGGTGATTTTCTTTTTGAAATTATGGTATTTCGAATTAGCTGAATACAGTAATATACAAGTGACACTGAGTTTCTTGTATAAAAAATTAGAATAATATGTTTTCATGTTTGATTGATTTAATTTAGTTTTGTAATTAGAAGTGTCATTTTATTGCTACTTGAAGAAAAGTATTTGTAAGGAGTTTAAATCATGTTATTTTAGTATGTAGATAAGAGTTAATGCATTTTTCATTTGAAAAGACAGAATTTCTCTGTTTCCATCTCCACTTTTTTTCGTTCCAGAGGAGCTTAATTGTGTCATAGGCTTAGGCCATGATGATGGCTAGTTTGAGGGAACCTGCAAGGGAGCTCAGGCGCTGCTTTAGAAGTTACCTACATGACACAGCTTGTCAAATGTTGTTTTTAAATTTTTTTCTGACAAAAATGTCTTTTTGGAAAAATGAACATTTTCCTCATAAAAATTCCCATATCCATGCAAATTTTCAAGGATTATTTTTTATTTTGTTGAAAAAATTAAAATTGCTCTTTTCTATGGAAAATATATATATTTACCAGCTCTACTAAGTGATCTGGACTTTTAGATCATCCCAGTTCAATTCTCCCTATTTAATTTTCCCTTCTTATGGAAGACGCCCAAGGACTTCTTTCTCACTGACTTTTTTAGCTGGTAGCTTGTCATACCCAAATTCTTCTCTGGTATCTTCAGGTGTTCTCTGATGGCTGTGATAGTCCCCCAGAACAGCTGGATAGAGGCTTGGTGACATCTCTTCCCTCTCCACCTTTTTGTAGCACCCCTCAAGTCCATTTCTCTTCTCCATCTCCTAAAAGAGTGGGATCACCCTAATGCAGAAACTGAAGATAATTTGGGTTGGGGAGTCCTTTCCTCTTAATCCAGTGTGAGGGTGGCCAGTATACTGCGAGATATCTTTATATTAGTGCTTATTTTATTTTAGATTCTAAAATTGAGTTCTAAAACCAGGCAAAATTTCAGAGGGTTTATATATATCCAAATATGTGTCCCCAGTCCTAGCCCTGATGAACAGTCTAGTTTATTTGAGGTTGATCTTTACATATATTCCAGTCTTGAATTTTTCTAAATTATTCCTTGCAGCTTCCCATCCGCCGTTTTACTGACATAGGGAGCACTGTTATCATCTCAGCTATATGAACCTTGCCAAAGAGTAGTAAGCATAGAATCTCTGCTTCTCACTTCGGCTGTAACAAGTGATTTGGGGCCACACTTAGAGCAGCTTAATCTAATTAAGATAATTCAGTGGAAAAAATTGTCGCTATAACCTTAAACATCTGAAAATCTTGGCATCAGACTTGATCTGAATGAAGTGTGAAATAATTATTGCACATTTTACTTTTCAGTCACATAAAGGAGCAAGTGTCTTTAAAGTGATACCACTCATGCTGAACATAGGTCAATCTGAGTGCTATAGAATTATGAATGTCTTTTTAAAAAAAAAATGAACGTAGCATTCGTGATGGTGCCAAATTAACAGCTCTAGAGACTGAATCTTCCTACCCACACAACAGGCAGCAGTGGCTTCCCCTCAATGCCTTAATCTCAGTGGGGTTTTGTGCATGCAGATTCTATCTTCTGTGGGCACTAGCATTAGACTCTTTCTGTTGATGAGCAGGTGTCAAGGAGGCCCCACGAATACAGGTGTGTGCATGAGCAGAAGTGGAGGCTGGAAATAAAGCTGTTGTGTTTCTTTCAGACACTCTATATTTTCATTGATACTATTTACATATTGTACCTATATAAAAATATAATCACTTATCCTGTATCCCTGTCCTCAGTCACACTTTTCACTTTAGAACCTTCATATATGTTTCTGTCTCTAGTCCCTATCATTGATTTATCACCAGACCCGATTCCCAACAGATCTCTGTGCTCCTTCTCAGACCTGTTTTGTTTCCTATTTCCATCAGTTCAGAGACTGAATCAGCCCATCTAAATCCATCTATATGTTTTCTTTAGCTTCAGACGCCACTGCCATGTTCCTTTCTGTCTGCTAACCCTGCTTAAATTTGCCTTATAATTTCTACATGAAGATGGCCTCATGGTTGAGATGTAGCCAATCCTGTTTCCTGATTTCAGTATACATTCATGACCGCTTTTCAGCTCTCTTTGCTACCCAGACACCAGTCCCACCCTTTACTGTTGTTTCCTCATTAAGTAAATGTCTGGCTAGATTGATTGATTATACAAACGTACTCTAGGAACTCTGGCATTACAGAATCAAATAGCTGCAGCCTTCCACACACACAGCTGAGGCTGAGTTAAATGAAACTAGAATGAAATGCCTGCTTTCAGCTAAATGAGCATTAGAATACAATAGCCCACTTTGGATGAAATTTAAATGAGTTATTTAAAATCATTGCTCGTTTTCTCTCTTAACCAAATGTGCTTCTGAGCTGAGAGGGTGAATTTGACATAAATCTGGATATGAAACTCCAGATCATGGTGAATGTTCTCTGACTTTATAGGTGATGCGTACTTAGGATGGTATTGTTGCTTTGAAGTTAGAAATATGAGTTGGAGTTTCCCTAGGGACTTGGAATATAGTCAAGTGGCTTTCCTTTTTTTTATCCATACGAACAGCAAATATAAATTCATATAGGCTGTATAGAGAAACCTCAAAAGCTCAGTCCCTGTCCTGAATAGCATATGATGTATCCTATGGACACAGAGGGAGAGAGCCTCAGCTGGTGTAAATTGGCATAACTCCATTGAAGTTGAGATGTATTCAGGACACCAAAAAGGTTTGTTTTTTGTCTTCTCTCCCCTGCTAAAATAATAAACATAATTTTTCTGAGTATCTTGGGTGAGTTGTTTTTCCAGGTAGATTTGAATTGAAAGATGGTGGTTGCTCACTGAACTTGGATTGAGAGGGTATTCCAAACATAGAGGCAACACATGTAAATACAAGTAGAAGGGAACAGAAGCATGCTTCAGATGTAGATACTCATTCTTTTTTTAAAAATAGACTGCGTAGCATAATACCCTCTCTCTTTTTAGTTGAGGTACTTCGGGACTTCTGGTATCAATGACCCGTCTTCATTACAATAGTAATGCCGACAGGCCCCAGCCTTGTGCTAGAATTGTACAAATGCATAGTGATCATGGTGAAGTGATTTGTGCAAATTCATGCAGAAGACTAGTGGCAGAACTGGAAGTGGAGCCCACGTTTTCCAGCTCCTAGTCTTTTGCCTTATCCACTGGACCGCTGTCCTGTGCCTAAAGATCTCATGCCTTTTTTAACACTTTAAAGCAATAAAAATTAATATTTTCTATGAGGCTACTTCAGAGATATATATACTAGATATTAAAATAATTGTAAGGCTCATTCACTTGATAACTTTAGCTTTGCAGTAAATAATCTTCCTGCATATGTGGGTATTTATATAATGTACAGTAATACACGTCTTCTAGTCTTTCCTATTTTGTTTATTATCGCACTTCTGACCAACTGTGTGGGGCAGAATTAGTGATTTCAGGAAAGCATTCAGGGTTTATTACTGTTTTCAAGTTGTCTTGTTACTGAACCCCATGCCACATTAAAAGGTTTTATATTTTGTTAGCTTGTTGTGTGTGTGCATAAACAGTCCTAAACCACTGACATTAATTCAGGTAGATACATTTTGGGTATCTCAAAAAACCCACCATGGTACAGATATATAAAAGCGGGATCTGCAAATATTAAACATATCTCAATGGACTAGGATGTGTTCTCTAAATGCCGCTTTTAATTTTTAGGAAAAGAATGCTAATGGAAATCTGAATGTGTCTGATACTCTTATTTCTAAGATTATTATTTGAGACAAGCTGACCATTTATATGAGACAAATTAAAACAAGGGATAGCAAATGATAGCACTAAGTTAGCTTTTCAGAGAAGATAACTGGCACAGAACCTTATTCTAGGTGATATGCTTCGCAAAGCACTCATTTGGAGACATAGTCCACTAGAGGCCTTTTCTGAATGTTTCTGAGGACTAAGAATACTAACTCCACTAGCTATATATATATAATAATTTATTTAAATGAGCAAGGGAAGAATAAGGAAATTAAAGAGCTGCAGATCTAATTTCAGATGTGAGGAAGATGTTGTATGCATAAATAAGTTATAGCTGTAAAACATTTAGACCTGCAGAATTAATTATGACTCTAATTGAATGTTGAGAATGAAATCCTCCTGTGACAATAGTTACAGCACTGATCAAGGCCAGTCCTGGTGTCACACAGGGTTTTCAGAACCCAAAGCAGTGGTAACTTAACTGTTTGTCTTTAGATGGTGTCGGGAATAAATCAAAGGGGACACAGCTCCTCTGTCTCAGAAATGATTGGTACAAATGAGTGCTTTTGCCTAAAACTACTTTATTAGGTTTCAAGCAAGTGCGCACGCGCACACACACACATATATATATGCTGTAGTAGTAGGTTCAGAGCATTCCAAACATGTATTTACCCAAAGTCTGAGATGGTTTCAAGTAATCAGCAACCAGGCTTCCAGGGCTGTTCCTTCTGTCCACCTGCTGGGAAATTTTGATGTCAGCTCCTTACCCCAAAAAAAGCTTCCTCGGACTGCTCCAAAACACATTTTCTAACTAAACTCTTTATAAATTTTCTCTGGACAAAGCACGTAACTCATAACAGCCCCAATAGGCTAACAATTTCCCTAGCAACAGCCAATAACAATTCATTAGTCTCCTTATCTGCAAAGCAGCTTCAGCAAAAGAACTTTAAAACACAGATAAGCAGAATGAAGGTCAGTTTTCCACATTCCCCGCCCACTTTTCATGAATTTGTCCTTTCACTTTATCTATCCCAGTCGGTAAAACTGCACCTTGCAGCTGTTTTTGTCTGCCTAAGCAAAGCCAGATTTTTCTCCACCTCTGTAGTGTCCTTGCTTCCAGTTTGGGGAGGGAGGTTAAGTGCACAAGATGGCTATGGATTATACCAAATCAAGTTCTCTCTCAGCCCCATTTTCAGAACTACATTTGCAAAAATGTGTGGGCAGAAACTCTGCATGCAGTTACCTGAAATGTATATGGAAATCAAAGTAATTGTATGTATAAAAGGCCAGGTAGACATTTAAAGGGTCACTTGTATATGCATTTCATTACAATTGTGTAGTTAGTTGCAGTAATTGCATACACAAATTATGCACACTTGCTTTTTCATGCTTAATTGTGAGTATGCGATCTTGAAAATCTGGGCCCATGAAAATGTTAAGTTTGACTTTTAACTTTCTCCCATATTTTTCTTTACATCCTTATTTTTTAGGGCCACCTGTGGTCAAAAATGCTCTTATAGTTGCCCATATTGATGAAGAGGTAGCTGGTATAAGTTCATGGCCTGTCATTATGTATGATCAAACTCTACTAGGAATACATCACCAAATGGTTAGAAAACACATTAAAAACTTGACCTGTTTTACCTGTTTTGAGAGTGGCATTCACACTGATCTACATAATAAATGTGAACAGGAGATTAACTATTAAAACAAATTATAATTAGGGCTGTCAAGTGATTTAAAAATATTAATCGTGATTAATCGCGCTGTTAAACAATAATAGAATACCATTTATTTAAATATTTTTAGATGTTTTCTACATTTGCAAATATATTGATTTCAATTACAACACAGAATACAAAGTGTACAGTGCTCACTTTTATATTTATTTTTAATTACAAATATTTGCACTGTAAAAAACAAAAGAAATAGTATATTTCGATTCACCTAATACAAGTACTATAGTGCAATCTCTTTATCATGAAAGTTGACCTTAAAATGTAGAATTATGTACAAAAACATAACTGCATTAAAAAAAAAAACCCGAATGCAAAACTTTAGAACCTACAAGTCCACTCAGTTCTACTTCAGCCAATTGCTCAGACAAACAAGTTTGGTTACAATTTGCAGGAGATAAAGCTGCCCACATCTTGTTTACAATGTCACCTGAAGGTGAGAACATGGCACTGTTGTAGCCAGCATTGCAAGATAGTTACATGCCAGATTCACTCAAGATTCATATGTCCCTTCATGCTTCAACCACCATTCTAGAATACATGCGTTCATGCTGATGATAGGTTCTGCTCAATAACGATCCAAAGCAGAGCGGACCGACGCATGTTCATTTTCATCATCTGAGTCAGATGCCACCAGCAGAAGGTTGATTTTTCTTTTTTGATGATTCAGGTTCTGTAGTTTCTGCATCAGAGTGTTGCTCTTTTAAGACATGTGAAAGCATGCTCCACACCTTGTCCCTCTCAGATTTTTGGAAGGCACTTCAGATTCTTAAACCTTGGGTCGAGTGCTGTATCTGTCCATAGAAATCTCACATTGGTACCTTCTTTGCATTTTGTCAAATCTGCTGTGAAAGTGTTTTTAAAACAAACAACGTGCTGGGTCATCGTCTGAGACTGCTATAATATGAAATACATAGCACAGTGCGGGTAAAACAGGACAGGAGTCATGCAATTCTCCCCCAAGGAGTTCAATCACAAATTTAATTAATGCATTACTTTTTTTAATGAGCACCATCAGCATGGAAGCATGTCCTCTGGAATGATGGCCGAAGCATGAAGGGACATATGAATGTTGAACATAACTGGCACATAAATACCTTGCAACACCAGCTACAAAAGTGCCAGGTGAATGCCTGTTCTCACTTTTAGGTGACATCGTAAATAAAAAGTCAGTAGTATCTCCCGTCAATGTAAACAGACTTGTTTGTCTTAGCAATTGGCTGAACAAGAAGTAGGACTGAGCAGATTTGTAGGCTCTAAAGTTTTTACATTGTTTTGAAAATGTAAAAAAACATCCAAAAATATTTAATAAATTTCAGTTGGCATTCTATTGTTTAACAGTGCAATTAATCACGATTAATTTTTTTAATTGCAGTTCATTTTTTTGAGTTAATTGCGTGAGGTAGCTGCTATTAATCAACAGCCCTAATTATAATTTGTTTTATATTTTCTAAACTAGATAAGGTGTGAATTCATGCATGGACAGTAGTAAGTATTACACCACCTTATTTCTTATTGTTATGCTATTTGTGTTTGCATTGAATATAAATAGGGTTAGATTATATTATTGTGGCCTGATCCCGCAAAGCACTTACGCTTTTGTGTAATTTTGCTGAAGTGAGTAATAAGACTGCTACTCACTTGACCAATATTATGCACATGTTTAAGTGCTTATTCAGGATCAGGGCCTAAATGATCATTTGCATAAGAAGTGGATAAAGCATGGAAAGATGTGATGGAACAAAGTCAACAGTAGACTTAAATGTAAACTTGGTTTGATGGCCTAGTAAAAATGAAATTGAAAGCTGCTCCACTCAGTTGCCTTTTTCAAAGCTACATCTGTACCCTGTGATTGGCAGAGACCATTACTATGTTATTATGATATACCTGAACAGATGGAAAAGGTGCTGTAATTTCAGCCACTGTAATTCAGAAGTTTATATTATTGCCATGGCTGTCAGACTATTTGGACACTAATTGCAGAGATTAGTCCTGTTCCTCACAAAGAGAAGCTGAAGGTTTACATAAAATATTTCCTGTTTTAATTACAGCAGAACTGTTTTTATTATTGGATAAGTTCTATATGCTATTCTGCTCTGTGGTTTCCCATTTTCCCTGCTAACATCTGTAAATAACTTTCAGCTGTCTCTATTGATTCCCCAGCTGCTGCTAATGTTAGAGACAGATGAGTTTAGAAGTCAGCATGAGGAGACTGGAACAGAATTGCAAATACCTGTGCAGTAGTCTGGATGCCCCGTGTGGTCACAAACACACCTCTGGTTCCACAGAGACTGGAAATTATTGACCTTAGAGAATTTTCCTCAAATCCACGCACACATTTATGGGAAAACAAAAGACAAAGGAAGAAAATTGCAGGCTTTACTTTGCGTCCAGCAGTGAATTCTCTTCCTTCACCTAGCTCATCTTTTATTTTGCCCTCTCTAAGGGCTTGATTCTATACCCACTGAAGTCAATGGCAAAACTCCCATTGGCTTTAGTGGATGGGATCTGAGTCTATGTTACTGGACATTATTTTAAACAATGTCTGGAGCCATGCAAGGTTGACACTGATGTTTTATGTCATCAGATAATGGATCTATGAATTAAAAGCCAAAGACATGCTTCTGCCTCCCAGTTCCAAAGATGCTGATAATGGGGGGAGGCAGAGTGAGGGCAGCCGCTTCAGAGATGTTACTGAGCATGCTCAATCTGTATGAGCATGCTCAGTACAAGCCAAGCTGCAAATCTGGAGGGGACACGTGACCCCACATGCCCCTCCATGCGTTACTTCTGCCCAGTCCTATATAGACTGCTCACAGAGTGAGGGTTCTACTCGGTGTGAATAGAATGACCAAATTCTAAGGGCGTCAGTCCATTGACTATAACTGGCTTTAGATCAGACCCTAAATGAGTAATTTTTCCTTTGGTTCCCTTTAATGACATGGTTGTCTTTTATTCCTCTCATGTCCAATTAGCCACCTCCTTCCCTCTCAAATTCTGCTGTCCGCCATGTCTCGTCTCTTTCTCCCAGGCCTCCACTTTCTTTTTCATTAACTTTTCCTTTCCCTTCTTCTTGGCATATTTATTCTTCCCCTTCTCCTTTCTGCTTCTCTCTCATGAATCAGCACTTTGGGAAGCTGCACTTCCTGCTAGACAGGGTTTGGTGTATATGTGTGTGCTTTTTTTTTCCCTCCCCCCAAACTGTTCTGGGAAGGTGTGGCCCCAAATCACTAGGATACACAATTCAATAATTAGAAAAGGAGTACTTGTGGCACCTTAGAGACTAACAAATTTATTAGAGCATAAGCTTTCGTGAGCTACAGCTCACTTCATCGGATGCATTGGCTCTTATGAATACTGCAGAGCTGAAAGTTTACTAAATCTCTTTATTTTATTTTATTTTATTTTATTTTATTTTATTTTATTTTCTATGTTGTGCAAGTTCCTTTGACAGAACAAGGGGTTCCCATAATCTAAATTACATGGATGCTTGGAGTGGCTTGTGAGAAGGATTTAGATAGATTAGACTCATGGGTGGATGAATAACTCTTGCAACTTAATAAAACAAAAGGTGAAACAATATGGATGGAGACCAAAAATAATGTTGGAGTACAGTTTTAATGGCCCTTATGCAATGCTCACTAGAGTCAAGGGGAATCTTTCCATTGACTTCAGTGGGGTTTGGATTAGGCCCAATTAGGATACAGTAAGGCAACCACTTTAGAGAAGAGACCTCGGGTCATTGTAGATAATATGCAGTAATCTCAGAAAAATATCAGGCAATAGTTAGAGGGAAATAAGACACATCAGTCATACGAAGCTGCAAAAGTTATTCTGGCACTCGGGCATTGTTTCTTATGTCTTGTAGGTGGGTGTGCACCAGTGTACGTCCTACAAAATGAGGCACTCTACCTATGTATCTGAATTCTGTGTATCTGTCTCTGGTACCTTTTAATAATGGGGTCATTTTTACAATGCAGCATTTCCTCCACAGCATCTGATCATGGTTACTTCTCAAACTGTCAAGTCTTGACACATTTTGTTGGGGAACATATCACTGCCTACTCTACTGATAAGGAGCTATTCGGTTTCTAACTTCAAGGCACATATTCATGAATGGAGACAAAAAAAATCTCCCTCAGGAGAAAAATTATTGAGCAAGACATTCACGATGAGGTTAAGAAAGTCAGGAAGGATGCTGGAAAATTGGAGAGGGGTCAGAGAAGAGCTGTGAGACCAATTAAAGGATTAGAAAATGTCTTATAGTGATAGTCTCAAGGAGCTTTATCTATTCAGTTTAACAAAGAGAAAGTTAAGGGGTGACTTGATTACAATTATAAATACCTAAAAGGGGAACAAATATTTAATAATGGCTTCTTTAATCTAGCAGAGAAAGGGATAACATGGTCCTGTAGCTGGAAGTTGAAGCTAGACAAATTCAGACTGGAAATAAGGTGTAAATTTTTTAACAGTGAGAGTAATTAACCACTGGAACATCTTACCAAGGGTAGTGGTGGATTCTCCATCGCTGACAACTCTTGAATCAAGATTGGATGTTTTCTAAAAGATCTGCTTTTGGAATTACTTTGGGGAAATTCTATGGTCTGTTTTATACAGGGGGTCAGACTAGATGATCACAATGTTCCCTTCTGTCATTGGAATCTATGAATATATTCTGGATGTTGCCATGACCCGAAATCCCTGACAAAATGGCACACTCCAAAAGGTTAGAAATTAAATGATACGATTGTACAAATAGTCCTCAGATTCTAAGTTTACTAGGGCCATATAAGTAGGTAGGTAGATGCAGCAAGTAAAGATGTCTGGTCATCCTTCTGACTCTTTACTGGTGCAGGAGTCCATGCTAGCAGATCTGATGGCAGGACAGCGGTCATCAGGGTATGTGACTACTTAGGTTATGTGCATGTCTTCTAGTTATCTATCTATATACATGCTATTACATACTATATTTTCATTTGTTTTTGTGTATAAGTGGGTGATGGTAGGAGAGAGGGCACATAAATAGGGAGAAGAAGGTGTGATGGGAATGGAAACAGGAAGCAGTGAGAAGGAGAACTCTTTATCGTCTGAGAAAAGTTGGTGCAGCCTATAATACACTTACAAAATTAAACCGCCACACCAATTCATTAGTTCCTTCACTAATATTCACAAAATTCCTTTTATATTATTTTATTATTTTTATTATTATTATTTATTATTTATATTACAGTAGGAAATATATTTTACTTCATGATGTGCAATTTGATTTTAAAAGGGCTGGAATTAAAATACTAGATAAATTATTGTTCTCTTTACAAGACTTTAAGTTAGTGATGGAAGTTCATTTGCACAGCACATACTTTTGTCTTTCAGAGGTTTAGCTATAAACCCTCAGACAACTCATTTTGCAATCGTGTCTGTAGAAGTCAGTAATCAAATGCTAATAATGGCAAATGAAAATGGGACCATTTAAAATGACTATTTCAGCTGAATTAATTCATATTAATATTTATTAAAAGAGAAATTTCCTGGCCTCAATTTCAGCTCTAGGTAACTCTTAATATAAAATGTTAAGTGAAAATATCAGATCTTAATTAACAAACGTGAATGATTCTTGTGGTAGAAGTTTAACTTGATCAGACTATCAGGTTAGTGCTACACTGGTGAGTTTCACTGTTCTAACAAGTGGGCTGGGCTTAGTGACAATCTAAAAAAGTGTACACTTGTCATTTTTCGCAGGAAAAGTTGATTTCCTTTACAATCTGCCCTGTTGTGAAGCAGTTGACTCTGTCCTGTGCATCTGGCAGCCAGCCTGACTCATGAGTGGGATGGAGGAGCCGGGGCTTCTCCTTTTCCACATCCCTATCTATCCCCCTCCCCACTCACTTGCAGCAGGGAGTTTTGTGAGAATATCCCCTGCTCTGCCTCCACAGCTGGAGTCACAACTTGAGCAGGACTGAGCAGCGGATCTCTTTCTTGCCTGTGTGACTATATAAGGGCTAGCCCTTTTGTGTCTACACTGCAATTAAACACCTGTGACTGGCCAGTGTCAGCTGACTCAGGCTCACGAGGCTTGGGCTATGATGCAGTTTAATTGCAGTGTAGCTGGCCGGGGTCAGGCTGGAGCCCAGGCTCTGGAGGGTATGTCTACATTGGAATAAAAGACCCATGACCTGGCCATGGCTGGCCCTGGTCAGCTGACTCAGGCTCATGGGGCTCGGGCTGCGGGACTAAAAATTGCTGTGTAGACATTTGAGCTTGTGAGGGGGAGGGTCCCAGAGCCCAGGCTCTAGCCCAAGTCTGAACATCTACGCCACAATTAAACAGCCCTGTAGCCTAAGCCTGAATCAGTTGACACAGGCCAGTCACAAATGTTTAATTGCAATTTCGATATACCCACAATATACTTTGCTCATTTAGGGCCAGCTTCCACCGTCTTTCCTCATAGTATGCGGCACCTCTATTCTGTGAGCAGCCCCACGGAATTCAATGCGATTGCTCGTGGAGCAAAGCACTACTCAGCACTACTCTGCCTCAGGGAGGCAGAATTTTATTGAAAGAACTATTTGGAAGTCATGCAGCATGTTCAGATTGCCTTTGCGTAGGCTTTGCTGTCTGATATTATACAAAATTAATGGTTAGAAACCTATTTTGTTGCCCTCCAAAAATAAACATACACAAAGTAGGGTTTAGTAATACAGTGTCATGTTTGCGGCCTGTTTCATATGTCACCAGCTCCTCTGAAAATTGCCCCATCATCCTCTCTTAGATGCCATATAATATTCTTAATTTCTCTCTTGCTTTATTTGCGTGATAATATCTTAACTTGTCTTAAACACTCTGGCTGAGGCCTTTCTTCTGTGCTTTACTGTTTCCTGTCATTTTCTTTTTGATATAGCTCCATTCTAAAATCTCTCCTTTTGTCCCCTAGACTTGATGTTTTATACATAACTATGTGCTTCTTTTTTAATCTAGCTATCCTTGATTAACTCTTGCATGTCTTCACTCATTTACATTGCCCTTTAATGTTTTACTCTTAGTATAATTATTACTACATGGCATGCAGAATCTTTGGGCATAATATATCTTCTTAGTTCTTTGTGTATCCTCTGCTGCTATCCCATGGGAGTTCACCAAGCATTAATCCATGATTCGTTCAAAATTTGCTTTACTAAAATATAACATCCTTTTTTTAATAATTCCACTATTTTTTGGCTTCCCCAATCATGAAGATGAAAATTCAAATTACTCTTTGCTCTTGAAAAGTCAAATCTTTTTATTTCACAAAAAGTTTTCTTCTTTTGAAAAATGTCTGCATTTTCTCTGACGTTTAATGACCATAAACCCAGTAAATTTCAACTAAAGAGCCCCCACAACTCTTGGTGACAAGACAGTCACAGTCTTCAATAGCGCATGATTTAGGAAGATTTCAGTTCACTTTTGTAAACAAACAATTAATTAAATCAATATCACAACTTCCATTTGACTGTAGGTAGGCAGCAGAATAGCCTCTTCTGTTTAGAAAGAGGCTAAAAGAACAGCTTGATTTACTTGGGGACGGGTGATTCTTTTGACACCCTATTAGCGATTGGGTACTAAGACAAAAGCTGGTTCCAACTGTGGGCTGCTAGAGCCCTGCCTGTAATGAGTGGAAGTTACTTAAAAGCTTCATTCATAGAGCTCTGAAAAGATGGGAGGATGTTGGATGAAAATTCTATGCACACTTCTTTGACCTGCCTTTAACATAATAATACATATTGCCAATATGTTTAAAAATAAACAACAAATCCAGAAACAAAATCCTTCTCTGCACACACACAGTTCTTCCCCCTGGGAGAATGTATAACAGAGAGAATGAATTACATATGACAGATGTTAATCACATCACGTAATGTATGACTGGAACATGCTCAGGTGCTCCAGTGATGAGGGTGGTATAAGAACCTATACAGAATAGATTTATAAATGGAGCTCGTAGTGCCACCTCAGGTTGCCAACAATTCTTATCGTAGGACCCATTTTTTAGTTACTTATAACTTTGAAAACTTTAACCATTTGGGCTGAAATTTCCCATGGTGGGTGTCTGCCTCAAGCTACCTTTTTTTTTTTTTAAGGGAGAGTTTCTGCTAAAATGGTTCAGCCCTTTGAGACGTGTCAAAAAAAAATAAAAAAGGTTTGATCATATAATTAAAGTGTGTATAATAATGGGGCCAAACTAAGGTTGTGCAGAGGACTGTAATTCTGGCACTCCCAACTTTAAATGCTTGACTTTGCAAACTTAATGTTTGTTTAAAGTCGTGGGTGTAATAGAATAACAGCTGGTTGGGCTTGATGTGCTTTAACAAGACCAGCACATCTGCATGCACTTGTACAGATATGGAGACTGCTGGTATGACTGGGTAATTGTTTACTTCAAGGGAGGAGTTTAAAAGTGATTTGATTGAAAAGAAAGGCTGATTATTTTGGAATGTTAATAGCAAATTTTAAAGATGTAACTTATTTCGTTTTTTATGGATCATGCTGACTATACAAATGTTTTACACTGAAGAATGTAGATTTGTAGTATTTTTATTTTGGACTGCCCTAATTGTCAACGCTGGGGAAAAGATATTACATGAGGGATAGCCAGGCCAACTGACTTGCCCAAGATCACATAACAAGTATGTGCAAGAACTGAGACTAGAAGCCGGGTCTCTTGATGCTCACCCTAGAAGTTATCTCACTGGACTATGATTCCTCTGTCAGTTGGCTGCTAGGTAGTCTTAGGCCCAGAAACACCCTTGGATTTCTTGCCTTGTTAGTAGCTTGGCATATCATGAACTGGAGGATTCTAATCTTCATAAGGCAGGGTACCAATTACAGCAACTTTCTCAGGATCTAGAGCAAACAGTGAACAGGTCCCACAGCTGTTTCTTTCCTTCTAGCTTTCTTTGCCCTGAACAAAGTACCTCTTCCAATCACCTCACTGAAAATCAGGGGCACCTTTCCCCCCAGTTTGAAATAAAAATAACTCCAGATCGGTCCCTAAATCAGATTTAGCTGTCGCCTTAATTCTTATACAAACACACACTTCAACAGGTTTCAGAGTAGCAGCCATGTTAGTCTGTATTCACAAAAAGAAAAGGAATACTTGTGGCACCTTAGAGACTAACAAATTTATTTGAGCATAAGCTTTCGTGAGCTACAGCTCACTTCATCGGATGCGTTCCGATGTTAAAATTACTCACTTCAACAGAGGCATAAATGGAACCGTCTTAGCAGGGTGCAACATTTCCACCAGAATTTGGAAAGCTTTGGGGTAGAATTAGCACTTATCAGACCACTCTTGGAGTAAGATCACCAAGATCTCAAGTCTGAAAATTGGTAAAATATTAGTTGTCTAAGTATAATGATGATCTGTTTCCATCCAGCCGTCACTTCCTAACCTCCCACACACAGCGCCTGTGAAACAAACTATCCTATAAGGCCTGTCTGATGTCAATATGTAGTTTTTGGAGCAGGATGTGATGCATGTCAATGCAGCCCCAGCAGCTGTAGGAGGAAGCCTCATTGAAACATATAGGGTGCTGTATGGGTGAAGAGGGTCGCTTGTGAGCATCAGCATAGGTGAGGTCTATTCCAATATATGCTATCTGAATGGGTTCAGCCTTCTCTTCTACTATTCTAAACTGCTCAAATACTAGTCTTAGGAAGGGAGAACCTTCTGTCACTCTTTTTTTTTTCTCTTTGATCTGTGTATAGATTGATCTTTCTATGGCTCATGCTCACAAGTGTAGGAAAATCTCTGCCCTTTGCCCCACTCTCGACCACCACACACACATCATCTCTCACCACTATTTGTCACACATTTTTAAAGTGATGCTATGGCGATGAATTAGATTATTTTCTCACACACTCTTAGTACTGAACCTATGTGAGAAGGTGGGGTGAGCAAGCATGAAATGATATCATATTTGTAAATATTCTGCTGGAAATATGTTCTCAAAGTATACAATGATAAACTGCTTAAAAGATTCCCCCTCCATTAAAAATAGCTCTAGAATGAGAGATGATGTCACTATATTAATAAAAAAAAAAGCCACTGAAAGTCTCCTAGTTAGACAAAAGAGGATAAAAGTAATTTAAAGGCAGGCACACTGGAAGCAGAGATTTGGTTTTAAAATGAATACCTGTATTGAAGTGCTGGAGAATTTTAAATAAGCTTTGCTAACAAAAATCCCTGTGAAATCCTCAGCTTTGTATCTAAAATAATGAAGGCACATTACATTTACCCTTAGGACTATCTGTAGGAAACCCTTTTTAATAAGATCTATATTTAACAGATAATAATGCATTTACAGTGGTCACGGCCTACCTAATAGAGCTGTAATAGATACACTGTGTATTTGATCAATATCTATGAGTAATAGGTTCTTTTTATTAAATATAATGGCATCATAGTTAGTTTTCAGCCTGCATTATATGGATGTCTACATCTTGCCTGACAAAAAGCCCTGATTTTTTTTCTCAAACAGCCCAGTATAACTACTTTAATAAAGTTATTTAAAGCTATGAGCAACAGCCTATTATATTTCAAGTGTTTGATCTGTTCTCAGCATAATGCATTTTCACATGTTGTTCATAGGCATAAAAGCTGCTCGACAAATATAAGCAAAAATCAATAGGAAAATAAAACATAACAAACAATGTTTGGCAAAGACCTTCTTTCTGCATGCCTTACAAATTATCACTGCTTCTAAATACTATTAATAATTCTGTCAATCAGACACTAATACTGAGTTTGCTTTTGGTGAAAAATAATGAAAAGTGAAGTGTGGTGTTACTTGATAACTCAAATCAAATTACTATGTAGTCTCATAGTTAGTGCAAGAGAGGGGTAATTTTAGTACTCTTGGGTTCTGTTCCTTCCTTTGCCACTGACCCACTGTGTGACCTTGGCCACTTCCTCATTTTCTAAAACTAACGTTAATTACTCTTTGATTCCTTAAATTTTGGACTTCAGATTCCTCCTTGCTGTCTGCTTTTACTGCCGTTTTCTTCTAGAACCCTGGCTGAGCTAATTTGGAAAAAGGAAGCACTAGACCTGGGTGGAAGAACAATTTCGGTTTTTGGAGGATTTAGATATTTAGAAATTCAGTGTTCCAATTTGGAACGAAAACGAAAAAAATTGAAATTCTATAAAAGAGAATGGAACCCCAGCTCTGGGGCTGTCCCAGATCAGTGGACCTTGGAAGCCCTGGGAGTCCTGGCTATGAGCCAGTCCATCTGGTGGGAACCTAGAATCTCTGGGTCCCCAGCAGCTTGGCAGGTGGACTGCTGAGGAGGTAGGCAGTCAAGCTGGCAAGAAACCAGGCAGGTTTTGAAACCCACATGGCATGCAGAGTTCTGTCAGAACCTCATCTAAATTAGATCATCTCCATGGAATGTGTTGTTTTTGTGCATTGGCAAATTCTGATGAAACTTTTTTTCTGCCATCTGTAAGAAGCACTTTGTCGGAGAGGCAGATAAATGGGTACAAGGTAATTTTTAAATTTAAATTCAGATCCAGGTCCAGATTTTGAACACCTAAAAATTCTGGGACATGTGAATACAAGGAATTTGATTTGGTCCGTCAGAAAGGAAGTGTTTTTAATTGTAACATTCTTTGGTGTACATACAAAAGGTCCCTTCTGAATGGTGAGCTCTTAGGACGTAGTCCCAGTTGAGTCAATGGGACTGTGTGCATGAGTAAATTCTCACCAGTGGTGGTATAGAATTCAGTCTGGTAGCACTCTTAACCTAAAGTTAATTGAGTTTTTTTGCCAATTAGTAGATTTGAAGCGTTAATGGCTTGATATTTTGAAAGTAATGAAGTGTCCCTCTAAGATCATTCTGAGAACTCCTGCACTGTTGGCTGAATCAGTTTGCAAGGCATGAGCTATTACAGAATCTGAAGCCAACTGCTGGAGATCTGCCAACAGCAGTGTCAGACCCATTCCTCTGTATATGTGGATTTACTTCTCAAAAATTGTACAAGTGTCAAGATAGCCAAATTTATATTTCCAGTTGCAATTCATTGTATTTCTCATGATGTAGCCCTTGTCTCTAACCCAGCTATAATAATTAATATAAATTCCTCTACTAAGAAATGATGCTTAATCCAATGGGGGATTAAAAAAAAAAGGCCTTACAACAAACTGGAAAGTCTTCAGGATTTTGGAGTTTAATTGTGTTGCAAGCTTGACAATCATTTTAACTGATTCTGTGGCTGGCCTTTTAGTCTGCCTTGATTCATGTTCAACAGACTTCTTTGCGCTATTGAACTGACAGTTCTTTGACTGCCTCTCAGGCTGACGTTGCCTTTCCTTGCTATCGGTGTCAGAAGCTACCTCGCGTCAACATCAATGGACGTAGCAGCATTCCTGGATGAAAAGTGTGCATGTCACTAGGATGTACTATATCAGTCCACAGTCCAGTTGTGCTTTCTCAATATTCAGACAACATCCTCCACTTGCAATGGAAAGAGGACAGCTTCCATAAATGAGAGCAGCTGCAGCCAAAATGGTCCTATTATTATAGCTGATAATAAATTTAGAGATGTTTCAAGGAAGTGATGTTTAGATCCAGGCCCAGATTAGGCTTAGACTGGGGTTTGCCATTTAGTTTCAAGGTCAAAAGGTTTTGTTCACATATGACAATGTCAAAATCCCAGGAGGAGTTCCTGTTAGATATAGTCTGCAAATGGTGTAACTCTCATGACATCAATGAATCTCATTAGGTTTCTGCAAAAAGAAAAGGAGTACTTGTGGCACCTTAGAGACTAACAAATTTATTAGAGCATAAGCTTTCGTGAGCTACAGCTCACTTCATCGGATGCATTTGGTGGAAAAAACCGATGCATCCGATGAAGTGAGCTGTAGTTCACGAAAGCTTATGCTCTAATAAATTTGTTAGTCTCTAAGGTGCCACAAGTACTCCTTTTCTTTTTGCGAATACAGACTAACACGGCTGCTACTCTGAAACCTTTCATTAGGTTTCTGCTATCCTAGAGCAGGATCGTGTAAGAATGAGTGTGTTCCCATCTGGAAGCATTGAAAAACTGTATTTTAAAATAAAAATTCCCTGCTGAACATCTGTGTGCTGTTATTAACTCATTCCTGCTTAGTACTGTGCCATACAAGAAAGTATGTTCTTTCTCTGTAGAATGGATCTTCAGCGTAGAGCAGTTTCTTAGCCTCGTCAAGTTGTTGACCCCTTATTTGAAGTAAAAAAAAATTCATGATCCCTTTATATTTACGGCAAAAGTCTGAGTATGATATCAATGATAAGTCTAGATAAGTTGTGTGTTTTATTTCAAGAGGTTTGATGGAGCTTGTCCTTGAGGGGTAAAGATGTGCAGGGAGTGGGAGAGGCAAAATTTTCTTTGCTTTATATTGTAATAAAATTTTCAACACTTCATGGCCCTCTGATTACATTTTGTGACCCCACTAGGGGTCACACCACATGCCCGAGAAATACAGAAGTGGAGTATAAATGTACCACTAAGTGGTCTCCATTGTCACGTGGAAACACAACATGTTAGAAAGAAACCAACAACCTTAGGCAGGGCCAGCCAAAACTGAACAAATCAGCCAAGAAGATAAACAAAAGGTCCTTTCACCATCGAAAATAATTCAGCAATAATTGACCCTTACCAAATCAACAATAGTGGGAGCAGTTTTACACAAAAATCAAATTTCTTCCTGTTTGTACTCGGAGAACATCCAGCTACTTGTTTTACCCAACAACTCACCTGAGAATTCCATCTCCCAGTAGAGAGGATTTCCCACTCAATTTCACTCTTAATTTTCCGGTGTATTGGATCACTGCACCTGCTCTTTAGAAAATCATACTCCAGCAATTTCAGACAATATGTAAAGTATCATCATAAAGGTATTAATTTGCCACCTTGCTCTGTTCAACATTAGTTCTTTGCTCAGTGATAATGAAGCCGGAAGGAAGGAGTCTGTGCATTTATTGGGGTGGTTGATGTGGACACTGTCACAATAGAAACCAATTTTAAAAAAAGTCCTTCTCTGTGTTGTTAATGTCATCTCAGATTGTTGCTAACATTGAAAGACTTACAAAATCTACCTAATTTACTTTGTTGTTTATGCTATGGCTTATTTTGTAGGTGCCATTATGAGGAGCTGAGTGTATCCTGAAAGGTGGTGCTCAAATAAATTTGTTAGTCTCTAAGGTGCCACAAATATTCCTTTTCTTTTTGCTGAAAGGTGGTGTTATACTTGTCCATCTTATATGGCCCCATTGCTATAGTATCTAGCATCTTAAATATTTTTATTGTATTCATCCACATGCCACCCTTAGGAGGGAGAGAAGTACTGTTATCCCCATTTTACATATGTGGATCTGAGGCACAGAGAGACTTAAGTGCAGGATCCCAAACCACTAAAGTCAAAGGAAAGACTCCCATCGACATCAATGAGCTTTGCATCAGGTCTTAAGTTATTTGCTCGCAGTTACACAGGAAGTCTATGGCAGATCACAAAACGGAACCTGCATCTCCTAAGTCCCAGGTAGTACCTTAATCACGCATTGAAGCCAATGGGAAATTTGGCTAATTAAATGAAAAGCTGAGACGTTTCAGGGATCCTGAAAAGCGGGATAGTCAAGACATCTGAAAACACAAGACTGTCCTAGTCAAATTTGGACTTATGGTCACTTTACATGAGTGATCCCATTGACTTCAATAGAACATATACATAAGTAAGGAATGATTGCATGAGTACATATATAATGTATGAGTCTTAGTTTCCCCATCTATACAATCAAAATAATGCCTACCTTTTAGGGTTATTGTTTGGCTTAGTTAGTTTTTCTAAAGCACTTTGAAAATGCAAAAATGCTATGTACTGTTAGTGCTTTTGAAAAGTAATTCCAGGGGCTGAGAATGTGCTGTTTGAATGAGCAAAGCAAGCAGGGTCTCTGGAGTCATATAGTCAGTTTTTTTTCACACTTGTCCATTGATCACCACGGCTGTTCTATGCATATTAGTACTCATCCTGTCTCAAGGTTTCTTTTATTAAGTGTTACACAAACACGAGACTGTGTGGGTTCAAATGTGATCAAAATGATGTGTTTAAACTGTGGCATTATATCAAGCATGAGTCATTTGTAGACATACACGTACCTAGCAGATAACCAAAAGGCTCAACTGTGGTTATTTTAATAACCATTTTAAGAACTGGATTATTTAAACAATATTTTGTTGCTTGCTTTATTGTTTTTGCCCAAATTAATGTTTTATCCAATACATAAATTTGGGCAAAAACTTGGCTCAGCTAAGGTGCAGGTTCAAATACTCCTGAGTTGGTTGAAAAGCATTTCCTCAGAGATTGATGGCTTTTTGCTTTTGAGGCAGTTGAAGTTAATTTCCAAATGCAATTAGCTACCAGCACCATACTTTGTCATATAGTATTCTATGGTAGATTTGGAAGGGGAGGAGTGGGTAAAGGTTTCTTGCTTTTTTGTTTCATTTATTTCCTTCATTGATCCATCATGAATGACCAAGACATTTCTTCTTTTTTTTTCATCCGCTTTCAAATCAGAAAGGCCTGTTAGGTCATCTTGTCCAAGTCTCTCCAAATGTTTTCATCATGTGGAGCCCATTTTTATAGGATGTCTCATGAACTGACTCCTCTCTTCTCCTCTCCACAATTGCTTGGACCATTATCCCTCTGTGATGCAGTAGGGAGTGGAGTGGTGTGACGTAGCAGGGAGGGGGGAGTGTTGACCTGGGAATGTGGCAGGAGAGTTTCATTGGGGATGGGATACCTGAGAGCCTATAACCTGAGCCAGGAGGGGGTGAGGGAAGTAACACCTCTGCCTGGGAAACTGGACAAAGGCTAGAGGAGAGAGCCGGCTGGAGGGGTGTTTAGTTTCAGTTTGGTGCTCGGTGGTGGAACTCAGGGAACCCCAAGGCTGGGGTCTAAGCTCCCTGCCCCCCCAGAAGGGCTTGACTGAGGGGTCCTGGTTGTACCCACAAGCTCCGTTTTAGACTGTGTTCCTATTGTCCAATAAACCTTCCATTTTACTGGCTGGCTGAGAATCACGATGAACCCCAGGAAGAAGGGTGCAGGGCTCAGACTCCCCCATACTCCGTGACACCCTCACATACACCTATTATGGAGCATCCCACTGGTACCCTTGTGAGGATGGAAGATTCTGTTCTTCCTGTCTGCGCAGCCTGTTTGTTTGGGCTTGATGCTAGGTAAAAGATATGGCCCTATGTTTGCAGTAGAGCTGCGGGTCCCTGCACTGGCATTTTGAATGTGAGGGTAGGTTCATTATAGTGCCTAACACACGAACAACAGTGGGCTCAAGAATAAGGAGGTGATTGCTAGTGAAAACAGTCAGAGCATCTGGTGAATAGCTTGCTGTAGCTCTCTAACCTTTTTTCCTATTGTTGTCAGAACCTGCTTGCTTTCTGTATACTCAGTATGATGTGCTCTCGTGTGTCACGCTCTAAATCTAGATGAAAGAAGGTACCTAACTATCATTTCTTCACAGCCATTATAACCTTCTCCAGAAGACTGACACGTCTCTCCATAGATCTGTTCTTGATAGGGCAGTTTTTAATGTTGGGTCTTGTGTCTTGATAATTAGGCTCTTGATTTTGGTGGGCATTTTTCTCTAGCATGCCTTTTCACTCTGATGCTGTAAATCAGTGCTTGTAATCATATTAACAATTGTAGAGAAATAAATTCTGTTCCGACAAATTCAAATCACATTGGTGTGTGCTGAGCAGCAAGGCAATAGACCCAAAGGTATGCTGTCTGCACACCACAGTAACACACAGCTGTGTCAAGAGTCACAGATTTCATTTTGCTGTAATAAAACTAGCTTACATTACTTTGTGTGAGATAAGAAAGACGGATTGTGATATTTTATTACACTGTCAATCAACTGGTAACCTAACTATCCTTTTTGCACTTGGCAATAAATGTCTATGGCAGTGAGAGGGGGAAAAAACAAAACAAAACAGAAAACCACACAGTTTTAGAAGGCATTTATCATAAAATGTATAAAGCTTGGTGACACCTTCAAATAGAATAGAAAACACACACCAAATCAGTTATATTGTGAAATATCAAAAGCAGGTAGATTTCATGAATATATGTAACGTACTGGGCATGGAACAGTTTTTTAAAAATGGAGATAAAACAGTGGAAATTGAATAAATTTCTTTAGTACCAAGAAGTTTTTACTATAGAAACACAATAATTTGTTTCAGCTACACACAGTTGCAGACATTGACTATCCTGCTAACGAAAGACATTACAGCTAAAGGCTGAGCTGCCAGAGAATACAGCTAAATTGCAGGAACTGACAAAAAATCCTGTATTTTAAATTATCTAACTTTTTCTCTCCCGGAAAAGTCCTTTTGAGATACCTTGTTTTGTTTACAAATGATTCTGGGGGGCGGAGGGAGAGTGGCACATGGCAAACATGGGCAATTACTTTTACATGTTCATTTCAATCATAATCCATTCAGCATGATAAATGAAATCAAATGCAATTTGTACAATCTAAAACATTGCAGCTAGAGCTTTTTAAAAATTACAGCTGCAATCTGATTTGACATAATATCCCTTACAGAAATACTCAATGTTTTGTGTTTTTTTTGTTTTTTGTTTTTTTTATATAGTCATAGATTCCACTGCCAGAAGGAACTATTGTAATCATCTAGACTGACTACCTATATAACACAGGCCACAGAACACCCCCCCCCCCCCAAAAAAAATTCCAAATGCATATCTTTTTAAAAAAAAAATCTAATCTAGATTTAGAAATGGTCGCTGTCAAAAATTTATACCTTATTTCCAGTCTGAATTTGTTTAGCTTCATCTTCTAGCCATGATATACTTTCTCTACTAGATTGAAGAGGCCATTATTAAATATTTGTTCCCCGTGCAGATACTTATAGACATTAATCAAGTCACCCTTTAACTTTCTCTTTGTTAAACTAAGTAGATTGAGCTCCTTGAGTCTGTCTTATAAGGCAAGTTTTCTAATTATTTAATCATTCTTGTGGCTCTTCTTGGAACCCTCTCCACCTTATCAACATTGTGGAAGAAACGCAGCCCTTACTTTTAGGTTGGTTGCAGCAAGTTAGAGACAGTTTTTATTTTTAAGCAATTGCAAGGAAGAGAGACTGCACACTGACAGGGATTTACCCTGTCTAGGCAGGTTTTTTTAAAAAAGATAAACAATTAGGGCAAGCATTTATACCTTTTGTTACATAGAGTAATGATTAACAGCTGCATTTTGTTAATACATATTTCTTCCTGATATCTTATTTTTTTAGCAATTTTTTGCTATAGTCTACATTTCATTTCTATCTTACACAAGGTTAAACAACATCTTTTACAGTTCCTTCCTTCCCCCCCCCTCCCCCGCTTGCTTTCTACTTGCCCAGGCCCTGCTTTAAGTCTTGCATTAGGACGGTTAGAGTTAGCCTGACTTCTGCTTATTTCAGAGAAAACAAAGAGGCCCGCATTCAAATTTTCTTTTTCTTTTTTTTCCTACTTCCACAACATCCTACCTGAATTCTGGGCATCAGAACTGGAAACAGTATTCTAGCAGAAGTCATGCTAGTGCCAAATACAGAGGTAAAATAACTTCTCTTCACCTCCTTTAGATTTCTCTATTTGTGTCCAAGGATCACATTAGTTCTTTTCACCACCGCATCGCATTGGGATCTCAGTTCAGCCAATTATCCACCACAACACCAAAATCTTTTTCAGAGTCACTGCTTCCCAGGATAAAGTCCCCCATTCTCTAAGTATGTCCTCCATTCTTTGTTCCTAGATGTATACATTTACATTTAGCCAAATTAAAGCACATTTGTTTGTTTGCTTGCAGTCAGTTTACCAAGCATTTCAGATAGCTCTTTATCAATGACCTGTCCTCTTCATTATTTACCACTTCCCCAATCTGTGTCATCTGCAAACTTTATCATGGATTTTATGTTTTCTTCCGTGTCACTGATAAAAATGTCAAACAGCTCAAGGACAAGAACCAATCCCTGGAGGACCCTATTGGAAGCATACCGACTTGATGACACTTCCCTATTTACAATTACATTTTTAGATCTATCAGTTAGTCAGTTTTTATTTCACATAATGTGTGCCGGGTTAATTGTATGCCATTCTAGTTTTTTAATCAAAATGTTGTGCAGTATCACATCAAATATTTAACAAAGTTGAAGTATATTACATCAACACTATTCCCTTTATCTCCCAAACTTGTAATCTCATCATGTAAAAAACCATCAAATTAATTTAACAGGATCTATTTTCCATAAACATATGTTGATTTGCATTACATTATTCTCCTTTAATTTATTAATTGAATCCTATATCAGCTACTCCATTATCTTGCCTGGGATCAGTGTTAGGCTGACAGGCCTATAATTACCCAGGTCATCCTTTAAAAAAAATTGGTTCAACTTTAGCTTCACTGCTGCTGCAAGGCATATTGAAAATCATCATTAATGGTCTGGCGAGCTTCTCCCCCCAGCTTTTAAATAAAAAAAAACTCTTGGATGCAAGTTCTAGACTTGCTAATTTAAAAATGTGTGACTTTCGTAGCTTCTATTTAACATTCTCCAGAGAGATTAATGGAATGGAAAGAGCATTATCATCACAATATGATGAGATCATATCGTCTTTTCCCCCCAAATACAGAACAGAAATATTTATTGAACACTTCTGCCTTATTGATAATTCTACCATAGCTGCCTTCATTTCCCCTCTAAACCAGGTTGGGTTTTTAACCAATCTTCTTCCTCACCTTCTTCCTTGATTGTAGCTTTTTGGGCATGTAGTAAGGTGTTCTTAAATGATTCCCAATTGTCACTCACATTTTTCTGATTAAATTTTTCCTCCCAGCTGATTTGGCTCATAATTGCTTTCAGTTTTGTGAAATTGTTTCTATTTAAGCATCAAGTACATATATTACTGGTCTGGAATGTATTCTGCTTGCACATAAGTGTGATCATTTTTACCTAAGAGACCCTTATTTTTTAGTTCTTTGATCAGTTCCTCTTTATCTTTTAGGACAAAGTCTAATAAAGAATTCCCCCATGCTGGCTGCAACACTATTTGAGTTAGGAAACTGTCATCTATAATGTTCAGAAATTCAAAGGATGTTTTAGTACTGGCAGCAGGCGTATCAGAAACTCTGAATGAGGATGGCTGGGCCTAGTGGTCAGAGCCAGGCTTCAGAGCTAGAATTAGGAATCCAGAGCTAGGGGTGGGACAAGGCTGGAGCAGGACTATAAAAGGCCAGAGCAAGAGGAAGACTGAAACAGGCTAAGGCTTTTGAAGTCTGTTACCACTATCAGGCAGGGAAAAGTTCCAAGCCATGAAGTGGCATTGAGCAGACTGAACTGCTGTTTCTCCTGTGAGGTTTATATAGCTGCCTTGAGTCACCGGAGTAGCTCCTGGTTTGTGGATTGGCGAAGCCTAGCACAGGAATGACTCATCAGCTGTAGTTTAGGGATGATTCATCACCTTATAATGAAACCCCCAGCATATGTCACTCAAACTGAAGACCCCATGATCTCTGTTTCTTTATTACACATTATAAATAGGCCGTTTCTGTTCTCTGGTATGATTCGGTGGTTTGTAGCAGACACCAACGAGTACCTTATCTTGTGCTTTATCTGTTAGGAACATTGATCCATAAGCATTCAAGATCATTTCCTTCTGCATTATCAGTGACTCAGAAACAGGTAATGCCATTTTTCACATAGAGTGCTAATTCCCCTCCCTTTTGCTCACTCAGTTCTTCCTAAATAGGTTTTAAGCATTGATTTTAACCAATTCTGCAAATCATCCCCCAAAGGCTTCAGTAATGCTAACTAGATTTATGCTCATAAATGAGCAATTTGAACTCCTCTTGTTTTTTGCGCAGACTCTTAGCATAGGTGTATAGGCAATTCAAGAATTTTTTCTCTTCATTTCCTTTGATTCCTTGATTAATGTTGTTGTCAACATCTCTGTTTTGTTCTGAGTGCTCATATCTTCCTTCTTTTTACCCTCCCCTGGTGCTTTTAGTTTAACCCTTTCCTGACTACTCTCGTGAGACTATACCAAATGAGATTGGTTCCCATCAACCAAGGTGGAGGCCATCCAACCTATACAGCCCCCTCTCCTTATAGAAGATAAACCAATTTTCCACAAAACCAAAACCCTACACTCCTTACCTACATTTGATTACATAGCCAGCAATTCAATTCCAGAATATACTGCCTTCTATCTTCCTTCACTCAGAGAAGTTTGCTTGGACATTCTTCTTCTTCAGCATGCTTCTGAGTTCCCTGAAGTAATCTACTATTTGTGAGATATCCCACAATACAGTGTCATTAGTGCCAAATGTGGACTATGGATCTTTGCCCGTCAACTTCAGAATCCTATACAATCTGAGTGACGTCTTGTCCTGGTATCTGCCTGTCCCTTGCAGAATGTTCTTTTGATTCTTCTGAGTATTGAATGTCCAACAAGGATTATCTGTCTTCCTTGGACAGTTGGAGAACTCTTTGCAGGCAAGATTGCTTTTTCTTAAAGGTTGGGCTGAGCTGCCATCCACCTCCTGTGTCCTGTATATGTCTCCATTCCCTTGGACCTGCTGGATCTTGAGGGGTATCTTCCAAAGTTTCCATGTTGAGGACCTGGTATTGATTTGAAACTTGTAGCTGTTGTCTTCTCTCTGGTGGCCATACTCTGCCCATCCTTATCTGCCTCCAGCCATGTAGAATGTTGTTGTGACCTCCTGTCTCTGATGGTTATGAACCACCAAGCCTTCTCTCTGAGTTCTCTGTCTCTGATTCCTTGATGGCCAACTCTATTCTACCTGAACCTGTGGTACTGCTGTTTCATGAACTTGGCTATCTAGGAACTCCTCAGCTTCTCTGATTCTCAGTAGTGTCTCAACTTACCTCTCTAATTCGAGAATCTTTTTCCCAGGCACAGCCACCAACTTGCACTCTATGCACAGGAAATACTTTGTCTTCCAGAAAGAAAAGAGAACATGGCACAGCTGTTCCAGGTCACCACCACTGTTCCATCGCTGGCCATCTTGAAAACACACACAGTACAGAACCTTTCATAGTCTTCAATTAGGACTCAACCAACTCAAATGGCTGCCCTGTTAATATCACTGATGTGTACTAAAATGATATTGAGTAGTAATTCCACTATATAAGCATCGTGAGATGAGCTACATTTTGATTCTGTATTTAGAAATCTCAAATCAGCATGAGATGACTGTATATTGTTTTTCTTTTAATGCACACAGGGTGAATACCCCATCTAAATCTAACATGGACTGTAACTTCTTAGCTGAATCATTGATTTATAAAATATCACTTGTAAATGAATCCCAAAACCCAATATTGAAGCACATTTTTAAGGCAGATGCTGCAAGTCCAGTTTCTGTTTTGTCCACAAAAGCTGATCTGTTCCACCTGGTTAATTATGATTCTTTTTTTTACTTTATAACAATAAATAATATCTTGTGGGGTTTTTTTCCCCTTGTGTTTTTGGACCTTCATTCTGCTGTGTTGTCAACTTTTAGAAAAGAAAGCATGAACACACTGGACCTGATCCAAAGGCTATATAGTCAATGAAAAGATTCCCACTCACTTCAAAGAGCTTTGAATCAGGCCCTAACAATGGAATTGTACACACAGTTCATCTGCTTTCTTTGAACTTCACAACATATAGACGTAGCTGAGATCTGACTTTCAGTTGCAACTTCCTGTTTCTCGTTTAAAGCAACCTTGTCTAACTTTTTATGTGTGATTGTATCATAGTATCATGTTTTTCAATGCTAGGTGCACTTATTCCATTTGGTAATATTGGTCACCATGTCTTGTTTGACAGCATTTATCCATTCCTTGGTCTTACTGGCACTTTCTTGTCTCTTTCATGTTTTATAATTAATTAATTATTTTGGGAGGGAGGTGAACTTTTCAGAAAGTTACATTGCAGTACACAGAAATATAAAGACCAGACTAACATGAGTATTATATAAATGCATTCCAGCATAGGCAAGGGAAGGAAAACAAAACAATCACAACTCAAGAAACATAACCCATGCTTCCTAGATTCAGTGCAATGCATTTAATTCTCTAACTGCCAGGCAATATGATCACATTTTCTTTTTCCATTTAGAGGAAAGAAAATTGGTAACACAAAATGTCCTCAGTCATTTACTAGCAATTAGCAATGGGGAATAAGCAGAGGTTTCAATGTTGCAGTGAAGTATGTTAACTACATTTGAAAATGGAATGAAAGGTAAATTGAGCATTGTAATATCCTGATGAAGGAAACTGACCTAGGTCAATCTGAAGCTTTTTTGTTCTAGCCAAAGGGATAAACAGTGTTAAATAATAATATTAGAACCTTCCTTTAGTGGGGAATGCCAAAAAGACCATAGGATTTAAGATATCTGGTAAGAGACATTAGTCACCAAGAGCAGGTAATGTCCAAAGGTGTCATGGTTTTTTTTAAAAAGTGGATAAACAATCCTAAAACTAAACTCCATATTCCTAAAATGAGGAGTGAGTAAACTTCATTTACCTGCATTTCTCTTCAACTACATTACTGGTAATGCCTGTGATCTGACTGGAGACACATAGTTGATGAGGTTGTGTCCCTATGGGTATATCTGTACTGTAATTAAACACCAAAGGCTGACTTGAGTCAACTGACTTGGGCTCGTGGGGCTCAGGCTGTGGCAGTGTAAAATTGCTTTGAAGATGTTTGGGCTCAGGCTGGAACCTGAGCTCTGGGACCCCATGAGGGGGGAGGGCCCCTGAGCCTGGGCTCCAGCCTAAGCCTGAAAGTCAGAGCAATTTTTAGCTCGGCAGCCCGAGCCCTGCAAGCCTGAATCAGCTGACATGAGCCAGCCATGTCCAGGTTGTGGGTCTTTTATTTCCGTGTAAACGTACCCTATAAGGCTTCCTTTATAAAATAAAGAGAATAGGTCAAATTCTCTGCTCTTGTAAATTGTTGCATTTCCTTAGTGCTTGTCTACACACCAAAGTACTGCGCAGCAAGCCATTGTGTGGATCTACAGCACACCACCTTGCAATACAATAATGTCTTGTGTGGATGACACTATGGTGCACTGGGACTTTCACTGTATTGTAGCAGTGTTCACATGGGACATTACTGCATGGTCACCTTGTGCTCTGTAGATGCACACCTTGGTGTGCTGCGCACTAACTTGCCACATGGAGAAGCCCTTAGAAATAAGTAGAGTGGCACTGATATATATTAGCAGAGAATTTTACCCTCTGTAAATGGAAAGCATTTAACAATAAGATATTTTTACTGGAAATGCAATAATTTCATGTACAAAACTTCATGCACAAATAAGGATATCAGATTGAAAATGGCTTGAAATTTAGTACAAAATACCGATAGTATGTAGAGTGTAGTGTTTTGGTTATGAAACCCATGTAAGGGATAGTCCCTGCCCCAAAACTCACAATCTAAATAGACAAAGGGTGGGAGAAAGGGAGCAATATTATCCCTATTTTACAGATGGGAACTGAACAAAGAGATTAAGGGTCACACAGGAAGTCTGTGCCAGGGCTTAGAGATGAACTGACATTTCCAAAGTCCCAATCCACTGCTTTAACTGCAGGGAAAGAGTGAAGTGAAAATTCATGTTAAGTTTCTTTGTAATAGTGATTACCAGGTGACAGTTCTGCTAGCTGTGAGTAGAGAAGAATGAAGATGAGCAAACAAGCAGGTGCTGCTTGGGTACTCTACATATTCAAATTCCTACAATACTGGGGCTTGATTCCATAGGCATTTCTCAGCCAGAGCAGCTACAGAACTGGGCTTTGGTGTATATAATGTTTGGATAGCAAATATTGAAAGAAAACTCCTTTTCCCCCATATTTTTATTAATTTTTTAAATCAATTTCATTTTTTTCTATCATCTGGGATACTGTTTCCTCTCCATTTGTGCCCTTGGACAATGTGATAGAAACTGGCAGCTCTGTCTAGAGAGATGATTTCCAGCTTTGTATTAATGTTTTCAGTCAATGTTTACAATGTACGTGGCCCAAATCCTGAGAGGTGCTGAGCACCCACGCTGCCCTTTGAAGATACACTGAGAACCTGCAACTCTGATTATCTTGGGATGGGATTGCCTAGCTAACATGTCTATGCTTATCCTCAGAGGTGTGGATTGAGACTCATTAAGACTACAGTACTTACTATTCATGTGGTACTGGAGGTGGGTAATTCATGGGGATTTTATCTTTCTTCCATGCCTCTTAAGGGCTCAGATGAAACATGACTCAGTCAAACTTGGAGTTTGAAAGATGTATGTGTAACCAGACTCTCTAGATACAAGAGTTAGTTGTTGGAAGAACAAATTACTCCAATCTCTACATTTGGCTGGGTGTTTTGAATGACATCCCGAGGAACATGGACAGACTGACCTGAAAGCGACAGCCTGCTTTGTTGTTGCTTGGTCAGACCAAGGGCTTACTAACTATCAAATGCTTTATGACATAAGCCTTGTGCCTCGCTAGCCATACTTTTTTGTAGTACTGGTCTGGGTGGATTCACATTTCAAACAATTTTTATCTCATGCTTTTCTCTCTGTTTCCAGAACTTTGCCAGTCAGGAGTGCAAGGTGACGTTACGTGAATTGAATGAGTGGAGAATGTTAATTTGGAAACAGTCTCTATTGGGTTCTTAGAAACAATTCTGACCTAAGAGGAGGCTGAATCAAGGGAAGGGTAATTGTTTGAATACCTGCTCTAGCACAAAGAGGGCTGAGAGATTGTAAGCTCTTTGGGTTAGGGACCATCTTTTTGTTCTGTGTTTGTACAGAATCTAACACAATGGGATTTAATGTCTGGGGCTCCTAGGCACTAGCACAATACAGATAATACATGACAATGGTAATTTTCCTCCCTATACTATGTCAACAAGGGCATCGACATGAGCCAGTTTGGCCATGGGGTAACCAAATGACCTGATGGGTGATAGGCCATTTTGCAGTTCACCATGTGGTCCAGGTATTCTGTGGAGTCCTTCCTAGTGTCTTGTAGAATGAAATATTTTGAGAACCAAGCAATGGGGGATTGGGGTGCTGGGAGATGGCTCTATGAGAAAACATAAGAACCTCTGGGCCTAGAAGTGGGGACTGCAGGGTCTGAGGCAGGTGCTGGTTCCTTGTCTCCATGCAGGGCCCTTGAAGGGTTGCCAGTGATGCATAGTGGGAGGCTAAGCCCAGCAGGAAGTCCTGCCCTAAGGGCATGAACAACAGTCCTCTGCTTCCCTGATTGGCTTGCATTCCCCATATAAACAGCAAGCCATTTCTGGTAGTTGTTTGAGCAACGCAGACTTCCAGTGTGCTTCATCCTCACACCCTGCTTGCTGTTCCTCACCTGGATCCCAGACTCTTGGCTCTTGACCTTGCTCCAGCTCTCAACCCTGATCTTGGCTTATTGTCTACAGCTTATTGCTGACCCCAATGAAAGATCCCGGCCTTGCCTGACCCCAGTTCTCGCCTCATGCTCTTAATTTGGTAACGCACTCTGACTCTGCGGGTTTGACCTGGCCTGGCCCTGGACTGATCATTGACTTTTCAGCCCAGATACTGAGCATCTCACCCTATGTCTGCAGGCCTGGCTGTGACAGAAAATTTCTCTCCTTCCTTAGTGATCTGGTAAACTTGCTTTTAAAAAATATACGTTGTTTGAAACTAGAGTTGTTAAAAAAAAACAGGAAAATTATTTCGATGAACACTTTCCAAATCAGTTTCAGCTGAAATTGCTTTTTACTGGTCCTATCCCAGGCCTTGTTTGTCATTGGGATGGTCCTTCTTACCTAATTACAGTCTATGGTGCTTCATTCAACTCAGAAATAATCAGCTGGCACAAATTAAATGAACTTGAAGACTTTTTTCTTTTTTTTTTAAACAAACTGAATGAATTGCATGACCTGGTTCAACACTGATTTAAAAATACCTTCACTGAATGCTGATAATGGGCTATACTGAGGTCTCATTTAAACTTGAAAACGTTGAATAAAAGATGGAACAGCACGTGATTAAATGTTAATGAGCAAAAGTCATATTATCCCCAGAAAGAGCTCACAGCCCATGTTAGCGGTTAGAGTTATACACATCTAAAACAGATGCCTTTTTCATCATTGTCTCTGTGTTACACTTCTCTGGGGATATAAAATAGCATTTAAGAATCCTCCCCAGGGTACATTCGTGAAGCAGATAAGACAATTTCTTCAGCTAGATTGCAGCTGTAACTCTTTTCAATTGTAAGTGTGTGCTGGAGAGGTGCCTTGCTGGCCACAGTGACACTGTTCTTTACATTATTTTCTTTTAAAGGAAAAAGAAATATAAACTTGGTGTCTGTTTGTAGGTTGTTTTTGAGGTGTCACTGTGTGAACTCGACATGAGAAGGCCATCTTGGTGACACACAATGCCAAAATAAAGAAAAGATGTGGTTTCCTTCTTTGGCAATCTATTTAGGGTTACATATTTATGTTACGACAAGGTGTTTTACATTTGGAAGTTTGTAATGCAGTCATGTCTTCTCCCCCAGGCAGTCTATTCTAGATGAGTGTCTATAATCAAAGAGTGATCTCTTTGGTTAGCAGCTTGTTTTCCTCAACTGCTCCTTTATTTCTGTATATTTTTTTTGTTTATGGTAGAGAATGAAATATTCTTTGTTCAACCATTGCAGAGTCTGGCAGGGGTATGGAAGGAGATGCTGTGCCAAAGCATAACCCTATATACAAACTGCAAAAGGATTTTTTTATCCCAAGAAAACTTGAGATGACAAACATCTTACAAATAGTATAATTTGATAAGGCTACAGTTTCATTAATGACAAATTAAACTACATAAATTAAAATGTCTAAATTAATCACCTAATAGTAGACTCTGTGCGTTGTGTTCTAGTCTCCATTGTCACAAGTTGCCTTTACACATGTGCAGTGACCTGCCCTGTTCCTGGGGCCAGGCAGAGCATAGTAAAAGTATTTCAAAGTATAATGTGTCCTTGCCTAGAGTAAGTGACAAGACTGAGGGCCATATCAGACTGAATGCATTTACTCTTAGCAGATCTTAGAAGCTAAACAATCACAAGCCTAGTTAGTACTTGGATGGGGAATTGCTGAGTATTGCATGTGCTAGGGCTCTAGTTTAACAAATATCTAGTTCAACCTCAAGTTTTTAGGTTAGATACAAGAATCCCTGGGTGAATTTGTGTGCTCTGCAAAACTAAATGACTGTCCCTTCTGGCCTCAAACACCAATCAATCTGTAATGTTTTTTTAAAAAAGCCAAAAGTTAGGCTCCTAATTAAGTAGTATGATTTGCAAAAGTGCTGAGCACCCAGCAGCACCCTTTGAAGTCAAATACTCGGTGTTTTTGAAAATCACAGCACTTAGTGAGCAGCCTAAATATGGAATAAGATCCTATATCTTCTCCCTATTAAGTATTGTTTTATATTAATTCTAGGAAACCATTGAGGTTAAATAATTTGCTGTTAAATAATTTGCTGCATTGATATAAAAGATGATTGCCCCAATAAAATGGCGTAGTCTGAGTTTGATTGAATCCAGTGGCCCAGTACTGGACAGAGACAATGGGTTAATTCATCTTCACACACTGCATATCTGTGTCCCTAAAAGTACAACTGAACCAGCCCTGAGATATATTTTCTATGAAAAATGATACCACATACATTTAGAATTTATAAATATAATCCATCTTTTATTTATCTTTAATATCAAATTAACATGAAGAATATTTTGACAGGTACGCTAATACTGAATCCAAACGACTCTCCAGGGAGGCAAAATCATGGGGTTTTTTTGTACAGAGAAGTTGTGGCAATATTTTCTGTTTTTAAACAGAAAACTATCAATTAAATTTGGAGTTGTAATTGTTGGTGAAGTTTCTCCTTATAAGAAACAAAGTGAATGTGGGTTTAACCTGCTTAATGGCTCTTGTACTTCCAGAACAATAGTCTTTTACACATGACAGAAAGGTGCTGCTTCAGCTGTTTGACTGCAAAGGAGGGCTTGTATTAAATCGTCAGGATTGCCAAGCCAGGTGGTTGAATGTTAAGAGAGATTCCAGAAGAAGGTACATGAATTTAAATATGCAGCTTCCCATCCAGAAGTCTAGAGGGTTAAGAATGGTACATATAATGCTGCTTCATTTGTGACCTGTCAGGTTATTTACTTCATTCACAGTTTATCATTATTGGTTCTTTGCTTGATTAAAAATACCTTTGGAGAGTCTGTCACCAGGCCACCTTGAGTAGTGTTCTTGCTCAGCTTCAGAGTTAACCAGCAGTGAGCTGGGTCATTTGTTGCATTGGAGACAAGCAAAATGGCACTTTAGGGGCTGCAGAAAGTGTGCTGATGATTCAGCAGAAGGAAATAGTGTCATGGGCACCTGTGCTTCTGGAAGTATCTTTAGATGTGACATAACAGATGTGACATAAAATTGAGATCCTGGTCATAGAGATGCCATTGTAACTATTGCAAGGGTAATTCAAATTCCAAAGTTGATAATTTTGAATCTGAATCTTTCCCATGCCGTCAAAGTTTGCATGGGGCACAAAAAAGACCCCATCATCCTTGTCAATCCTGGGCCGATCTTTGCATGTTCTCTCTGTTAAGTCCCAGAAGTTTTCCCTCTCTGAGTACTGTTTAACAGAGGGACTCTTTTGGTTGGCCCTTTTTGCATGTTCCTGCAGCTGCCCAATAGCACTTGCCATGGCTTCATCCTTAGCCCATGTCCCAGATAACTTTGAAGAGAAAGGATTGTTGAAGTTTCTGATGAATCTTAGCCTTTTTATAAATTAATTCAGTGTAATACCCAATATTTTTCTGAAGCATTTGCTTTCTAAGGCATTTAGACATCTGTACCTCTGGTGGACTTCTAGCTTTCATATCCAGATGTTGAGGTGGAAATAACTTTGAGTTGAATATTCATACTTTGATCTTCAAGTTGTAGATTTTAGATGTTCAAATCTTGTTTAAGTTTTTGAATGCAGCTGTTGCTTTGCCAATTCGTGACATTATTTCCGTCGGGATATGTCCATTGATTTGCACATTACTGCCAGGCATGTGAATTGATTCACTTCTCGTATTCCTTTGCCTTCTAAAATAATGCTTGAATTGGGAGTTGCTGGGATTCTCATTAGATTTTTTTTTTAATAACTGATTCATAATCTCATCTCTTTTGCAAGGCTTGACAGTCTTTCAGTCTTCACTTGCATGTTGGTTGAACTGACATTTTACAGCTATGTCATCAGCAAAGTCTAAGTCATCCAGTGTACTGTTATTAAACTATGCATTGCCTGTGTTGTATCCATCTACACTTCCTCATAATGAAGTCAATGGTAATGCCAAACATCAGAGGTGAGAGAATGCAATGTAGATGTTGTCTACATTGAACTATTCACTCAAGTCTGAGTTTATATTACCGGTGCAAGCTGCACCTCTGATACAAAGCCTTGATGATTATTTTTGTTGACTAATCATGACACAAGAGTGAATGCAACACAGGCTTTCAAATGTTTTCTTAAAAATCTATTAAGTTTATGATGAGTGGTTTTTGCCTTTCAATGTTCTCTTTGATGATTATTCTTAGGGGAAAATCTGGTCTACATACAGTCTTCAGGGATGAAATCCAGCATGCTCTTCCCTTTGCCTCAATCACTTCGTTTCTTCTACTTAAGGTGATACTTTGATTTTATTTTTATTGCCTTTCATTTTTGTTTTTTGATGTGAAATGTTACAATATCTAATCCTTTGTCAAAGTCAATAGTTTCTTCTGATGGTGGTCCGTGCAGCGTCTCTTGAAAGTGCCCTGCCTGTTGCTCTTTGCTTTTTCTGTTGTTAAGGTCTTTCCTTTGTTTATCCTTAACGGTATCCTCAGCAGTAGCAGTTGCAACATTGTTGGTAAAGTGTGTCACTATTACCTCTTTCAGCAGCTGCTTCAACTTCTTTGGTAATGTTATCAATAGACTTCCTCTTGTCTTTTCTTGTGCTGCTTTTTACTAATTTGTCCTTTTTTTAATACAGACTTCTTTTTTTAGAGGTGTTTGATGGATTGATGCTCGCTTTGGATTATTTTCTTTCTTTAACATAGTTCCATATATTTTTAGTTATCCGTGCTATAAGTTTACTTTATCTGGAAACCAGCTGCAGTTGTGGTGGTGTCAGATATTGCCACAGACAAAGGACCATGACATCAATGTTGGTAATTGCTTTACTTAATTTACACAGTTTACCAATTGTCATACCTATGGGTATGCAAAGATCAAACTATAAAACCATGTAAAATAAATGATTTTCCATAAAACAATATGTCCTAAATTTTCAAAGAAATGCCTGGGTTTAGCTACTGAATCACTATTATTCTTAATGTGAGTTAATTCAAATGGCTAAATTCTATGCAGCTCTTTGAAAATGGGAAATTTTTATGTCAGTATGAATTGACGGTGGAGGCGAAACATTGCTACCTTTTATACCATCCGTCAGTGGAAAAATTACTCATCTTCAACTAGTTAACACTCCCACTCTTTCCCCAGCAATAAATGAGAGAGTCTGGAATGGATTTTCATTATTTAGCTAACACATCAGAAAAATGAAGGTCAAGAGGAAGAAAGATGAGAAACTAGTCCCTCTCATGAAACATGCAGTTTCACTTCCAGTATGGCTCTTCAAATTCACATTCTCAGACATGCTTACCTAGTAATTTTCAATGCAAAGTCCTTAAGGGGATTTCCTACATGAGTATTGTATATATTAAGTGGCATTAGCCCTTCTCTCTCACTTCTGTTTCTTGAGGTGTGTTTGTGTACTGCATGCTTCGCACACATGTTCAGAGGGTAGATAGACAAATATATACCTTTGGTGAACTTTGCCCCAGAATGATATTAACCCCACTGTAAAATGCCAACACCACACCTTATGTAGCACTTAAGTCCCACTTAGTTCCTTAATATGGTTCTTCTATAGTGCATAAGGATTTGTGCAGGCTCTCTGCACTGGGGTAAATGTAACCCCTTGTCTGCAAGTTAGAAAAGCACTTGTATCCTTTTAAGTATAACTACACCATTCCCAATACAATTGCAAGCTATATTTAAGTAACAGTTATCAACTACAATATCTGCTCTTAGGCTTATGGTTCATGATGTTCTTCCATCATCTTATCTTTTTTCTCATTATTTATGCCTTGAATTGAATCTCTGACTTGTCATCATCCCAAAAGAAATACTGAGTTCTTTGTCTTTAGCAATTTAAGCTCATGCAGCTGTGGTTGTGTATAGGATCATAGTTGGTTTTGTAACAGGTGTGTCCTTAATGAAATTTGTGAAATGTTCAGTGATGGAATGAGTTTGTACTGTTGTGTTACAGCAAAGTATCTTTGGAGATGCCTCTTTTAACAATACAGAATCTATACTAACAGACTGTTACCCACAAAGGGCCTACCCTTGCAGCCCCTGCAAATGCACAAATTGTTCAAAATGCTTTTTTGATGTGCAGAGGAATCCAGAAAGAAGAGCTGACTTTCAGTGGGTCTCTGCAGCTCCATGTGTACCATGAGGTCATCCTCTCTCCATTGGAGCATGCGGGAAGTCAGGGGCAGAGCTGTTAGTCAATGAGCTATGCTGATCTACTGGGCTACAATCCCATATGGGGGTGTCTGAGACCTCCCATAGTTTGTAGACTTACACCTTAGAACCACTGTAAACCCATGTGAATATTACTGTTTCCTTTGTTGTCCTTCCTCTCTCCTATTTTTTGTTACACTTGCTCATTGTCTTGTTTCAGATTAGATTGAAAATTCTTTGGGGCAGGGACCACATCATCCTATATGTTTGCATTTAACACGATGTGGCCTCAATCTGGATTGTGGTATTTGACTGATAATGGAATACAAATAAGTAATACTAGTTTCATTAACATAAGACTCAAGATCTTGCATTTGCCACTCACTGTTCCTCGTTCAAACTCTATTGTTTAAATGACATTTAACTTGTTTATGAAAAGTATAGTGTTGGGAACATTTTATTGAATAATAGGGCAAAACAGAAGAGTAGTTTTATTTAACATGTATATGACTGGAAGATTGGAACTGCATCCAACTCCTGAGTTTGGCTTGCTTGCTTTGGGAGAGGATCAGCAATAATGTGGCTTCAGTGTAAAATATTATGATTTAACTGTCTATTGTATGACTGATGATTCTGGAAAGTTTGACAAATGACAATAACTCCCCAACACTGAGTGATAGTTTATTATTTCTTGTAATACTCTGAGGTATGAAATCTGTTTTCAAAGTGATAAGAACCAAATGAGAAGAACTAAAGATCAGTTTTATGAAGCATATGGGATAGAATTGATCCCTTCCTGCAGACTTTTTAGGAGTAGCTCATCCTGCCATTCTACCATTTGAAATGTGAGGAAAATGTTGACACTGGTAGCTCCAGATACCATCAGTTGAGTATAGATACCCAGTCTCCCCATCCTTTTTGCAACAGGTTTGGTAGGCTAGATGTTCCTTCTTTTATTGTGTTAAATACTTTAGAAATGATACTCTTGTAAAAAAAAATACCCTAACCAAACATGTAATTAATAACTCTTACACATAATAACATTACTGTTAATGTTTCCTTCAGAGGTTTTCTGTATCTTCATATCTTATATAGATTTCAAACAACTGTTAGCTTGTAAATCAGGAATAGCATTAGACATTTTAATTTATACAGACTTCAACTTTATACAATTCTTTAACAGGGGTAAGAACAAGGTACTTGTTTGATATGCAGATACTTCCTGTTTTGCGACATGCTTTTTGTTCTGTATGGACCCCAGATGCATAGAAAGGGCAGGCTTGCACACACTGAATATTGAGTTTAATGGTGTGCTGCATTGTACAATTTCCATTGTCCCATTAATAGATTCTGGGCCAGATTTGCTGAAAAATCTCAAGAGGGATAAAGTCAAAAGGGAAAATCTGCAGGACAACTCATGGAGTTTCCATGGTATCCTTTAATTAGGAAAATAGAATGTGTCATCCTACAAAGGGAAAGAGTATTAAAGCTCTACAAATGCTTGAATATTCTGAAATCCGCAATGAAATCTCATGGATATTAGTGCCTCCCAATAGGCTGGGGCATAGCAAAATCCTCAGAGCAAAATATATTCAACTTTTTTCAAGTGATGACCAGTTTTACTTGCTACTGCCTAGAGCACTTTTGCTGGATGAGATTGCATGAATGCAAATAAGCACTGCAAGAAAATCTCTTCACCAGCCCCTACAAAACTCTTTATTCTGAAATCTCTCTGCACTGTAATAGGATGACTACCAACGGTTCTCTGTTCTTTGTCATATATATTTCATTTGTCACTCGTAGTCTACATACTAGTTTGACTCATGCCAATAACTCGTTATGAATCTGATCCCTATTTCACTGATGAAACTGAGTTATGTCATTGATTTCAATATGAGCAGAGTCAGGGCCTAGGAGAACATGCTTAGGAATCCTGTGGCGATCGAGGACACAAGGAGTCATTGTATCCCATTGACAGATGTAATAGTTAGTACAGTAGTTTCTCTAGCAACAACATGAGTCCATTAGTCTTTATGGGTTCACTAAGTCACTACTCTGATGGTAGGAGCATGAGGAGCCCTGACTTTAAACTGTATAAGGAAACCAACCATAACACAGATATAATCCTCACCCTCACAAAATTTCCACTCCCAGCCTCCAAAGTCAAGGTTTTTGCCAACATGACAGGCACTTGAAGGCAAAATCATAGCCAAATGAATTTACAAGAGAGTAATGTAAATAGCCCACAAAGCATACTGACCTTGTTTGCTAAAAATAGAATAGGTTGGTCCCCCAAACAGCTAGAGCTGGAATTACGGCTGGGGAAAAAAGGCAGGGAACATGCTGAATATTATTTTATAAGATTAGCTGACAAACTGGACGCATATGGAGTCACCTTCCTACACAATCAATGTTGCAGCCATAATTGATCATAAATTAAACCTCAATGATAGTAAGGTACTGTCATGCCTATACACCTCAGAAGCAGGAAGAACCAAGTGTCAAATAGTACAATTCCAAAACAAATACATTAAAACTACCATAGCTCCTGCCAGAGCAGATTGATCAACTCTCTCATAACCAAAGACAGCAATCCTTGAATTGTTTTAAGATCTCTGTAGCAGCAAAGCTCTTGTCTCAGGTGGTTAGTCTGTGCCACAATTACTGTTAAAGACAGGTTGCCTCCCTGGCATACTGGCTGTTAAATACATTAAAATATTGCTGTTAAATCCAGATCAATTCCAGGCACCATGTAATGGTCCATATTTTGAAACATTGTTAAGGACACTTTAGTGTGCATGTCCTACAGGTCTGTTTCTTGCTAAACATGGATGTAAAAAATATCACCTACTAGTTTACTTAGCAATGTTAAGAAAGGCCAGAATTACTTGATACGTGATAGACTGTTTTCATGCCAGGTAGCTTTTCAGTTCAGCTCAGGCTAGTGTCTTTATCCTTGTCTGTGCTGTGGCTGCTTTCATTGTGTTGGTGCAATGGCTGCCATCAGTGATTGAACTGGTGGCCTCCAGAGTTAAAAACATGAGTCTCTCGCTCTCTCTACTGCTTGAGCTAAAGAGCCTAGTTCTCTGGGTAAAGCTATAATAGTCTCACATCCTTTGTGATTTAGGTACAGAGGAGGACATGTAACACATTGACCAGTGCATTATGCTGGCATAATGGGGCATGGGAGAATCACCCCAGCCTAGGAGGATCCTCTAATAATGTGGATACACCATAGTGTCTCCTACACTATCTCATCCTGAGTGCCAACATCTGAGACATGGCCAGTGAAAATAGGTTATGAGTGGGGGTTCCCCGTGCTTCAGTGATCCCTGGATTTCAATAATGTCCCCTTGGGATTGATGACACCCAAGCAAGGTCAGCAGACCTCAGGCCCAGCTTGCAGCCAAACCTGGATCAGATGACTTAAAGCCACCTTTGCATACCAATGTCAATGAGTTGTGCTGTGCACTCCTTAATTGCAGCTGATGATTGGTGGCCACAGTGTTGTAATGAAAAATGTATTTGATTCATAAATAATGGAATACATTGCTTAAAATTGATGTAACACTTTGCATTGTAAGTCCCTGTTATTAGTTGCTTATAACTTTGCCAAACTATTACTGATTTGGGCTGAACTCTTCCATGCTTGGTATCTGACTCTGGCTAAATTTTGGGGGGGAAAGTTTCACCAAAAATGCTAGAGTCACTTCAGAGTATGAAGTTAGGGGAAAATAGTTTTGACAATGTTAAAAATTTTCTAGCATCTCCTGGGTTTGGACTAGAAACTTTTTTTGGAAGGGGGATGGTCTTGGAGTCAGGAAGATGCCTTTTACTGTTCACCATGAAAATTCAGCGATATTTGGTTAAGTTATAAGCCTCTGCAAATTGCCATTTGCACATGCTCAGTAGAGCTTTCTTGTTCGAGGCTTGCCCCTGATGGGACACTGCAGCAGCAGCCACCACCTCATTGACTTGTATGAAGGAGTGCCTGGCTGGCAGTTAGGAGGAGATTTATCAGTTCTAGCTTCAGTTCTTCCGCTTGCTTATTAATTATTCTATATTAAGAATTCTATGTATACAGCACAACTAATTAATAAGCAAGACACCATCACCCTAAGTTAGGAGGCAGCCACTTTTTTTTTGTAAGTGCAAATCACTCAGTTTGGGCAGTGGGATTAGACAGGTCAATTTCTTATTTACAGTCAGTCTGGCTTTCTGGTGATCAGGCACTAGCTTTCTGATACTATGTGGGAATGTTTCAATTAAATAAAACAAAACACAAAAGTAATTTCAAATAAAACAAAAATTCCAAAAATATTTCTGTTCAAATTAAGGTTTGAAAAAATTATCTACCATTTATTTAAAATGCCCAGTGTTTATTTTGGTCTACATTATTAAAGTTTTAACCCAATGCCTATTGCTGTCAATGGCAATCTTTCCATTGATTTCGACAGGCATTGGAGCAGCCCCTTTAAGATTAATGTTTATCACTAGTGAATTAGTACATGGTCGCAAAGGGGACAGAGCTCCTGCAACTCCAGTTGCCTATGATAAGAATGGTGGGTGTTCATCACCTCTTGGGAATTGTTCCCGAGAGAGAATTAGAAGAGGAAACAGCAACTGTGAAAACCCTATTTTAGGAAAAATCAGTGTAAACATGAATTAACTAGCATAATAAAGCTATGCATTTTTGGTGGTAATAGTAAATCTTTCTATCAAATGAAAATGCAATAGAAAATCAATGGCTGGAGCATTCCTTCTTCATTACTTTTGGCTGCCATGCATAGAGTCCCTGAATTTACTCAATGCATATTTTTTTCTGTCTGCCAGCTACCATACCCCCTCAGGAAGAACATGACTTGGACCGGTATGCTCCAAAACCAGAAGAGAAATGGCAAATGGGTTACGACAACACTTAGCGATGACAGAGTATATTCCAGATGCCTTGAGAATTAATACAACTAACAAGCATGATCTGAAAAATAATTAATAACTCTTTTGAATTTGATTGTCAACAACATGATAAAGGACAAGCCCCTACTTGCTGTCGGTATATTCATTTCTTACACAAGAACTCCTGTAAAATTGCACATAGCTAGAACAACTGTAGATTGACCTCCTGAAAAACTTTCCTCCTCTTTATGAAAGTGTTCTTCACATTTAATAAGCTTTGAGCACATTAAATGTAAAGTATAATACTTTACAAGGTAATACATAACTAGAGAAAGTCAACTGAAACATAAAACTTTCCAGTGTCAGTTTGAAACAATTGCAAGACATATAATATGGTGCGAAGGAAAGATCACTGATTAGCTGCAAGAGATTTCACTGAGTCAGATTAGCGAGCAAATTGTTTTTTCCAACAGATATTTCTATAGTTAGATACATGGAAAAAACAAGGATAATTGTTTATTGTTCCCATTTCAGTTCAAATGTACATGACACTGAAATGGTAACACTTAGTTTCTCCATTGCCATGGATGTAAAATTAGAAATATATTTGTTTTGGGGCATTTTTACTCCTCAGGTAATAATCTTGTTTGTTTACAAAAAAGAACATTGTTAGAGATGGGTCATCATGACCATTGCAATTGTGTCTCATTCACAAGCTATTGTTAAATTAATCAGGTTTTTTGGTTTTTAGCTTTCCAAATTTCCAAAAATTTTCCATTGAGTTTCTATGTTCCAACTGACAATATTTTGACACCATTTTACTTGTTCACAATTTTTTTTAAATGCTCCTCTTCGCTTATGCAAGGCTGAGAGATTTTGATTTTTCTCACTTTAAAACATAATTCACACATTTTTCCCATATAGATAAGTAACTCAGAAATGTCTGAACTTTCAAGTTTGGCATGAATTCACATAAGGCCTGCTGCTGAACTCACTCAGACTGCTTTTACACTGATATAATAATTCATTTGACTTAAATGGAGTTCCTGCTTTACAGTGGTGTGAGATCAAAATCACACTTAAAATTCATATCCTACCTTAATCCTGTCTGTGTTTCACTTTAGAGTGAGAGATTTTCATGATGATTTTGTTGAAGCATAATGGGGATTGTTAAACATGGAGTTTCATTCTGATTAAGAAGCATTAATTTTGTGGCCATTTTATAAGTGGATTATTTAGTGAGTCTGTCTCCTCTTCCCCTTCTCATTTATTCCATTGAAACTCTTACCAAATTTAATATGGGATACCATGGCTTTCAAACCAAATTAGATACCAGATTATTACACATCTACCAGTGCTGTGCTATCTTTTAATATCAAAAAGCTTATGAAATTCATGCTGATGTATTATTCTGAATAGTTTCACCATCTAAATACACATTGCATGCATCCTCTAAATGAGTATTTCTGATAGTGCGTGGAAATATCATGGCAATACTATCCTGAAGCCCTTTACCATTTTTAGGTCATGTATGCTTGAGTGTGCACAGTCTCCTATTGCTGTGAATCAGCCCTTTTTAGAGGAGGAAGTCTGGCAGGGAACAGAGGATTGTGGGTTTTTGCTGCAGCCATGAAAACTTAGAATACTTCTGTGGAAACCAAAGAATATATCAGCATTAGTCTAGTCTGCAATAGCCTTATTCAAATCTGGGTCCAAAGCCAAATTTCATATAATTTCATTGCTTTTTACTCGTAATGGATAAAGTGCAGCTGTGACAGATTCTGGACTCACTATTTTTTACTTTTGAGAACTGGCTGAAAGTCTGTTCCAGTATCAGACACTGCAGGGCTCTGAAGATGCAGTACTGGACAAACCCCATTCTGTTGTGTAAAGCAAGTCAGTGATTTCTTCTCCTGGCCATACATTCTCCTCTACTACTTAGTTCTCTGCCATGATTTTTTTCCTCCCACAACATTACCAGTATTCTATGTACAAGTACCATTTATTTTGTTTAACAGACTATATATAGCTGAAATATTACCTTTTTACCATTGATTATTTCTCAAACAAGCTCAAGCTCTTTCCTCTACCTGGGGTGTTTTTCACCATGAACTAAAAAGAAAAGGAGGACTTGTGGCATCTAAGAGGCTAACAAATTTATCTGAGCATAAGCTTTCGTGAGCTACAGCTCACTTCATCGGATGCATTCAGTGGAAAATACAGTGGGGAGATTTATATACACAGAGAACATGAAACAATGGGTGTTACCATACACACTATAACCAGAGTGATCACTTAAGGTGAACTAAAAGATTCAAGAAACACAGAGGTTTGTTCATTTATTATAGATGTTCATGTGGTGTGCATCTTAGTGATGGCCTTTCTGTACATGGCTTAGATTGAGACAAAAAACAATTCCTGGAAATTCGGAGCTAATACCCTATGAAGGCCTCCCTTAGCACCTAGGGTGAAATCTTGGTCCTATTGAAGTCAATGTCAAAACTCCCATTGACTTTAGTAACAGGGTTTCACCCAAATATTTTAAAAGGATAGAAGTGAGAAAGGTATTAACAGTAGATAGTTTTGTGGCCATCTGGGTTTCAGAAAGGATGTAAAATTTGGTCATCCAAGATCTTCTTTGAGGAAACATCCTATAGAATTTTCTAGAAAGTGATAACCTTTTTAACCATCAGAGGAATTTAATGGAAAATGTATCGCCCTGTTATAGAATTCTAAAGGATATTAAGACCTTCCACCCCCAACGAACTATAGAAAGGAGATAATCTCCTAATAAATTATACAGAGTCTCAGAGTAATTTCTATAAAATCTCCTTTGGTTTTTAGAGTAGTTTCCACAGAAACCTATTGGCTTCAGGCCTATCAATTGCTGAGATTTCTCCTTATGGGAAGAGTCTTCCTTACTTAAAGAGTCTTACTTACTTACTTTTTTTCTCCTTACACTGGCACCTTGCTATGCTGGTCTCTTGGCCGATTATCTCAAATTAATAGTTCTTGAAGCATGTCTGGATTTATTCCTTTTGGCTACCACTCTACCGTGTCTCTGTGCTCCCCCCCACCCCGAACTTTGGGGAGTCTTTATGGAGCTAAATCCTGCAGTGTTTCTTTTCAGAAGTAACATAGCAGGTTTCATAAGCAGATGACTAGACTATACTGTATGTTCAGTTAACTATCCACCACAATGAGTTTATTGGATTTTATGATCCAAGTGAGCCAGCATAAGGCTAGCATGCCAGTGCATACTTTACTGTATCTAAGACCCTTTCTTGAATAACCCATCAAGGCAAGGAAGAGATTAACTAAAATGGGAGACTAGGCTGCTTGGTGCACCAAATCCCTTCAAGGTATTGATTTAGCTATTATTGTGGACTACAGGTAGTAGTTAGAGAAGTGTTGTTAGCATGGGTTGGACTGCAGAATAGTAGTGGTAACACTGTGCATCGAGGGTTAGTGCATACCATTATTAACACAGGGTCAAATTTACCTCTGCTTGGGCAAGGAGATGCCAGTGGCACATCCCTGAGCCACTGTGCCTCATGAGTGACTTGTTCCAGGGAAAGGGAAGGCAATGTTGCTGCCAATGCCTTTTCTTGAGGGTTCTGCCAAAAGGAAGCGGCTATAATTCCGATAGGAGCCCCACTGGGAGAGCTGCAATGCAGATGCATCTCCTGGGCATTCTAGCCATCCCCCACTTTCTAGACAGCGGTGGTCAATTTTCAGACAGCATGGGTCTCACTGGAATTTCTATTATCAGAGGGGTAGCCGTGTTAGTCTGGATCTGTAAAAGCGGCAAAGAGTCCTGTGGCACCATATAGACTAGCAGTCGTATTGGAGCATAAGCTTTCATAGGTGAATACCCACTTCCACCACTGCAACCCCTATGCCAGGGTCTGTGCTGGATTTGTGTTGGTACCCAGTAATATTACCTATACTTTGGTGTGTGGTCTCATTAGATTTTTGACTGCTCTTTCCCCTTGATCTAATTTCCCAATTTCATAAGCTGATCTGCACTGGCTGTACCTGGAGCAGCTGTTCCAGACATGTACAGGCAAGGGAAGTGGTAACATAGCAACCTGCACCACCTGGAGGCTCTCAAGATAGCTCCTCCCTTCTGTGTAGATTTTTCCTTAACATTTTTCACAGCTTGGTGAAGAATCAGATCCTCAGATGATGATAAAACCATAAATAAGCATTTTTTTAGTGCGTGGGGGGGGGCACCCAGCAGCAAACTAGGGAATGATGGAAGAGTTTGCTTTGTACATAAACAACATTGGCTGAATCTGCGTGTTTTCCACTGCAGTATTATGTATGCTTCTTTTATAAACCCAAACAACCAGTCTTTCTGCAATGAAATGTGGGTATTGAGGGCCAGATTTTTAAACATATTTAGGTACCTAACTCCCAGTGAAATCAATGGGAGTTCGGTGCCTAAAGACCTTTTAAAAATCTGGCCCTATATCCCATTTGCCTTACCCACATGAGTAGTTTCATTGACTTCTGTGAGACTCCTTGCATTATTAAGTGAGCTCGATTTAATCTTAAAAAGAACACCAATAACTTATGGAAAAACAACAACATATTATATTAATTAGTGATGAAACAAAAAAGATTTTAGAAAAAATATTCTGAAGACCTACAGAACATACTAGAGAATGATATTGTTTCTGTAGCTTTTTTTAAATATCGGGTAACACTTTATATGAAGGCTCCATATATAAATGGTTAATAAGTGAATAATATAAGTTATAAGCACATTAGAGACATAAGTAGTTTGTGGCGTTGATAGCTATAAGCCATGGTTATAAGCAACTTAATAAGGTCTCTAACAAGTTAGCCATTTAATAAGACTTGTATTAATAATTTTAACCTTTATAAACTATTCACAAATGGAACCTTAATTTAAAGTATGACCAAAGAGCCTATAGAATTTGATAGCAGGAATATAATTTTCTGTTCAATTCCTTGGGGTGTTTCCAAACATCGATGAAAAGGTTTATTTTCTGTTACATTCTACAAGGATTTTTATCTACCAAATTTTGTCACAGTAATACAAATACAGATCTCCTCCCTAGTGAAGGTCAATTATTTTAATACCTCTGTACCTCTGTAGTTGTTGCAAAGGCAAAACTCCCTGTAGGTTGAATGAATACTCTTTGGATCAGGCTCATTAAAAGCCAAGTATTATAATTTATTAGGACTGAGACAGGGCTGCCGGATTTGGCCCAGTGGCTGTTAGGAGTACCTTTTAGCGGAATTTAGTTTATACCATAAATACCACTGAGTATGAGGTTTTTTTCCAATTAGAGAAGATGCAAGTGGTCATCTAATACATATATGTTACTTCTGCGGTGTCACAAATCTTATATCTCGTACATAAGCAAATATAAGGAAAGCAGACCACATCTGGAACATCCTGAGTCAATTGTAATTGCACAACTTGATGTGAGGCAGTGCATCAGTGCAACAGCACCCCCTCTGGCCAAGCATGGCACAGCTCTGGGCTCATATGGCCCAGCAGGACTGTCAGTCTGTGCCTGGTGCCCAGGAGTCTGAAAAGCTTTTCTTTACTTCTCAGTCCATCAGGGGTTTGATAGGGGAACCCAGGCCCACCCACTCCACTGGGTCCCAGCTTAGGGCCCTAGAGCTAGATAAGTAGGATCAGGGTTCTTCAACTCTGACAGTGCCCTGAGCTTCTTCCCACCTTCCCCTGGGTCTCTACAGGCTCTCCAGCCTGTCAGTCAATTCATCCCCTCCTGGGCTGTCATCTTTGGGAAGCTCTTTACTAGCTTGCTGGCTGGGGCTCCTTTCTCCAGCCTGCTCACTACTCTTCTAACCACATCACCCCACTGTTTCCCAGCCCTTTTATCCTGCCAGCTGTTGTGAGGCTTCCAGTCAGCAGTGGCGGGGAGTGCCTGTATTAACCCTTTAGTTGATGGGCCAGTGTAGGGTATATACACCCCAAGACACTTGGTTATTAGTGAAATTAACTTTTAGTGACTTATTATTCTGCTCGTGCAGCATGCATCACCAAAAAAGTGATGATCTCTCTATTTGTGAGAGAGATAAAACTGCCATTCAAACAGTGTTTTCACCTTCTTTGTTCAAAGGACAAGCAGATGTAAGGTAACACTCTGCTAGCTAATGATTAAGATTTATAAAGGTTAGCAATAAGAAAAGGAGTACTTGTGGCACCTTAGAGACTAACAAATTTATTAGAGCATAAGCTTTCGTGAGCTACAGCTCACTTCATCGGATGCATTTGGTGGAAAAAACAGAGGAGAGATTTATATACACACACACAGAGAACATGAAACAATGGGTTTATCATACACACTGTAAGGAGAGTGATCACTTAAGATAAGCCATCACCCACAGCAGGGGGGGGAAAGGAGGAAAACCTTCCATGGTGACAAGCAGGTAGGCTAATTCCAGCAGTTAACAAGAATATCAGAGGAACAGTGGGGGGTGGGGTGGGGGGGGAGAAATACCATGGGGAAATAGTTTTACTTTGTGTAATGACTCATCCATTCCCAGTTTCTATTCAAGCCTAAGTTAATTGTATCCAGTTTGCAAATTAATTCCAATTCAGCAGTCTCTCGTTGGAGTCTGTTTTTGAAGCTTTTTTGTTGAAGTATAGCCACTCTTAGGTCTGTGATCGAGTGACCAGAGAGATTGAAGTGTTCTCCAACTGGTTTTTGAATGTTATAATTCTTGACGTCTGATTTGTGTCCATTCATTCTTTTACGTAGAGACTGTCCAGTTTGGCCAATGTACATGGCAGAGGGGCATTGCTGGCACATGATGGCATATATCACATTGGTAGATGCGCAGGTGAACGAGCCTCTGATAGTGTGGCTGATGTGATTAGGCCCTATGATGGTATCCCCTGAATAGATATGTGGACAGAGTTGGCAACGGGCTTTGTTGCAAGGATAGGTTCCTGGGTTAGTGGTTCTGTTGTGTGGTGTGTGGTTGCTGGTGAGTATTTGCTTCAGATTGGGGGGCTGTCTGTAAGCAAGGACTGGTCTGTCTCCCAAGATCTGAGAGAGCGATGGCTCGTCCTTCAGGATAGGTTGTAGATCCTTGATGATGCGTTGGAGAGGTTTTAGTTGGGGGCTGAAGGTGATGGCTAGTGGCGTTCTGTTGTTTTCTTTGTTGGGCCTGTCCTGTATTAGGTGACTTCTGGGTACTCTTCTGGCTCTGTCAATCTGTTTCTTCACTTCAGCAGGTGGGTATTGTAGTTGTAGGAATGCATGATAGAGATCTTGTAGGTGTTTGTCTCTGTCTGAGGGGTTGGAGCAAATGCGGTTATATAGTAGCGCTTGGCTGTAGACAATGGATCGAGTGGTATGATCTGGATGAAAGCTAGAGGCATGTAGGTAGGAATAGCGGTCAGTAGGTTTCCGATATAGGGTGGTGTTTATGTGACCATCGCTTATTAGCACCGTAGTGTCCAGGAAGTGGATCTCTTGTGTGGACTGGTCCAGGCTGAGGTTGATGGTGGGATGGAAATTGTTGAAATCATGGTGGAATTCCTCAAGAGCTTCTTTTCCATGGGTCCAGATGATGAAGATGTCATCAATGTAGCGCAAGTAGAGTAGGGGCATTAGGGGACGAGAGCTGAGGAAGCGTTGTTCTAAGTCAGCCATAAAAATGTTGGCATACTGTGGGGCCATGCGGGTACCCATCGCAGTGCCGCTGATTTGAAGGTATACATTGTCACCAAATGTGAAATAGTTATGGGTCAGGACAAAGTCACAAAGTTCTGCCACCAGGTTAGCCGTGACAGTATCGGGGATACTGTTCCTGACGGCTTGTAGTCCATCTTTGTGTGGAATGTTGGTGTAGAGGGCTTCTACATCCATAGTGGCTAGGATGGTGTTTTTAGGAAGATCACCAATGGACTGTAGTTTCCTCAGGAAATCGGTGGTGTCTCGAAGATAGCTGGGAGTGCTGGTAACGAAGGGCCTGAGGAGGGAGTCTACATAGCCAGACAATCCTGCTGTCAGGGTGCCAATGCCTGAGATGATGGGGCGTGGCCCCACAGTATGCCAACATCATTACACAAAGTAAAACTATTTCCCCATGGTATTTCTCCCCCCCACCCCACCCCCCACTGTTCCTCTGATATTCTTGTTAACTGCTGGAATTAGCCTACCTGCTTGTCACCATGGAAGGTTTTCCTCCTTTCCCCCCCCTGCTGTTGGTGATGGCTTATCTTAAGTGATCACTCTCCTTACAGTGTGTATGATAAACCCATTGTTTCATGTTCTCTGTGTGTGTGTATATAAATCTCTCCTCTGTTTTTTCCACCAAATGCATCCGATGAAGTGAGCTGTAGCTCACGAAAGCTTATGCTCTAATAAATTTGTTAGTCTCTAAGGTGCCACAAGTACTCCTTTTCTTTTTGCGAATACAGACTGACACGGCTGCTACTCTGAAACCAAAGGTTAGCAATGTATAGTCCAAAGTGGTAGGTGCATTTTCTGTTTAGAGGCAGATAAGTAATGACATCAGAAATAAAAAAAAAATGTAAGAATTGCTTCACTGAAATCAGCAGTCATCAGAACAAAATTAACATGCAGAGCATATGTCTGATTCCTGAAAGGATCTGAATGTGATGGTGTAAATAGTTCTTGCACTATACAAATAGAACTTAAAACAATTGAGTAAGGAAATGTAAAATGAATCATTTGCAAAAAAAAAAAAAGGGAGACATTAACTATTATGCTCAAATATTGCAATTTTCTCTATCATAATGAACTTTTTTTCAATGAAAATTCAACTAATTTAGCTTTGATACTCTCTCCTTGAGTAATAATTATGCATCATTTCTACAGAAATGTTCCTTTCCTAAGCAATCTGAAGATGAGAAACTGTATTACTAATTTTTCACTTTTTGTAATGGTTCTAATCATCATTAAAGACCTTAATTATTATTCAGTTATTCAGTTTTAGAAAAGCCTGCCAGTTATGCCAAATTACATATGGATATACGGGCTTCGGTGGATGTCTCATTGCCAGGGACTTACAATGATAATAGAATATTTATTTATGCAATATGAGAATTAAACCAACTGAAGACCCATTGCTGTCATTGACTGAACCACTTTGTTACATTTAATAGTACTGGTAAAACATTCTTTCTGCTCTTATCAATACAATTGCCATCTATGATATACTTGCATTTCCAGTGATGTTCCTATGGACAATATTTGTCTATCATGAACCTTATATAGTAGTGATATCCCATGCCTTGCCTGCAAACAGAGGCACTTATTTCTGAGATCCTCAAAATCCATGCTTTAAGTGGTATAAGAGAATTATGCCTTGATTCACAGTTTTGCCAATTATTTTTTTTAATGCCCAAGTGATATGTGATAAGCTTCATCATACACACTAAATCAGTGGGCTTATCTCTTGAATTTCTGTGACCAGCTTCCAACCAGCACAATAGCTGAAATTCCTCTGACATTAATTTCCAGTTTCCCATTCACCAGCATATGTCATCTTGGAACACCAGGGAGATGATTTAAACGGCTATCAGCATTACTCCTGAGCACAATGATTTTCTCTTACATTTCCTGCTCAGTTAAGGATGTGCTTTCTTTATTAGCTTAATAAATAGACAGTTAAGGATCTTCGTTTTCTATGCTTGTTTCTATGCTTCATTTTTTATGGTCATATTTTACTATTTATTCATTCATTCTATTTATAGTTTTTTTGCATTAATATTTGATGTAATTTGCACATAAATGGCAATGCTTAACATATTTCATATCACTGTTAATATGTTCAATTTGCATATGTTATCCCAGGCTGTTGACCTAGTAGGGATGAAGTTTTAAAAAAATCTCATGGTATAAGAGTGACAGAATAAAGTGTGCTAAGATCATGTCTACACGTCAGGGACTATTGTGGGATAACTTCTGTTCTTCTGTTCACCTAATTCTGTCTACACTGGGAGCTAGGTCAGCATATGGCACTCAGGAGTGTGTATTTTTAGCATCCTTGAGTGCTGTAACTTTGTTGACCTAAATTTTAAGTGTAGGTCAGACCTTAGTCAACAAAAGTAAAATCTTACCAAAAACATTCAAAGAATAAAGGGGCCATCTTGAATGTATACAGTGTATTCTGTGATGACCTCTACTATCAGTGTGGCCGAAATTAAGCTGAAAAAATGAAAAAAGAAAAGGAGTACTTGTGGCACCTTAGAGACTAACAAATTTATTAGAGCATAAGCTTTCGTGAGCTACAGCTCACTTCATCGAATGCATCCGATGAAGTGAGCTGTAGCTCACGAAAGCTTATGCTCTAATAAATTTGTTAGTCTCTAAGGTGCCACAAGTACTCCTTTTCTTTTTGCGAATACAGACTAACACGGCTGCTACTCTGAAACCTGTGAAAAAATGAAGAAATTCAAAGATGAGACTGATCTTTTCAGTTCTAATAGGCAACTCAATATCATTGCAACAGTTTCTTTGGAAACAAAATCCTCTATTGATACAATGAGTTTTTCATTACATAAGCATCAGGTAAGTAATTACAATTATTTATGTTACTTAAGACATATTAGGCTCTTGGCTTTGGTCCCCAAGATGGCTGCCACACACCAGTGTAAAGGGAGTACAAGCTAGTACTTTTCTACAGAGATGGATCAGGTGTGTTTAATTGATCCTGGGGACTTGTGAAGTAAGTGAAGGTGGCTTTTTGCTGGTATGCACAACTTTGAGTAGCATAGGGCAAAAATAGGTGAGCCCCCCTGCCAAGGAGGCATGGCTAGAAAGAGCATAATCTACAGTTATACACATCCGAATAAATGCAAAATGACTGGAACTGAGCAACCAATCTAGACAAGTAAAATCTCTGCTTTTGGATGTAGCCCTAGTGTTACACTAGGCATCTGTTATCCAATTGGGAAAGGTGCACCTGGGTGACATAGTGGAATCTATATATTATACAAATGCCAGAGGTTCACTTGACACAAGACAATGCTAGTGCAATCATTAGAATATTGTACTATCTACTCCTACTACAGAATTCTATCAGATGGATTAAACTTTACAGAGGTGAATCACTCCTCTTAAATATTGTAGGATTTTAAAATGAAGCCCCCCTTCACTACTGAAATGGTTTGCAAACATTTTTGCATTGTGGTCCTTGTTTAAGGTATTGGGCCTGATTCTGATCTCTCACTGGTTTTAGAGTGTTGTAACCTCATTGACTTCATTGGAGATATTCCTGAATTACACCACTTTGGTGATCTCAAAGTTGTTCCCAGAGATTCTACTTCCTCCCCTGCAATGATTCTACCGCTTCCTTCTGGCAACTCTAGTTTTAAAGAGAAATATTAGGACAGCAAGGTGTGTGATTGGAGTAGGCATATTATTTTTTTTGAAATTTATAATATGTGAAGAAAATGCTTATATGCTATCCTGTGGGTCCTTGATAAAGTTTAAAGCAACTAAGTCCAAACAAGCAGCAACCCCTAGAAAATCTCCAGGACAATACTCCCAACACAAGGTGTGAACGATAGGCAGGACTTTCATCACCAAACCACCATCCCATCATGTAAACAGTCATCCTTCTCCCCATTAAGCCCCAATCAGATCAGCCAGCCAGGCAAAAAAGATAGCATACCTCATAGGGCAACAATTCCAAATGGGTTTGTAGCAAAGGCAGAAGCTTATTCTACAGATGAGAGCCCCATGTAGAGAATGCTCTCCTGCCAAATCCCAGTTCATTGAGTGGGATCCAACTCAGGTGCTTTGTTGGTCACAGATGTGGCAGTATTGCACAAGGAGACAGGTAGTCTTTCATGTATGCAGGTCCTGAGACATTTAGAGCTTTATTGGTCAAAATCTATAAACTCCACCTGGAAACACAAAGCCAGCCATACGCAGCTCCCAGAGCACTGATGCAATGTGCTTGCAGCAGATGCACTGCTGGCGGGCTTTAAAGTGTAGCCTTAAACCTCTAATTAATGAACAAATAAAATTTTAAATTGTTTCTCAAGAAAGAATAAATAAATATTTATAAATTTAAATAAAATATATTTTATTTTATTTAAATATAAATAAAAATAAAAATAAGTGTGAATGTAATGTTAATGCCCTCTGGTTTCCTAACAGGCTTTCCTGCTTCTCCTTCACTGTGTACTTAGCCTGCTTGATTGCTGTATGACTCTGTCTATTTGTAGATGGTTTAAGTTGAATACATAGTCTGTCTACACACATGGAGTCTCAACTCAGACTTGCATGCTGTCCTGGTAAGAAAATGTATTAGAAAATGAGTACATGTTCCTGGGGTTTTCTCAAGCTTCAGTTGTTGTCAGAGGCATAGGCAGCATGGAAAAGAGGTTAGGATTGGCTGGGCTATATTGCAGTGAGGCTGTCACAAGTGGGTGGACATGACTGGGAGTCCCTGGGGTAATAGTTGTAATATGATGTGCAGGGAGTTACCTGCATGAGTCTATTTAGTGAATGCTTGGTTAAGATGCACCTTGCTGGAAATTAAAGCTCTATGGTATCATTTAGCCATCCTTAGAAGAAAAAGACCCAAAACTATAAACCTTTTGGAATTAAAAGTGATTAATTCAGAGACCACTTGGGAAAAAATTTGAATCTCTGCATATTTCATATACACTGTGTAGAGATGAGTCTGAATTAAAATCCCATATCCAAAGGACTCTGGCTTTTGATGAAGTGTGGATCTGAACCGAGTAATATAAGGCATTACTGGCCTTTATGTCTGCAGTAGAATGAACCAAAGTCTGCTCAGCATTGGGGAAGTTCAGGTCTCTAACATCCCCCCTAGCTTCCTGCCTGTGAATTTGGAACAATCAGATAAACATGCTGCTCCCAAGAGAATGTACACTGGGTTTTACGCTGAGCCCAGTGCATTTATCTTCCTGGTTTTGGTGGGAAGCACTGGCAGCCACTCTATTCTTGTTATTCATCCAATTCCAACCTATAGTTTGTCTCAAGGAGGAAAAGACTTTTCGTGATGGACACAGATTCAGCAGAGTTGGATTTTCAGGTTTTCACCCATGTTCTTGTTGTAGGCCACTTCCCCCACCTCATCTCTGCTCCTTACTGAAGTAATGTCTACCAGGGAGAACTAAGGCAATTTGGCCTTTTCTGAGGCTCCCATGTAGAGGTAAATAACCTTACCAGGTCACCAGTCCCTTGAACTGCACTTTACCACTTTTTGGCACTGTCCAATGTTCATCCTATACAATGTTCAGTTCTAGGCAGAAATCACCTGGCCTCTTTGAGAGATCAAACCATTAGCACTTTTAGACACTTGCAAAATCTGAGCAGGAAAGAACATAACTATTTTTTCATGATTCAGAAATTATTTTCCTACCTGCTGAGTGTCTTGGAAATATGCAGTTGGGCATCTTGTAAATAATCACAAAAGGCATTAAAGGTAAAATGAGCCCCACTTCAGTTGTTTTAATTCTTAATCCTCAGGAAATGTACAAAAGAGACATTGGGTGACATCCTGGTCCCAATGGAGTCAATGGCAAAATTCCCATTGACTTCGGGGATTCAGGATTTAATCCTTTTTCTCTACTAACTCTAATAATTGAAAATCAGGAAGATGCGGTAGCAGATATTGGTTAGTATTTTAGTTTTAAAGTATTACATATAAGTATACTAGATGGAGCATGCCCACTTATTTTGAGTTGTATAGGTTCCTGATACTTGTGCTTTATACAATATAACGAGCCTAAGCAGAACAGTAGAGCTCTGAAAACATTGTTGCCAACGTTTGCAAGCTGTAAGACTTACAAATATTAAAATGAGCAAAACATATATTTTTGTGCTTTCTATTCCAGGCCCCTAGAAGTGAATCCATTAAATAATTGCTGAAGTGAGTTGCTGAGCACAGTAATGAATTGCTAGTGTATTCATTTACTGTGGGAGGAGCAGAGGAAGTAAAATATTTCACTGAATTTAGAATTGTATTTATTCATGTATGCATTGTGGTGTTACAGCAGAATTATTATCTGACACACTGGAAACAGGCTCTCTCTCTCCCTCTCCTAGAAACTTGGACTGTGTGATGTTACAATGTGACCTGAGGCATAATGCACAGAACCTTCACTCTTGGGAATGCATTCTGAGTTAAAACTGGCATTCACATTTGAGATGCTAATGATCAAAATCCTGCCATAGAAATAGGAAACATAACTTGATATCATTCATGTTTAATCAGGGGGTCCATCATTGTCAATTCAGATCTTAGAGGCAGTTTGGAGGTGGACTTGAGTCCCTAGATCAGGGGCCAGTAGAAAATGGGTCCATCTCTTCATCTGTCTCCTGGAGGATATGTGGGAGCAGGCCAGCCTGTCTTGTTTTTCAGTTTCCAGTGCAGCATTGGCACCAGTCCACAGGCAGCCGCTCATCCAGCATTCCTGGCTCGAGGATCATTTCATCAGCTATAGTGTGTCAGCCAAGAGGAATCAAGAGGGAAAAGGAAAGTGGAGTTATGAAGTGAAAACCAAGAAAATAAAAATTCCAGGCAGCTTTTGCAAAGTGAAGGCTGGTGGTGGCGATACACTAGTTTATTCACCAAGTCTGCTGTATAGTTGCTAACAAAATCTTACTGATGCAATTTGGATATTTTTTTTTCTGAACAACGTAATACTACAGGTCTTTTATTGTTTGCATAGTTTGTGATATCTGATGTGTTTCAGGTTGATCTAGCTGTGTGTATAACTGTTTATTCTTTCAGCAGTTTTAAAAAGATAGATCAGGGCTGGATGGAGTCTTCAGGTGCAGCCCTAAGCAAGGGGTGGTGGGTAAACGGCATCACCCCAGGAGTATGCCCAGAAGACATTGTGCCTCAAAGGAATGATATCCTCTCTGCTTCTCCTGGTCTCTGACGTTCGCCAGTAGAAAATTACAACATGCTCCATGGGACTTAACTGTGGCAGCTGGCATGTTGAAGGGGTGGAGCCCAGGCTCCTCCCTTCATTCCCCACGTTCTTCGGCTGGGGAGGAGGAAATAGTATGTCTGACTCTCAGGACCAGGTAGACCATGCAGCAGTGTGGGCAAGACATTCTTACTTTCCTGTGCGGGTGTGTAGTCCGTCCAAATCACAACCTAACCCTAAATAAACAGCCTGATTCTGTCCTCCTTGTAAAATAAGCATACCCTGTTCTATGGGTAGCTGCATCGATTTCAGTGGGACTAGTTGCAGAATAACAATTACCCTGTGTGGGCAAAGGGTGGCAGAATCAGACACTAAATGATTATTTCTAAAGGCTTAAAAATAATCCAGCAGGTTCCTCTGTTTGTCAAACCAACAGCCTAAACAAAGTTGGTTAGATTCTTTTTCCTCCCCATCTGAGGGAGGAAACAAATAAAAGCAATCACAAAATTATATTACTCTATATTAACATGACTGCTTCTAATTTGTGAGAATAAATGAATCTCATTCAGTGCTTTATTATTCTCAGAAATTCTAAAATCAATGCAAGATATGCCATAAACATCACTCTTGGCAGACAGTCATTGAGGTAAACATATAACTCAAAGATAGCTTGAACAGAATTCTCACCAATTTACCAAATAATAATCCAATCAGAGTCTTTGATAAGAACATTAAAAAGAAGAGACACTAACAGAGGTAGGAATAGATGGCATCCATGATAATGTTGAAATAATATAATAATTTAAATTAATCAGTGATGGCTTTCATTCTGAAGAATCTCACAATGTTTTACAAACTATACTTTAATCCATTAACTGAAATGCAGCCCATCTGGTTTGAAATAAACAGTTTGAGACAGGAAGTGAAAGAGAATTATAATCCCTTGACTCTGCAGTAGGAATTTAGGTAGATGGAATCTGTCTGTCATTGCCTGTGGCCCATGGTACAGCACCATTATAGATTATTATTGTCTGAAACCTCCATTAGTGATGTCACCTTCTTTACCAGGGTTGTTTGTGCTTGTTTGTTAGTAGCTAGAAATTATCAGGGCCTTGGTTTTAAATCCCATGCAGAAGATGGCACTCCCAGAAAGAGCACTTCCTAAAATCATGTATGGATATTAGTTCACTACTTCCTTCTAGAATCTGGGAAGAATATTAACTCCTGAATCTCTGCACTATTCTCTGCGGGACATACGTGCTCCCTTAAATTACTTTTCAAGCCCAATCTTGTTTGAGGCCAAATTCTGCTCTTGGGTAAACTGCTGCAATCCTATTCACTTTCGTGGGGTTTTCCCAGGGTAAGTGAAAATAGAATTTGCTCCATAACTTTTGAAATCTGATGGGATCATAAGACAAAGAGTAGTGGTTGACGGTCATAATGGAATAGTCCCAGAGAATGATAGAGAAATGTATATAAAGAAATGAAAATATTTGAAGCAGTTCCAATCTTGTGCCTTCTCTATAGAACTTTCAATGGGAAAAAGATAGTGTGTTCATTTCAATATTTGAATGAGTAGACTTAGTTGAATTAGTGCTCTTCGTATTAACCTGCTGAGAACATTCATGCAATCAGCATTTCTTAGACCTATTCCAGGTAAATAACAGAAAAACAATATCATGTTATGTCTGTGGCCAGTCACCACTAAGGACACAGCTCACAGGATGAAGTTCAAATAGAAAGTTAGACATTCATGAAAAAATATTGGTGAATAATGAGTGAACTTGAGAAATTGGGATCAGATATCCATAAGACCAAAAATGAGGCAAAATAAAAAAAATAAATGAATCTTTAGTATTTGTTCACTCAGCTCAACAGGAATGATACACAATGTTTTCCATATCAGGACCTCCTTTTCTATAGTGGGAACCAGGACTCTTCTTTTGACTAGCCTGCCCCCCTCCTATTTATTAACATGGTAAGATCAAGTTGTGAATCCTCTGACACTTATTCAAGTCTCTCCTGGGGGTCATGCCCATCCATCTGAGAACAGTGCTCTGCGGTGTTCCTTGGTCTCCTTCTGTTCTCACTGCAAATGGGGCATCTCTCTATGAAAATAATAATAAGCCTTTTCTGCAATTAATTGGTAAAGCTCCATTGACTTAAAGGAACTGTGCTAACTTGCACCAACTGAGGATCTGGCTGTAGATTTTTTTGGAAAAGGGATAAAATGTAGATATATTTCATTCAGAGGATTTTATTGAATGACATTCTTAACAGTTCTAAAGTACCCTTTTCATAAATCTGGCTTGTCACCATGGAAATCATTCTGAGTAGAACTGACTCTGTGTGTGTGTAAAGTAATGAGAGCTAGTTCTGGGAGGTACAGCAAAACCCACATCTGGCTTTTGCTATTTACTGTTGTCAGGGGTAGAGCTTGAAATGCATTCATTTTGCATTTTATTACAGATTATAGAATCATAGAATATCAGGGTTGGAAGGGACCTCAGGAGTCATCTAGTCCAACCTATTGCTCAAAGAGGACCAATCCCCAATTTTTGCCCCAGATCCCTAAATGGCCCCCTCAAGGATGGAACTCACAACCCTGGATTTAGCAGGCCAATGCTCAAACCACTGAGCTATCCCTATAATTAAACACAGAAGGGAACAAGGATCTCTCACAACAGCATGCAGAACATGCTGTAGCCATTTCTACTGAGATGCAGTTGGAAAGCCAAAGGAATGAACATTGCTGGGTACTCAGCTATATTTGTTAAAACATGCTGGATGACATCCTGGCTCCACTGGAGTCAATGGCAAACTCTCATTGACTTCAGTCAGGCCAGGATTTCACCCACTATTTTTTCAATCAAGCTGCAGGCATTATTTTGGGGGAGAAAATTGCACTTGTTTATTGCAAATATTAGCACATGGCATAGACTGAGGATGCTCAGCACATGTATGTTGGGGCATAAAAACAGAAATCTGCTTTTTGGTTTGCATTGTTAACACACTGATGAGTGTGTTACTGGTCTGCCTGTATGCCTGAACTGCAGAAGATGGGAGTCTGTTACATGCCTGTCTAAATGGGCTTGGTTCTTTAGCTCTAGCTGTAGCAATTTGTGCTTTTCCCTGGTTCAATCTCTGGTGTGTTAGTGAAGATGATGACCATTACATGTACTTGCTTCATGTCAGTGGGCTGACATATTCATAATATAGATACATACCCCATGCAAGATTGGGCTCTTTGACATGAAATATCCCTCATTATCAAGCAGATTTTTGTACTCGTGTGTCTAGACTGTTTCAGGCTTTTAAATGACTAATTTGGATGAAATAATATTTAAAGCCAGAGTGCTGTATTACTAAGGATTTTTGCTATTGTTAAGCTAGAGTCTTTTGCTTCTAGGTCAACAGTTCAAATCTCTCCAGAGTCATAAATGACTGGAAGTTGTTATCAGCTGGCAACAGTGGCCTATATGTAATGAATATGGTGGTCTTGGTCTAGTTTCTGGTGGACAGGTGTCCACATCATAAAAATGCATTGCCATTATTATCGTGTATTATTTGTTTTACCATAGCACTTGGGAGGCCTAGTCATGGACCAGGACCCCATTGTGCTAGGCACTGTACAAACACAGGGCACCAAGATGTCATAATTAGCACCCTTACTGGTATTCTCTATAGAAAAGCCAAAGACTGAATAGACACAGAGACTCAGAGCCACTTGCCCTTTCAAGCTGGCTCCTCTAGCTTGGGTTGAGGCACAGTGAAGAGGCAGTGTGTGGTAGCATGCATTGCCATTGTCTATGCTGCATCTGTTCTATAAATAGATGACTTCAATGTCCAGGCTTGTCAGTCCAGTACTATTAACATGAAAAGATAAACAGAATAAAAAATTCAAAAGCAGTTTAACACAACTTATAAGAAGCAGATCATTAGGTAGCCTGTTCTGATTGTTGTATTGGTGATATTTTGTCCCCAGGCTTATCTTAGCCATGCAGACTTACAGTTTGTAGGGCGGAGGTTTGCAGGCCTACATACATGAAGACACAAGTTCCTGGCTGTTTTAAAACCTCAGGACTGATCAAATGAAGAAAAAGGACTGAACACTAAATATAAACTGCCCCTAACTTGTCCACCTCCTGTAAATCTCCTCTAGGGGAATAATTCTTACTACTCTAGAGTGATATTTTCTCTTACCCTCTGTGATGAGACCACAGTGAACTGGCTGACCACATTAACTGCTGCAGATAATTCTGTTTGCAGGTGATTAAGAACATCCAAGGTATCTTTTTTTCGTGCTTACCACACAGCTGAAAAAGCACAAGGTTGAGGTATTTTCTGAGTGCTGCCTTATGTCTTGCCCAGCATAGTGCAGAAGGTGTGGGAGATGGGGAAAGGAGCTGTTGGACACAATCTGATCCTCATGCCCCTCAACAGCTCAGAAAACCTAGGACTGGCAAACACCTAGGTTTGGAGGGGGGGCAAGGCCGTAAACCATTTCCCCATTCTGCGCCAGTCAGCTGAACAGCTGCCTCCGTGGTATAATTTTGTCTCCCTCTGCAAAGTGCTTTAATATGAGGAAAAATGTTCTATAAAAATGCAATATTTATTATTTCTCTAAAGTGAATTGGCTGCATTTAATTTAAAACAACAAGACTAGAGAATAGGGGAAAAATACCCAAAGATAAAATAAACCAGAAAAATATGCAGTCCAGAATAAACACAAACATTCCCTGATGTGGTATGGTCACTCCTTGTGCCTTGCTTCTCCACAGGTGGCTCATGCACATCCAGTAATTTTGTTTATATTTTGTGTATTAGCAGATGGTTCTTTGATATAGAAGAAAAAGTGTTTCCACATCAGATTTAGTTGTTGCCGTCTTTTTTTGAGCTATTAAACAAACCAAGGGAGGAAATGCATAGCCACAATCACTATAAGCAAAGGGCTGGGGTAAACAAAGAAAAAAATCTTTGAGTTAATGTATGGTCAGATTTACAGTAAGTGGAGGGGAGCAATATATTTAAATGTAAGGGATCCATAGACTTTAATTGGATAGGATGTAGTTTCGTTATGAATATTTCTGAACTAATGTTCAAGAGACTAGGGTTCAACACACGCCTCTGTCAAAGACTTCCTGTATGAGCTTGGGCAAGTCACTCAGTCTCTCTGTATGTCAGTGCCTGCTCTCTGAAATGCTGAGAATAGTATTTCCTTCCTCCACCCATTGTCTGTCTTATTTATTAAGACTGTAAGCTCTTTAGGGGGGTGACTATCTCTTGCTATGTATTTGTACAGTGCCTAGCTGTTCAAATGGACCCTGACTTTGATTAGAGCCCCTTGGGGCTAATGTAATACAAATAAACTTGATCTGAGTGAATAATTTGCAACAAATAATTAATTAGAATAAATTTAACCTCTTGTATTCTGTTTGGCAAATGCTCCATCTTGAGCACACTTGATTTCCTTTTATTTGTCATTTGAAAGTATTGATGAAGTTTTGGAGATTGTTTGTTTTTTAAATCTGTGTGATCTCGAACAGTTCTCTGCAAATATTGAGATTCAAATATTCTATTTGAGTTGCTTTAGTTGTGGTAGATCAGATAAATCACATTCTTTTGGGAGTGTTTGTTGATTGGATTAGTGCACAAACACTTCTGGCATCAATACTTGTGCGGAAAAAAATCTAAAATTCAGTTTCTATGAATTCTTGCACATGCAACTATGAAACTCACTTTGTGTGAACCTTCATGCCAGCAAAACTTGATCTTGTGAATGTTCTCTGAAAGGGGTGAAGCAAATTAACGCATATAAAACTAAAGAAGCAAATGTTTGTGGAAAATTTTTGAAACATTTCTCCCAGCTCTATTTGCCGCTTCTTTTTTTCTGTGCAGTAAGCAGAGCTCCATTGACATGGTTGTAGGCTGGGCAGAACCCAAGAATTAGTCAAATGGCTGAGCAAGCTACATTTGTTCTAGAAAGTCACAATGGAGAATATGTGATAGTCTGTTTTAATTGTTCATTTAAAAAAAAGGCTCAAATTGCAACATATTTAGTTAAAAGAAAAGGAGTACTTGTGGCACCTTAGAGACTAACAAATTTATTAGAGCATAAGCTTTCGTGAGCTACAGTTCACGTAGCTCACGAAAGCTTATGCTCTAATAAATTTGTTAGTCTCTAAGGTGCCACAAGTACTCCTTTTCTTTTTGCGAATACAGACTAACACGGCTGCTACTCTGAAACCTGTCATTATATTTAATTAACTGTCTCTACTTCCATTTGATACAATTAATGTTTTTGTGCTTTTCAAAGGAATTGGTTTCACACATTTCTTTTACAAAGGGAGAAATGAGAGGAGAGAGAAATGCAAGTCACAGAACAGCTTGTCACAGGCTGACCTACTTTTTTGACCAATCTCTCTGAAGCCTGAGCTGCTCTTGTGTTGACAGTATGTGTCTGAGCTAAAGCAAAATTCACAGAATCAGTGACCTTAGGGATTGACTTCAGAGTAGACAAAGGGCCTGATGGCTTTTATGGGATTCTTTGGTGTGCAAGGACTGCAAGATTGGGGCTAGAGGAAATTTCTTTTTGTAAATTCTTCTCTTGACCCTTTTCCCCTATGAAACCTAGAATAGAGTATGCTCATGGCATTGGACATCATTTGACTAGAGGGCCAGATTTTCATCTGGTATGGCCGTACAGTGGCTCTAATGCTGGTATCACTTGTTCAGAGAGGACCACCCCAGTTGTATGGGTGACATTCTAGTGGCATACAGCTGAAGTAGTGGCTCATAAAATAATATGACACCCTTTGTGCTGCTGGAATAACAAGGAAAAAGGAGTGTGCCCATAAGAACAAGGATATGACTGAGCTGTCCCTCTGCCATACCAGTCTTTGGCTATATTTTCAGCTCCTTGGGGCTGTTTGCAGATGGCATAAGCTAGGGCAGCCCTAGGGTTCCTCTAACCCAGAACACAGAGACCAGCCTGGCACATAGCTGGAAAAAGGTCAGGGGAATGCATAGATCCTAAGCAGCCTTTACAGTTTTACATATGCATGAACTTCCATAGACAGACACACCCACATCCTCACCCGTACTCTTTGCAAATCAGCCACACCCCAAGCTCTCGCTCATAATCTTTCATAGAATCATAGACTTTAAGATCAGAAGGGACAATTATGATAGTCTAGTCTGACCTCCTGCACAACGCAGGCCACAGAATCTCACGCCCCCACTCCTGTAAACAAACCACTAACCTATGTCTGAGCTATTGAAGTCCTCAAATCTTTGTCTCCTTCCTGACGTTAATTCTTGAAATGGCCTAATTTGCAGAAGTGATGTACACCTACTGCTTCTGCTGCCCATAAAAGAGCTGCAGGTGCTAGCCCCTCAGAAATTCAAATCACAGTGTTTATCCCCATGTCAGTTTTATTATTTCAACCAAGAATTTTCTAGAAACTGATCCACACGTTGGAAAGCAAATACTGTTCCTTTGCCCTCAAAAGCCTCTTGTCCTTTAGCGGAAATTAATAGAGTTTTATTCTTAGAAGCATAGTGCAGCAAATTCTGATACCGTGGCTTTTCACTGAAGCATTCTTTTCACAAACCAGTTTAATTTAGAGTGACATATTGTGGCTTGCCCTGTTCGTTCTTATGGCTGGATGTGTGAAACCAGTTGGTAGTAAAAGGAACAGTCTTCTAAAATGTTGCTTTCTAAAGTATTGTATTTGCATTTGAAAGCATATGTTGCAACTGATGTTTCCTTTCTATGAGTCTTTGCTTTGGGTCCTCTCTGATTCTTGAGAAAGGATTTAGTAATCTCGGTTGGTAGTAAGCCCTGGGATTTCTTTCTTTCTTTGGGTCTTAGGCACATAAAAGTGATCTGAGTCCCTCAGCCTCTGGTGAAAACAAAATGAAAATGAGAAGTCAAATAACTTAAATAAGACTGAACAAGATCTGGTTAAATCTATTTACTGTTACAGCATTTTGCCTTTCTTGTTTCCCTTGTTGCTGGAAACTTCACATGAAATTCAGTCTCTACATCAATGTGGAATTTTCAAATTCACTCTCGGTGTAGCAGCATGAGCAAAAACTTCTGGTTTTTTTCATGAGAACTCCAGCGTGGGTGGAAGGCTGACATGTGCCATTGCACAGAATATTAGTTTTCTAGGGGAAAGATGTTCTTTGTGTATTAGGATTTTTATTATCCGTCACTATATCCTTCTTATTTACCTGAATTTCCCATCTATATGATCATAAAGGCTCTGATCTGGCAAGAAGCTCTGTGGTTGACTTCATTGCAGCTCTGCATGGGTCCATTCTGAGGCCAGGATTAAGGTCATAAGCCATACATTGTTATGTCACCTTTGGGGGGCAGTGATTAGCATACCTGAGACATGAAGTAATGTATTGATCACACATTTCCAATAGCACTTTACACTGGGCCATAGAAGCTGTGCTTCAAGAGGAGATTTCACTGTTGGTGGAGAAATGGTGGTGTTATATTTTTAAAGTCTTTCATTAAAAAAACCCTAAAAACTAAAACATAACAGTCATGAACACCTAGTTTGGTAATAGTTCTGCTGAATATAGAGACCACAGGTGTTCGATTAGGTAATTACACTGCATTCTTCCCTTGCAGCCACAGTGAACCTCATGGGGGTATTGTAAGGAAAGTGGGTGGTGGCAGTAGGGATGACTGATATCTGAAGGAAGAGGGGGATGAGATCAGAGACAGTCAGATCAAGTAAGTTTTACAGTTCAAAGAGAATCACGGGACACTAGCTCTTGGTTCAACTTATTTTTTTCAGCTGCAGCATTGTTTAATCTCTCTTATTACTTTTCATCCATTTACTTTTAAGCTTCTGATGAAATAAGCTAGTTAGGGAGCCACTGTCAACTGACAGGTTTCAGAGTAGCAGCCGTGTTAGTCTGTATTCGCAAAAAGAAAGGGAGTACTTGTGGCACCTTAGAGACTAACAAATTTATTAGAGCATAAGCTTTCATGAGCTACAGCTCACTTCATCGGAAGTGAGCTGTAGCTCACAAAAGCTTATGCTCTAATAAATTTGTTAGTCTCTAAGGTGCCACAAGTACTCCTTTTCTTACTGTCAACTGAAACAGGCAGTTAGAAAGTCCTGGATTCTAGTGCTGGTTTTCACTCTGACTCACTGTGTAGTTTGGGCAAGTCACTTAACATCTCTGCCTAAGTTCCCCATTCTGTACTACAGGAATAATAACATAGCCATCTTAGTAGCTAGCGTGAGGACTGATCAGTTAATGTTTGTAAAAAGCTCTGAAAACATCAAGTGATAATAAATAAAATTATTATTGTTTATTATTATTACTATTATTAATTGAGCTATTATTTTGATCATGTTTGTTAAGCAAATGAGGGCTGAATTTGAAACAGTTTACTAAATCCTCAAAATGCTACAATTTCTACCACTGGGTTATTTGTTTGTAAGCTTTTAATATAAACAGTCTATCCTGTGACTGAAAAATCAAATGGATGCAATACAAGTATGATGCATCTGTAAATGAACCAAGAGCCCAATTCTGACCCCACTTTTACAGAAGTTTGATGATTTTACATCTGGGGAGAGCAGAATCAGGCACCTTGTGTTTTCATTATGACCACGGAGTTTAAAAAAATTACTGTGTTTCAGTAGGAGTATCACTTCCAGCATTAGTAGAACAAATTGACCTTTCTAGCTGTTTACATGAGTAGACTTTCCCTTAGGAAGTTATTTTTAAAATCTTGCATCAAGGCAAAACAGATTGGAGTTAGGCCTCTTTTTTTTTTTTTGAGTCTTCAGATGAGTACAGCGCCCGTCACACTGAATTAGATCAACTACTGCATAATGACTCTGTCTGCAAAACCAATATAAGGCTGCTGGTCATAGACATTTTAGTAGAAGAGCCTATTCTATTAGGAAACAGATGTAATGCTGACTTCCCAAATCCTGTAATCTGACCAGTGAATTAATGGCCCTTATATTACCGTTAACAGGCTGCCAATGTAAATAGCTAATTCATATTTTGACCAAAATGTTGTGCAACTAATTGAGAGGGCTATAAAGGAAAGTGATGCTATTGGCTCCTGGCAACGTTTTCCTGATATAAAAAACCAGCATTGTTCCCCCTCTGTAATCCTATATCTGTGAACCACACAGCACATTCTGAATTGTACAAGGGGGCTGGAACATTTGTATACTGGGGGTGCTGAGAGCCATTGAACCAAATTGTAAACCCTGCATATAATGGAAACCACTTCAAGCCAGGGAGTGTGGCAGCATCCCAACAACCCCAGTTCCAACACCTATGGAATTGCATGAGGGAGATTACAGTGTATGGCTCAGTGAAAGCTTCATAGTGAAACCTGAGGCCATGTCAACCTTGTAGAAGAATGGAACCAATTTGGCAATACCTTGGACCCACATATCTGCACTCCAAACAAGACCAAGGATCCCTCACAGATATATTTGTGTTTTCCTTCCATGAAGAGTCTAGCAGTGAAATTTTGTGGCAGAAATGTTTGTGGAAATGTAGATTTTTTTAAAACAACACTGAAGAATATTTGCAGAAAACAAATTTTGATTTTGCAAATGTTAAGTATTCTAAGACTTACTTTCATCTAGTAAGATAAATGAGTAGACCATGTTATCAATATGTCCAGTCTATACTCAACTTTAATTTTGTATATTGACTGCTTGCAACAAACTGCTCACCAGTGATCTACAGTGCAAGAAGCATCTGCAACAATTATTCACAAATTCTTTCTCAAAAATGAATACATTCAAGAAAACCATAATTTTTTCATTGATCCTACAATGGGACCACATCTACTTCTACCCACCCGTGTGGGTGAAAACTGCTACTTTTTATTATTATTTACATTACAGTCACCTCTATGCACTGTGATGCACACACCATTGTGCTAGGCACTGTACAAACACATAGTGAGAGAAAGACCCTACCCATGACAGTCTTAATAGATGAGACAGACGAGGATGGGAAAGGAAAGAGAAGCAGAGGTGAAACAACTTGCCTAAGAATTTCAGACTACAGTTCAGTTTAGCAGTCAAATTTGCCTGCTCAGCAAGGGGAGGTGCAGACTTTCTGTGTCCCACTATACCATGGCAGTAGGGGCAGACTGAGTCTGGCTCTTAGTGTGCAGATCCCTCTGAGAGTGACGTCATTCTCACCTGACATGGATTTCAAGCCCAGGTGAGTAACTTGTCATAAATATAATGCCCCATCGACCCTTAAAATAGAATTCTCTGATATGAAGATCCAAGATTATCTGTTTTCATTTCCCTAACTGATCCAGGGAGATGAGAGATTTTCTGGCTATCCCAGAAGGAGGACAGAAGAGACTGGATGCGGTTTAAATAGGCTGCTCTTTATTCCTAAATGTCAGGGAGTGCCCAGTAGATAAAAGTGTACAGTGCAGGTAATTCCATAATCATTTACATATACTTGCAGTGGGAGGCTGCTGTCAGCCCTCCAGCCAACCCACTGCTGGGAGCTTGCTACCTCCCACCTCTAGAATGGGGGGCTATAAATGACTGGCCGTACCAATCAAAGGAGCTCCAAAAACCCCTCTTTCAGCTCCTTTAAAAAATACTTCCCTTAAATCCCTTACCAATGCATTTTATCAGATCACTGCGTCCCTTCCTTGTAGATCCTCCCCACACTTACATAACAAGTTGCAACATCATAGCCTAGCCCCTGCTTCATGTCTGCCCAACTAAGCCCCTGGCCTGCTATGGAAAAGGTTAAAAACCCTCCACCTCACTTTGGCCAATCCAGTGGTCAGGGAAAACATTCCTTCCCAGCGCTTGAGAAGATAGCAACTAGCATAAGTTCACAGCAGATCATGAAAAAACCTGGGATTTAACTACTTTAACAGGTGTGCGAATGGATGCTGCACCACCTGGTCAAGGAAAAGATGGCTTTTCCAGCGCCTAAATAGTTTCCCCTCTCTTCTGGTCACCTGTGGGGGGTCGGGTTAGCATCCCCAGGCTGACAAAGTCTGAAGCTGCCACAATGAATCATTCTCTGGTTATCTAGCCCTTCAAGGGACCACACACCTTTTCCTACACACCAGACAACAGCCCCCGCAACTTAATGTGTGGTGAGGTTATTCTCTTGTAGCACCTTATTGATGCAATTTGACCTTGTTGAGGAATGAAGCTCTTCTCTGATGGAAGAGAGGGGTGTGAAGGCGTGTGTGAGTGCAAAGTGCTCTTACTTTGCCTGTATTCAAATTCTAATTCCATATTCCGGTAACAGATCACACTGACAACCAAAAATAGCAGGGCCTGAAAATATACTCACAAGAATGATTGTCATACGAATAAGAATAGTTCCTGTTTAACCCATTCTCTTATCAGCTCAGCTCACTGTAATCTTCTGATCTTCCCCTGGTACTTTCCTGTAACCCTTGGCCAAGAGTCCATTCATGAAAAGTAACAGTCTAATAGTAATAAAATAACTCTCATGCCAACAGTATGCAACTAATGTGGATTAAATAAAGTATACCTACCTTGTGTAGGAAAGCAAATGTATTGCTTCAATAATAGCTCTCTTTAATGTGGCATGACTTCGACTTTTGGTTACTCTGTTTTTCTGGCTGAATTCCAGGTCCAAACTTCAGGTCCAGGTGCTGATTTACTCCATTGGTTTCATTGGGTTGCACAGAATGTAAATCTGACCCAAATTCCCCCTGCAGATTCAACTGGATAGAATCATCTGTGCTTCCAATACAAAATTATTGAACACATTGCCACATTCAGCTCCAGAAGTGGCTGTAATGCAGGGAGGGATGAAATTATTGGTATAGTTGTTAGTATTATTTGTATTGTTGTGAGCCCTAGGCATGAACAAGGATCCCATTATGCTAGAAACACAGAAGAAAGATGGTCCCTACCCCGCAAAGAATTTACAATATACAATAAGACAAGAGACGAGACGTATACAGACAGTACAAGGAAATCATCAGACAGTATTGTTCAGCATGACTGGCAGTGGTGTCAGCACATCAGCAGTCTAATTGTTATCAATTTCTTTGTAGGCATCATGGCAGAGGAGCATTTGAAGGAGGATAATGAGGGAGCCTTGAGATGTTTATGGAGGGCTCTTCCCAAGCATGTGGGGCAACATGGTAGAAAGCACAGAATTGCTTGTCTGAGAATGTAACACATGGCTGATTGATCATCCCATGGTTGCTTCTGAGGTCGGAGTTGGCATCTCAATAGTGAATGAGAGATGATAGGGTGGGGACTGACCGTGAAAGGCCTGGAAAGTGAAGACGAGTAGTTTGTTTGATCAGAGAAAGAGAAGACAGAGCCAGTGCAGGGATGCAAAGAGAGAGGTGATATGGTCAAAGCAATGGGATAGGTTTATGATCTTATTCTGAATGACTATGGGCTGTGCAGGACTGCGTTTGACAATGTCAGAGAAAAGGATGTTGCAGTAATCAAGACACAAGATAATGAGAGCTTGGTTGATAGCTTAAACCAGTGGTGTGCAACCTATGGCCCTTCAGGGTAATCCGCTGGCAGGCTTTGAGACAGTTTGTTTACATTTGCACGGCTACCAACAGCTCCCAGTGGCCATGGTTCACTGTTCCCAGCCAATGGGAGCTGCAGGAAGCAGCACGAGCTGCAGGGACATGCTGTCCACTGCTTCCCGCTGCTGCCATTGACTGGGAACGGCGAACCGCAGCCACTGGAAGCTGCAGGTGGCCATGCAAATGTAAACAAACTGTCTGGTGGCCCGCCAGCAGATTACCCTGACGGGCCATAGGTTGCCGACCACTGGCTTAAACTATGTGGATGGATGGAAAGGCCATATCTTAAAGATATTATGCAGAAAAAAATCTACATGGTTTAGCTATAGCATGGATGTGAGGACAGAGACAGTTCTGAGTCAAAGATGACATGCAGCTTTTGAGTTTGAGTATCAGGAGAGAACATAGTCAAAAAGCAAAGGGGATTACAAAATTTTAAGAAGAGAAGCATGGTTGATAGTGTCAAAGGAGGCTGACAGGTCAAGGAGGATGAAGATGGAGTATTTGTTCTGAGACTTGGGTAGAGAGGTTCTAGGATGGAACTGGAGGAGAACTACTCCAGACAGCAACTATAAATAGAACCTTCAATGAGCTTGAAGATGGAACGGGAGTTGGAGAAGCAAGTGGGGTCAAGGATGGATTTTCTAAGATGGGAGAGAATGCAGCATGCTTCTATTGTGAGGGGGAAAGAGCCAGAAGGGAGTGAGACTTTAAAAAAGAAGAATACAGGATGGGGATGAGAGTGAGTATGAATGACATCAGGGGATGGGATGGGGTAACTGGGGCAAGTGGAGGGGATAGGGGAAGAAAGCAGACACACTGATCCCATCCAATGCCTATAGTTAAATTTGTAAACCATTTTGGAATTGTTTGAAATGAAACGCCCTCTAGAGGGCCCAACATTTAAGCCAACAAGGGTCTGTAATGGTCTATATTTGTCAAAAGTTACCATGCAGTGGTATCAGAGATTTCCCATTTGTTTCTTTTCTAAGTGTGGGGGAAATCTTGACTATAACACTGGGATAAAGTTTGGATTCTTTAATGGCAAGCAATGTATATATGAAAGCTATCAAAATTGACTTTTGTTTTAATCTGTTTACAGAATAGGAAAAAGTTAGTATTTCCATACTTACCCACACAACAGCTGTTCATGGTACTTGAGATGCATCATCTACCCCACGGCCCATGGTTTCATTTACTCCAACCTTTTTTACCCATATGTGCATATTGTACGGATTCACCAGCCCAGGGACAGAGAGGGGTGCATCTTATACCTCCCCTGTTCAGGAACTGATAGGGATGATTTGGTCCTAGGCTAAAGCAGCCCTAAGAACTACTTTGACTTGTACACCTGTTGCATGACCTTTCTGTGTGATTGCAGAACATAGAATTACCAGGGAATGCCCTTGCCATGGCTTCTCCAACCTCTGACATGTCCCCTTCCTTCTCCAGCCTGCCCCACCGAGAGCACCTCCTCTGTCTGGAATATTCCTAGAAAGGGAAGTTTACGACTGTCCTTTGGCTCCTTTGTGCTGACCTAGCTGGTGCAAAAGAGCCACAGGGCAACTATAAATCTGACCTGCATATTTTTTGTATAACACTGGACATGTCACCTAACAGGAGAGATCCTCCAAATCTGACATTGCCATGGCAGTTATTCATGTCATCAATCCAGACTGATGCAGTGATGACATCAGATATATCCCTCTGGAGGCCTGACATAATGTCATTCAAAGGTGTGGGCTTGGTAGGTAAGAATTCTCAGGCCACCGGCAAATGCCCCAGTAGTTGAGCAGATAAGCTCAAACTCAACATCAGTGTGTGAGAGAATGAGTGTAAACTTGCATTTTAATCTGGGAACAATAAGGAGTTATATCAAGCACAGTGCAGTTCCCATGCCTATTTCAAGTACATGGGGCCTTGGCAGCATAAATAATGGGAGTAGGATAATACCCCTCTGCATTTTTTATGCAAAATATTCCATGGTTTAAAGCTACTGAATATACAAATGCTACATATTGCCTTTGTGGTGTAAATCCAAACTTCATCTAGCTGACAGTTATAAATATACCTTCTCCCTCAGATTGAAGAATACAAAAGGGATGCAATTGGATAGGAACTGTTCCACTGAAGCTAGTTTTCTCACTCGGTGCATAATGAGATCAGAATGCAAAAGGAATGTGTGGAGGAGTACAGCTGGCAGGAATACTGGCTTGAATTATTCTGTGTATATTCTCTCTCTAATAAAGCACCTTTTTTTAAATGCAGGTGATTTGTGTGGATGATTCTGTTTGAATATAAGTTTCAGCCACTTTGTACTACATGAGCAAATACAAATTGCCAGAATGTCACATTCATGACAGTTACATACAATGTCACATTACATGACAGTTGGTGGGCTGGGCTGTTCCCATACCTTCCTTTATTATGGTTATTTCAGAGCATTTGGCATTTACAACCACTTTGCTGAGTGCTGGAAAGTAAGAAATTAGATCTTAAAAACAAATAAACAAGCTACTGTTCATGCTAATACAAATAGGAAAAAAAACAACAAAAAACAGAGAGGGGAGGGCAGTATTACATGCGTTACCCAGACTTGTTTACAACCTGATTTTGCAAAAGTTACAGCTTGACCCCAGCATAACCTTGAAATCTACACAGTAAGAGGAAATACTATGTAAATTAGTACAGTCAAAACAAAACAGGCAGGCAGAAGTTTCAGAGTGCACAAAAAACTGGAACTAGAGACTTGCAAAATGCTTCTTCATGACAGGGTTTGCATAAGCACAAAATGCAGTTCATCCATGAAATGCAAATGGCTGACAAAAAGGGGAGTAACTAATTCTGCAAGACCATGCCCATTTTAGATGCTATGATAGTAGCACACTTCCTCATCCAAATCTCCACCCACCTTGCCTACTCAAAATATTAAACAAGTAGGACCATTCCTAACCTGATGGTTAGGGCTTCTGACATCCTTCCTCCTATTTAGATATTTGTGGGGTAAGGTGCTATTCAGCAAGAATAAGGGTACCAGCATCTGACTCTACAGATGAAATACACCCCAGTATAAAAGTCCAGCACAAGAGCTGAGCACTACTGAAGTCACATGTATGCCATTTATTTTGGTGCGGCACAGGTCTTCACCCTGAGAATTAAAAGGGTATTTTCTCAGCACTTGTGTGTTTTATACATTTCACTACACTTGAGCACGTGATGTCTCCAGCTTGTTTCTCTTATTACTTTTCTTTACACCATCACTCTATCAGCTCATGGATAAAAAGAAATCTTTATATAACACATATTTAAATAAAAAGTTTTTTTTCCAATAGAAGCACTAGTTATCAGGGCGGCCACAAGGCTCTTGCTTCAGGTGCAAGCTAAGCCCAGAAAAATTATTTGACCATTGAAGTGACACACGATTTTATGAGAACATTTAAGAGAAAAAGAAAGTGTCAAAAAGTGGAATGATCTCCAGTCAAAAGTCAAGAACAGTTCAGGCAGTTAAGGGACAGAGGTAGGCAATCTGAGCCTTCATAAGATCCTTTGATACTGCAAGAAACGTCAGTAGTAACTCTTATCAGCAATGTGGCAGTTTTTTTTCTGGGTTGAACATGAAAATACATGCTGAGCTGATTGTCATTAGCACCAATGGAGGAAGCTTACAGAAAGGAGGACTTTGGTGTTATAAATCTATTTAGAAAAGAAATACAGGTCACACTTAATATTAAGGATACATTTATAAATAGTTCTTATAAATGATTAATAAATGATTAGCAGGTGCCCTAAGCATTTTATAGACATGAGTAGTCTGAGTTACAGATAGTTCCAAGCACATCAGTAGAGTGTAATTAATGGATATAAGCCACAGTTAATAAGGGCAATCTGATGGACTCTATAATGATAGATTAGCTGCTTATTAAAACATCTATTACCTATTTATTAACACATTATATACATGTCTTCTATATAAAATATCCAAAATGGGAATGCTTGGCCTGATTCTGATGTTGCATTCACCAGTTTTAATGCCATTGGCTTCAGCAGAGTGACAACTCCCAATTTACACTGGTGTAAGTGAGATCAGAATAGTCCTGCTATTTGCAGCAAGGGAGAAAACAACCAGAAGGAAAGAAAGTAGGATGGCCGAGAAGCTATGAATGCTCAATATGAAAAAGGGGAAGAGTGGTTTCAACAGGTTCTTCTTGGTCATCTAAGGCTTTTCCTCTCTGCCTGACATGCTGTGCAAGGGCAATAGGCAATATAAGTTTGATGGCATAATCCATCTATTATGTGCACAGTAAAAACTGGTTTTTCTCTCAGTTACAGTAAGGATAATCAAGAGAAACTTTACTGAAATCAATGGAATGATAAAGGTGTTCAGTTGGAGGGAGACCAGAAGCAAGGAAAATAAAACCTCCCTACTGCATGTGAAAAATTTTCTGACTCCCTTAGAAAGTTTGTCTTGGAGAAACCATGAAATGAGCTCATTGCCAACTTAAATCAGATAGTTGCCAAGTTTAGGAGCAGGGTAATTTCAGAACTCTTGCATGAGAGCAGATTTTGTTGTTTCAAAGTTTAAAAAAAAATCATGGCAAAGTTATTCCCATGTTGATTGCTTGAAATTTTTTCTTGAAATGCTGATCTACACAGTAAAGATCTACCAAATGGTGGGTCCTGGTTACAGGAAGCAGAAGGGCAGTTGAAAGCCACCTTTGCCCTTGCTCCTCCATTTCTGTCAGGATAGACTAGCTCAGAATTGGGGTATCTCTATATCTTGGTCAGTTCTTACTTCATCTGTGACACTGATGTCTAAACAAAGAGATATAGGTAACCTCATCATGTTGGCTTGCATCTATAATACACAGGTGGAGGACTCTAAACTTTATTTATCTTACTGTATTGTATCTGACCTGTAGCTTTTTGTGTTATTCTTTTAGATACACTAAATTAACTTTGAGAAAGAAAAAGCAAAATTAAAAAAACCTGATGCCATCACAGCTTATCATGTAATATGCAAGCATACAAGTTGTTTCAACATAATTCATGAAGGGTCAGAATCTGAGACATTTACTTATGTTGAGTAGCACCTTACTCCAGGAGTAGCCCTGTTGATTTTGATAGGACCACTATAGCACTAGATACTATTCAGCATGAGTAAGGGTGGCACAATCTAGTTGGTAATGTGTTAGTACTATAATATCTTGCTCTCTGGCAACATTAAATCTAAAGTGAACTCTAGCTGCAAAGGGAAACTTCACTCTCCAGCATTCTGGAAACCACAAAGTTCTGTTGAGTTTGAAAATGTAGCTTTTGGGTTCACTCAGCCTTCAGATTTTGGCCATGGATGAAAATCTGTCTTCTTGCTTGAAAATAAATTTATGAAATAACACTAGAAGTGCAGATTCTGATTATTTAATTTGCTTGGTGATTAAAACAAACTATTTTCATCCACTGAGCTCTTCAGCAGATTTGCCTTATTCGTTGCATAAACATATTTGTCTGGCTTCTTTTATTATTTGGTATTAAAGATAATCAGTTGTCAAACCCTGTCTCTACTGTGTATTTTTAATAAAGAAATATATCATGAGAGTGATCAGAAACTGAATTCTAATAAAATGCTGGTACATTATTAAGCAGAATGTAGTCTATTGTTCAAGATGATAAGTAAGTCATGGAGTTAAAAAATAATGAAATGACACCACCTATGTGTAATTTTTTTTGCGGGTGTGTAGATTTTAGCTTCTTAATACTTTGAGCAATGAGAAGCACTTGTTGCTTTCTCAGTATTTTTAGAGAATGTCAAGATAATTTAATTTGATAACTGTGTCAATGTGGAACTGACACTGGTAACTCATTTTCTTATATAATGAAAGATGTGGTTATCTCAAATAGTGGATCAATATTTTCCCAGTGGTTTTTTTTCTCCAGATATCTTATGATAAACTAGACTTTCATTGTTCCTGAATCTATATTTAGATTAATCTTTTCCATCACACATCTATACATAAGACTTTCATTATTTTTTTTGATTTCAGTGTACTGAAGTGTCTGCACAATTAGATCTCAGTTTTAATTTATTGTGAGACTTCAAGCTGGTTCTATAAATACAGCTTTCATGACTCCAAGCACCACTTATTTGTGACAGTTTCTATATGATTTTCATTGTTTGTGTTCACTGCTAAATTATGTGAAAACATAGTACTATGGCTAACGGCTAAATTGGGGCTCTCATAGAAATGCATAATACTTAAACAGTATTGCTGACTCTTGATTTAATAAGACAGCAGGAGCCAGATGAATATAATTTGAAAAATGAAAGTAGGAGAAAATAATTTGCTGTCCAACTAGCCATGAAAACACTGTTTTGTCAATTGCAGTAACTGTCATCCCATATGTGTTTGAACTTGCATGCAGACACAGAACAATGTTGGACAGGCTGCTGTTGGACGAATAAACAAGGGATGAGCATTATACACATTATTGATACACATTTTGTTTATTAGTATTGTTTATTTGTACTATAGTGGTACCTATAGGTGGATTATAGGTTACAACCAAAATCAGAGTCCCACTGTGCTAGTTGCTATACATACATACCATATGCCTCAAACAGCTTACACTCTAAATAAACAAGACAGACAAAAGCTCATTAGCCCCATTTTACAGATGGGGGACTGAGGCAAAGAGAGATTAAATGCACACAGGAATCCCAATCCTCAAACTTTAGATGCAAGACCATCCTTTCCCACTAACAAATGGGTGAACCAAGATGGACATAATTCTTGACTGAGTTTTGAGTGTAACTGGAGATTTTAAAAGTGTGAGAAATCTAATTAGTAGTGACTGTGATGTACAAAGGAATTACTTCTTTAAGTAAGGTGAAAGTGAAGAGAATATGTTTTATGTGGGTAGAGGATAATTTTAAGATAGTGTAGGAAGTATATAACTGATTTGTCTAGGTGATGAAGGGAAAAGAAAATGTTGATTTGACTTTAATTTATGAGGGGAGGAGGAAAACAGCAATGTGGGGGTGGGGAATAAAGTAACTTTTCACTCAGTTGTGACTAAGTATTGGACCAAGCATGGCACGGAAGATCACACCAGATTTCTGTCATATCTCTGCAATATTTAAGCACCAACAATAGTGAATAGACAACGGTGCAGTGTTAGAGTCATCTCTGGATTTCCTTGTCTTGGGGGAATTTGATCTAAATGGGAAGAAAGAAATGAGGTCTCTCCTGTAGGTCATACAGAGAAGGTCATAGCTAGAACATAGCTGAGAACCAGCAGCTGAATCAGCACTCAATTAGTTTCCCTGGAAAAGGGCCTGACTGAGGGAAGATGGGGTTAATTATTAGATCAGTATTAGCTGGGGAGAGTTAAGGAACTAGTTAGCCCATTAACTAGCAAGACCAGTATAAAAGTACATCTCTTCCCTCTCTTCTCTCTGGCAAATGGGTTTGATGTTTGTATGTCATTAGAAACAGAATTGCTGCACAGTACTGTTAAGGGTGATATTTAAGATAACACAAACAATATGTTGGTGTGTACAAACTGGAGGAGTAGCCATTTGTACAAGAAGATAGAAGCGGGGAACCGCACCCTGTCACAGCTGAGTACCAGTGGAGATGGAGCAGGCCTGAACATTGGCAAGTCTATTCTGCTACATCCTGCAGGTGCCAAGGGAGAAAATGAGAAGTATGGTACACAAGTGGGCCCCAATTCAGCAAAACACTGAAGCGTATGCTTCCATCCATTCCTACTCAGCAAAGAACTTAAGTACGTGCTTACCTTTAAGCATATGCTTCATTTCCATGAAATTCAATGGGTGCTTTGTTGAATAGTCATGGTTTTCTGGATCAGAGCCATGTAGAACAGAAACAGCATTGTGAACATTGTGGAAATAGGGGTGGTGTCCTATTCTAGGGCAATACACAAGAGCGCAGAGCTGGCAGAGAAGTGTAATGCCTTGGTTGTCTCATATCCATCATTAGGTACTCTTTCAGCAAGAAACTCAGTGAAGGAAAGAGACCTGTAAGAGCCATAAATAATCTATTCTGAAACAAACAAGTTCTTCATAGAGTATTAGACCAACCTCACATCTCCCCCAGCATAGGACAGATTTTTCTTGTATGGGATGGCTATCTGTGCACATACTGTTATTCACAATGATTTATTTTATACAGTCAAAATTTGACCCAATTTTCTTTCTTCCTTGTTTTGTTTCATTTAACCCTACTGTATCATCCTGTAGAGACTCTACCCACTACCTTACTCAGTCATCTCTGCTTGAATCTCATAGCCTTCTATAGCATAGACCACAAGGATGAGTTGTGCCCACTGATAACTGGCTGAGATGAGCTGCATAAACCATTCCATTCTTTCAATCCTTGCATGATATTTTTCTTGTTCATGTGAAACAATAATAAACTTGTACTTATACTTCCGATGCATCATGCTCAGCTCATGTTCATTTTAAGCCGTGGTCATAACCTTAATATGAATTGCTACTCTATAAAAATGATGTCACGATAAAACTGAGTATCTTCAAGCCTGCCCTTGTACAAAATGCCAAAATAAAACTCCTCTCCAACAAATTCTTGCTCCTTGTTAAATATAAGTACTCTGACTCATGTTCTTTGGTTAGAATAAAGGGTGTAGCACTCTATAAGCACTTTGGACTGAACATTTCAGTCACATGTAGTTCAATTAGTGTAAAGCCTGGAGAGTAAAATACAGTCTTTGTTGTTGGCTTTGCTTGTTATGGAGTGGGCTGATGGAAAGCAGAAGGTATAAATAATGTCCAGTTGGTTAAAAAATAAGGATTCTACTCAGAAGATTGTATTTGTAAGTAAAGGAGGCCCTGAAGTGTTTCTGTAAACCAAAGCAGGACAGATATATTTTTTAAATGTTTGATGACTAATAGCTAGAGCTGGTCAAAATGAAAACCTATCTGGGGGGAAAGTTTTTTGCAAAATTTCAGAAGTTTCCATTTTGAATTGTTTTTTAAATGAACCCACTTTTTTTTAAATCCAAATGCTCAAAAATTATTCCTGATTTTTTTCTTTTTTTGAAAAAAAGGTTCCAAAAATTCTCAAAAACATCAAAAATGTTATAGAGCTGGTTAACAAATTTTTCATTTTAGTCACCATTTCAATAACAGGTTTCATACTATTGTCAAATTTTTGTTTGTAAAGTACAGTAGAATCTCAGAGTTACGAACTGACCAGTCAATCACAAACCTCATTTGGAACCGGAAATACGCAATCAGGCAGAAGCAGAGGCAAATACAGTAGAGTACTGTGTTAAGCATAAACTACTAAAAAATGAAGGGAAAGTTTAAAAAAAAGATTTGACAAGGTAAAGAAACTGTTTCTGTGCTTGTTTCGTTTAAATTAAGATGGTTAAAAGGAGCATTTTTCTTCTGCATGATAAAGATTCAAAGCTGCATTAAGTCAATGTTCAGTTGTATACTTTTGAAAGAACAAACATAACATTTTATCCAGCGTTATGATCATTTCAGAGCTACGAACAACCTCCATTCGCGAGGTGTTCAAAACTCCGAGGTTCCACTGTGTTGATTTTTTTGCAAAAAAATAAAGTTTACCATTTTTCAGAAAAAATTGTTTTACAAATGGCTATTTCTATGGGAAAAAACTTTCATTTGAAAGATTTTGATCAGCTCTATTATTAGCCTACTTAATTAAGGAAAAAATCTACACCTATGTAATTTTTACATGGTACATTATGTAGTAAAATTAGAATAGATTTAATTTAGGAGGGCTGGTAGTGACCTCCCATACTTAGGTTGCCTAACACTTTCTATTCTAGAAGTTTCTTGTGAATTTTCTATGACAAGCATTAACCTCTGTTGCTTGCAGTAGCCTTTAGATAATCAGCAGGGAGAACCCCCCTCCCCACCCCCCAAGCTGTGGACATGCTTTCTCTTTGTCCCTTGAAGTTCAATTCAGATTTAGCTCAGTTTCAAAATGCTAGCCCCTGCCCAAAATCACAATTTCCCTTCTCTCACATAAGTTCCTCAGGAAAATTCTATCAGCTTTTCAAAATCACTGAGCCCTAAAGGGTCTAGCTCATGCTGCCGCTAAAGCAGCAATAGCCACTGAATACATTGTGCTGGGAGAACCTGAGAGCTGCCAGATCAGCTATAACAGGTGTGTGTGGTGTTGGAGGGAGAGATGCACACAAGGCTGAGCTTCCCCTATGAGCCCCATCCCCACCTTATTTAACACATGGTCCCAGCAACTCATCCTCTGCTTTGGGAGCATCACATGGATGCAGCACATGATGTCAGCAGCCCATCCTGACTTGGATAACAGCCTTCTCCTGCTACCAATTAATGTAGTTAGTCCTATAGCTCAAGTGGTAGAAGTCTGTGCTGAAGATTCAGAATTCAGACCCTGCTAATGATGCATGATGATTGTGGTAGGGGAAGATTTTTACATTTGTGCACAATAAAAATTTTTTTTTACTTTTATCCTTAAAAAAAGGAATTAGTAAATTGCATATAAAATACTTTAAATTTGTTAGATTGTAAAGAGAAGTGCTCAAAAGTTAGGAAATGCCAGAATTCTGCTTCCTTATGCAACCTTAATTCATCCCCCAGTGTGTGTTTACTAATTACATAATCACTTACTATTTTCCCTACAGGATCCTGGCCTCATTCAGTGCATACACTGGATGCACAAGAGGACCAAATTAAGGTTGCCCAGGCAACCATAAATCTGAGATTTCCTCACTTTGCAACTTAAATACCATTCTTGTAGTGTAGTTTTTTTGTGTGTATATAAATGTTGTCTATGGTTAACGCTTACTTCTTTCACATGGTGTCACTTTGGTCATTCATTGAATCCTCCAGTGGTTCTGTAATTGTTATCACTAGAAACAGTTCTTGGGCAATGGGCTGGCAATGCTGGATTGCAGATGCAATTCTTTACTTGCTGAGTCACAGCTCCTTTGCTCTTTGAAAAGGCATGTTTTACTGTACACATGTCACACTCTAACTGTGACTGTCAATCTCAAGGATACATTAACTCATTACAGGTCCGGAAAGACTCAAGCTATTGATAGCGCTCTGCCCAGTGAGATCATTTTAAAGTTTTACCTTATCTCTCATTACATATATTAGACTCTGTTTTATGCAGCATTATTGTGGGCACACCTCCTTGTAAAATAAGTAGCAGACTTCAAAATGATGTCATGTAGAATCGAGATTTTTATATAAAGAAATATTCTTGTGGGTTTAAACAGTCAAGTGCCCACATTTCAAAGGAGCCTATACATAGCCATTATACCTGCTTAAACTATATTATACATACCCAAAATTGCACCCAAATATTTGTATCTCAGACAAAAATCAGGTAGGAGACCAGTGTAAATTGGGTATGTTAACATTTACTTACCTTATTTGTCTGGGCAAATTATATTTGCATATGCACCTGAGATGCTGACTACCCCCAACAGACACACCAAAAAATACATAGCCAAAATATTGCCTGTGCCTTTTGGTGAGTACAAACATAGAAACAGTTATTGAAATGTTGGCCTTCAGTGATGAAAGCCAACGTTCCAACTACTGAAGACAATACAAAACTAGATCAGACTTTTATGTCTAATTAATGAACATGTCCTTTAAAAAAGAACTTTTCTAGGAAGATTATCTTGTAAAAGATCATACCAGAATCCTGCCTTACAGAAGACTAGCCATTATTCTATACACAGCCACTTCCTGCCACTTTGTGTTCCCAAAATTCCACCACACGCTTTTCTCAGTTGCTTTCCTTTCTACTTCATGGCAGATCAAAATTAATACAAATTAAATCAATTAAAGTCCTGCATAATGCCACAGTCAGGGGAATGTGCTACAAAAGTTTGTGTTCATAGAGATGAGTCAATTGCTTTACAATTTTGATTGCATTAAAAAACTACATAACAAAAGTGATTCACACCGAATAATATTTTATTTAATCAGATATGATGGTCCATTAGCTAATGAACCTGCAAACTACATTGTCCAATATAGAGAAAAGGACATCACCGAATAATATTGCCTTCTGGAGGGACATTATGCAGTATAAAACAGTGTGAAAACTGTTTCCCCAATGTGTTCTAAAAAGAATCAGCTTTCAACCAAACAGTGCTCACAATTTCTTGAAGAAGGTGCTCTTTATCCCGAGATAACATAAACTTGGTTCGATGTGGAAGTTGCCACAGTACCTAATTATTTTTTATTGAACAACAAGAGTAAACATTGTAGCTGCAACCTGCCCCCTCCCCCACACCCCCCCAGCATATCTTGGCAAGCAAGTTAAAATAACCAGGGTGCACCATCAACTAGGGTGACCAGATGTCCCTATTTTATAGGGACAGTCCCAATATTTGGGGTTTTCTCTTATATAGGTGCCTATTACCCCCCACCGCCAGTCCCGATTTTTCACACTTGCTATCTGGTCACGCTACCATCAACATATGCAGTCATCTTCCCCTCCCCCCTCAGATTTTTCTTTCAAATTTGACTGGATGTACACTTAATTGTGGGTCAAAGCGGGGCATACAACTTTCTTATATAGCTTCTTCCTGTACTGAAACATTCTTACTCATATTGTTATACTGTCTATTTGCTGTGGTTATTTAGGTAATTATGGTCAAAGTCTTCTCTAGTTACTATCCATCCTTCAGCCTACTTATATGGCCCACATCACCATAGTATGTTAGCCTCATGCAAATCCGGCTTCATGGGTTCAAGTTTTCAGACCAAATCAATTGCAAATTTACCCCAAGTAAGGCCTGAGTAAAGACTGAATGATGAACACAGGGTTTGACAAGATGATAGGATAGCATGATAGGGAAAAGAATAAAGAAACACATGACTTTGAGGTGATCTCATTCAGGTGAGTCAAGGTTGCAAGATCAGATCCTAACCAAAAAACCCCCAACAATCGAGGGTATACAGTAAAAATGAAGTGACTCAGCAGAAATGGGAAATTCAGGCAGCAGTTGGTGTGTAATAGGCTACTATATACTCATCTGTGTGCCTGTTGTTCAGATAGCTCGAAAGTTGATCCAATAAAAGATATTTTACCTCAGGCACCTTGTCTCTCAGGTATGTCCAGGCATTTTATCCCTCTGTAATAGTTCAGTGAAGGATCGTATTCCGTAATTACAAAGCCAAGAAAGTAAGGGTTTAGAGACAGACATTGTTTTAACTGATTCAAAGGATGGTGATTTAAGATTAAATTTTTTGTTAGTAGAAAAATTCAAAAGATTAGGATGTAATCCAGCTCTCACTGAAGTTAATTGTAAAACTCTCATTGACTTGAATGAGGCAGGATTGAACCCTAAGTGTCTGATTCAGTGCCCACTTGAGTCAATGGAAAGACTCCTATTGACTTTAATTGGTACTGGCTTGAATTCTTAAGGGACAAGGGTGAAATCCTGATCCCACTGAAGTCAATGGAGATTTTGTCATTGACTGCAATGTATAGAAAGCAAAAAATAAGACCACAATAAGATTTAATCACCTGAAACTATTAAACAGTGTCATAAAAAGTAAATCCATAACCACTAAAACTGATAATTGTATGTCCAGTAATGTATAGTTTTGGACATTTGAATAACAAATAGAGTCACTTGTAATGGCAAATATTACATTATTCAGGAAAGATTAGTGTGTTGTCATACTGTATTTGAATTATACAAATACAATTCATCACATTCATACATATAATTGAATACCATCTGTAAGGCAGTGGTAATGCCAGCCTCATTATACCTATTGCTGCTTGTATTTTCAGTTATACATGTAAGCTTATTTGAGGATAAATTGGATACACTGCAAAAACCAAAGACATTTTTCTCTTTCTAGTATGCACATGACTGAATGGAGAAAATTTGCAGCTCAGTTCTACAATTTATGATGATCCTATAACTGAAGCATTGATTTAATTCTATCTTCATTTGGGGGGGAAATTATCCCTCAATCAAACATATAACCTCAAAGTCAATATTTTGTCTTGGTTTGGTTCAGAGTGGGTTGAACTAAACCATTTAATGTCAGATATAGTTAGAAGAGCTGCAGAAATTACAGGATCAAATGACACATAATATTCAGTGAAACTGAATTGCATTAGGGGTTCACAAATAGAATTAATACTGCTTAACGTTACTCCTGCATTTGAAGCAATAAGAAGCCAGAGCTAATATTCCCCTGGATAGTAAAACTCTAGTTGTATAAAGCAGCACTTGGATGAGAGACCTGTGAGTAAAACCCAGGTCACTCTGGAAGTAGTACTCATGATTTAATACCTGAGGCTCTTTCATCTGAGTCATTATTAAACCAACATCTCAGCATGGTGTTAAGGGGGCACTATGGTGCTGAAGATAATGGGTCAAATGAGTCTAACATCACTTGCAGCCAGTCACACCAGTCACCCATTTGTTGCCATTAAAGATCTAATGATTCTGTTTGCAAGAGCTGGTGCACTGATTCTAGTGGCCCAAACAAATTCTAATTTGACTGACTACATTCTGCTTACCTAATTTTCTCCTTGCAGTTTTAGCTGGGTATAATATTCTTCAGTTCTTACTACACATATGTAAATAGCTGCCATGTTCTCTCCAAAGGTGGGTGAAATGATTCCTGTGTTCATCTCTGTGTGTAAAAAGTTAATGCTTTTGTGTGTGTGTGTGTGTGTGTGAGAGAGAGAGAGAGAGAATGAATGAATGCCAGTGCTGGTTGCAAAAAATCCTATCAAATTCTGAAATTTTGATTTCTGCCTCCAAACATATTTTTTTTCAATTTACAGAAAGGTCTAGCTTTGAAAAAAAATGTCAACTAGTTCTAACATATTTATAAATTACATAAAATAACTACATTAAAAGAACATTTAAAACTGCAAAGAAACCAGAGCCCATTGGTAAGGCAGGCAACTGGGCTCATATGGAGGGAGAATTAAGGGGTTCTACCACCCTTGGAGATCAGGGGTTCTCCAGGAATGGGCTACATGAGATATTATTCATATATAACAATGAAGATGGATCAGATCCTTGGCTGGTGTAAATCAGGGTAGCTCCATTACAGTGAATGGAGTTAAGTTGATGGAAGTTCATGGAGCTGTGTTGTTTAACACTAGCTGAGGATCTGGCATTAAATATTTAATGATTGCCAGAAGAAGGTTTGTTTGAGGAAATCCATACCTATGTCCCTACTTATGATTCTCTTACCTTGGTTTTTGCTCAGTTGAATATGACTATGATACCTGACACTCATTTTCAAGTCCTGGTCCTTCCAGTTTGCGGCTTAGATTTCCTTGGAACACACTAGTCTATGGCTCTCTTATCGTGTGTGTGTTTACAGCTTCTGAGGCAGAAAGATACAATTCTGGTTAGGAAATGTTGTCTCTGACATGTATGAAGTATATGCAATATACCAAATTAGCCTATATCTGAATATATGTTTACATGAATATTAACTACTTGGTGCAATGCCTCCTTTGAATTTCACAACTGATAAACCACCAGTGTGAGGGATTATTGTTTTGAGGTACTGAAATAGATCAGAACCATTAAGGCAAGCAATTTCTTTCATCAGTTTCTGCAGCAAACTCCATGGAGAAATTGATTTCCAAAATGGATCAAAATATCTTCCAGATTCAAAAACATCTATCAATTTTATTAAGATGGGAATTAATGCCACAGTCTTACTGAGCAGCTAATTGAGATGGAACAGGAGCAGTCTGCATTTTGATGACATTCAGCATAAGGCAGTAGAGCATATCTGCCCTAAAAAAGGATATGGCTGTTTAAGAAGGCATCACAGATTAATTGTAGTAAACACAAAGTGATGCAAAAATATTAATCAAATTAGCCTTCTGGAATATGCCAAATATCTTTAAAAAAGAACTCCATGTACGTTTTAATATTGGTCATTGTAGAAATAATGGACACATTCAATAAATGTTGAACATTCAGCAAACTGATACAGAAACCATGCCAACAAGAGAGGGACAGTTATGTGATAACAAACTATTATGGAATCTAATGTGAAAAGGGGACATTTATTGGAAAGACACATGCTCCCTCAAGATTTTTCATCTTGTTTCTGGTATTTTGTATGATGTAGTCTGGACACCACTGACATAAACAATACTTGGAGGACACAATTATGATACAGTGGGCCAGGGCATCAGCTGGTGTAAATGGCAAATTAAGTCAATGCTGATATAGACTAGCTAAGGATCTACCTCTGAATTTGGTAGAATGTTGTCATGGCTTGCTAAAAATATGTTTTTATCTTACAACTAAAAGTATGTAGCTGAGACATCGATGAATTATCATTATATATTTATATCCAGTCATATCCTACAAAACACCAAAGGTCAGATATTGCAGCATTTACTTTCATGAGTATTCCTTATTCATGCTTGTGGTCAATACAAAGTCAATAGAAGTCAACCCTCATGTGAGTAACGGTAGTAGGATTGATTTTGACCAGCTCTAGCTATTAGTCATCACACTATAGATTTAAAAAAAATATCTGTCCTGCTTTGGTTTACAGAAACATTTTAGGACCTCCTTTACTTACAAATACAATCTTCTAAGTAGAATATATTGTCCTTACTTTTTAACCAACTTGACATTATTTATACCTTCTGCTTTCCATCAGCCCACTCCATAACAAGCAAAGCAAACAACAAAGATTGTACTTTACTCTCCAGACTTTACACTAATTGAACTACATATGAGTGAAATGTTCAGTCCAAAATGCGCTTAGAGTGCTACACCCTTTATTCTAACCAAAGAACATGAGTCAGAGTATTTATATTTAACAAGGAGTAAGAATTTATTGGAGAGGAGATTTACACTGACAGAATGGTCAAAAGGAGCATTTGTGTACATGAGAATCAAGCACTGAGAATTTATTGCTGCTGTTTTTGTTTGGAGGGGGGGCTGTTTTCTTGAAATACAATATAGTGTTGCTTATACTGTAGAGCTGACCCTCTTAAAACTCTAAATCTAGTTTTATATTAGCCCTCAGGAATATCTGACTATATCATGAATATTTGTTGAGAGATTCATTGGCCCTGTGGGCAACGGCATAGGCCATTTTTCCTTTGGTATTGTGTTACGTTAATGGCAAGTGATGTGAAGATCTGTTCCTGGAATGATAAATGATGCACAGGGAATTCCAGCACTACTGCTTTAAGGACAAAAAAGTTCTAAGTTACATGATATTGCTCTTGGTAACCAGAAATGGGTCTAAATAACTTGGGAACAACAGAAGGAAACTAGATTGGGTCAGTTAAACATCACAGACATCACCACATTCGTGAAGTAGAAGGGTAGTGCAGTAGCCCTTAATTCTTAATAAAATGTTACCTTTTGTGAAAATAACTTCGTCATTTACCCCAGCTGCAGAGTTACTATCCTCTCAAAAGGATTTTAAGTGAGGAGGAGTGGAAGCTTACTGAGAACTGACAATAGAAGCAAATCTCAGATTTGCATTTCATAATAAAGGCCAAATTATACTTGAAGATCTTTATTTGCTGAGTACTATAGGTTATTTCTGCTGTATGTAAGCTATATCTTGATCTGTAGATATTCTCTGAAGCAAGTTCCCATCAAGATTATAAGCAGAGGAAACATTATTGATAGCCTGCAGGGGAGACATTTGTTGCCATTCGTCCTCCCAGATTTAAGAAACATCTCCTCCCAAATCCTCCAATTCTCTATAGAGATTTGTAGGATAGTCCCTCTTGGCCCAATTGTGCATGGGATCATACTTCAAGTGCTCTGATAAGATGTAGTGAGTGCCCTCCAGAGAAGTTCTAACTGGCAAACAAAATCTTATGTAGTCAGCCTTTCAAGAATAATTATTAGACTCTCAGATACCATAGTGATGGAGATAGTGTTCAAACTTCAACAGAGAGAATGATGAATCACTTCTCAGACTGCTTTAGAGGAGTGGATTTGCTACTGCTGCTGCTTTTTTGTTTTTTAAACTCGTATGCTAATAAAAGGCCCTTTTAATCACTCTGCATTACTTTCTGGAAATTGGTAGCAAATGTGTGTAGCTGTGCCCATCACTGAGCTCAGTTTAGATGTATTAGTTGTGAAGCTAAAAGAAGACGGGTGGAGGGAGCGAGGTGCACAAGAAACTTTAAGCCATCTAGCTGCCCTCAAGATCCTGGACAGTGTAACTAAGGGTAAGTCTGTACTACCGGTTAAGTTGATTTAACTGATGTCTTCAGGCGTGCAAAAAAGCCCCCCCCCCCAGCGTGACACAAGTTTTGCGCTTCTACACCGTCTCCTGCTGACGTAGCTTCTACTTCTCGACAAGGTGGAGCATTTATGCTGATGGGAGAGTGCTCTCCATTGGCATAGAGCGTCTTCACCAGATGCGCTACGAGCTGTGCCACTGTAGCGCTGCAATGTAGACTTGCCTTAAGGCAGTTCAGGAGGCCGCACTTCATTACATCTACCCTGCCTATGATGATCAGTGTGCTACAACCCTGCTCCCGCCTATCCCCAACACAGCCCTCATGCCCCAGGCATGCCCCCTACTCCAGGGCATGCAAGGGGTGCTGTATAAGACAGCTGTGGCTGTGTTATGTAGTGTTTGTGGTGGGGGGAATTCTTCCAAGGCCAGGAGAATTTTGTGGGCTTTGTTCACTGCTTCTGTGTAGAATATAAGGGCTATAGTAGGAAAAAGAATCCTTTGTGTCTAAACTTCAGTTGGGTCTCAATCCTGCAAGGTTCTGAGCACTCTCTCCTCATTTTTTGCAAAACCCTTAAGCACATGATTTAAGTTAAGCATGTGACTAGTGCCCTTGGCTTCAGTGGGACTACTTTTGTGTAAATGCTCTGCATGATCAGGACTAGCATTCTCAGCATCTTTCAGGTTTGAGCCCTTGGCGAACAATCAGCTCTGTTACTGGATACGCATGCTTCTGGATTGCATGTTTGTTAACAATTATATGAACAAGGAAACAAGCCTAAAACTGACTTCATTTGCAGTTAAACAGCCACCAGATATGTGCAGAAGTGACCTTGGTTTAAAAGGGCACTTGAGACAAGAACCTGTAACAGTGCAATAATCTCATAGCATTGCACCAGTCTCAGTAGTGGAAGTGAGCTCACCTCCTGGTGAGGAACCATGTGATTGGTCTAGATGTGAGAATGCTACAGAGACATACTCATACCTATAAGGCAGGTATTGGCAACCTTTGGCCCGCGGCCCGCCAGGGTAAGCCCCCAGGAGGGTTGGTCCTGTTTGTTTACTTGCCGCATCTGCAGGTTCAGCCGATCGCAGCTCCCACTGGCCACGGTTCACCGCTCCAGGCCAATGGGGGCTGCGGGAAGCGGTGGCCAGCACGTCCCTCAGCCTGCGCCGCTTCCTGCGGCCCCCATGGGCCTGGGATGGCGAACTGCAGCCAATGTGAGCCAAGATCAGCCGAACCTGTGGATGCGGCAAGTAAACAAACTGGCCCAGCCCGCCAGGGGGCTTACCCTGGCGGGCCGCGTGCCAAAGGTTGCCGATCCCTGCTATAAGGTATAGAGTCTTAAAACCCAATCTTGCCCTGCAGGAATTTCTGGCCCAGTATGATGAATTCCGTTGAATAACATTGAATGCCTGTAAAAGAAGACACCCCTTTCCTGCAAGACACGTGGCTTTTTAAGAGCCAGCACTAACATGATATAAAATATTATGATAGTCTCCTATTAGAACTAATCTGTGACATTCTGACCAGACTACACAGATATTACAGGGACAAATGAGAGCAGAATTTGGCCCTGGGACTCGTACAATACTAACATGAGAGTGGCCATATTGGGTCAGTCCAATGAACCATCTAGCCCAGTATCCTGTCTGCCAATAGTGACTGATGTCAGATGCTTCAGAGGGAATGAACAAAACAGGGCAATTATTGAGTGGTCCATTCCCTGTTGTCCAGTCCCAGCTTCTGGTAGGATGGGGTTGCGTCCCTGATCATTATGGCTAGTAGCCATTGATGGACTCATCCTCCATGAACTTATCTAATTCTTTTTTGAACCCAGTTATACTTTTGCCCTTCCTAACATCCCCTGGTAAAGAGTTCCAAAGACTGACCATACGTGGTCTGAAGAAGTACTTCCTTATGTTTGTTTTAAACCTGCTGCCTATTCATTTCGTTGGGTGACCCCTGGTTCTTGTGTTATGTGAAGGGGTAAATCACACCTCCCTATTCACTGTCTCCACACCATGCATGATTTTATAGAGATATATCATATTTCCCCTTAGTCGGCTCTTTTCTAAGATGAACAATCCCAGTCATTTTAATTTCTCCTCATATGGAAATTGTTCTATATCCCTCATCATTTTTGCTGCCCTTCTCTGTATTTTTTCCAATTCTAAATATCTTTTTTGAGATGGGAGTGACAAGAACTGCATGCAGTATTGATGGTGTGGGTGTACCATGGATTTACATGATATTTTCTGTCTAAATCAACGTATCTGTGAGACAAAGCCTGAATGCCTTACTCAGAAACAGATTCTACAACCACTGAATAGTATTTTCTCACATGAGCAGTCCATTATAATTAGGTGTTGTAGTGTAAGGGACCAGAGCACAGGCAGTCTAGCCTAGCAGTCACAGCTGGACTGGTGTCACAAAAATCAAAGATGGTCACAAGGCAGTAGTCAGTGAGATGGAATCAATAGTCAATCTGCGGAGTCAGAATCAGGCTGGGGTTAGAGATCAGAGATAGTTACCAGGCTGGAATCAGGAGACAAGGGTCACAGTGAGGCTAGAGTCAGAGATTGGAGATCAGCAAACAGGGTGAGGTCTGGAGTCAACAAGCCAGAAATCTGCGTGGTTGCCCAGACAACTTCCTAAGGCACCCTCCAGGGTTAAATAGTGAACAAAGGCCAATTAGAAGGCCACCAGCTGCTGCCACTCTTGTTCCTTTGGGCGGTACTTCCTGCTGTGCCTAATTTCTACAGTGCTTCTTGGGTGTGGCTGTACTGTGCATGGCCTCCCAATGGTGATGTGGGAACATCACCTTCTGCAGATCTAGGTTCTAATGTCACATATCGTTATGTGCAGAACCAGACAATTATTCAGCCATGATTCTGGTAAAATTGTCATTGATGTCAATTATCAACATCCTGAAGTCCTCCCTCTGGACCAGATTGTGCCTAGCTGTTCTGCCTATGGACAAACAGGGTCTGGGGAGGAGTGCAAGAGCTCTTCTCATCTCTTGCACCCAGCACAGAATGCAGGGACTGTCCCTTACCTTGTCCCCATAATCCAGAGGTGACCTTGGAGTTAATAACCCTCTGAAGGGGTGTAGTAGCAGGTATGCTCCCTCTTGCTTCTGTGGAGCCTCTGGAGCTCAGTACAGGGTAATGTAATTGCAGCATGCCATAATGGAGGGATGTGCCCAGAAAGAATCACTGAATCCTCAGTATTTACTCATTCTTTCATGGGAGTCTGACTGAGTATGGACAGAATAGGAATTTATGGATTTGGCTTTACAGTTGTAGAATTACTTATCACTGTTTATTCTATAACCCGGGACTCGCAAATTTACAGATTACCCCACCATTGCTGAATTTGTTTAATAGTAAAACAAAAAAGTACTACAATTAGAGCCATTCACTGAGGTCTTAAAGTACTGGATATTTTCCCATAGAGCACAAAAGAAGGTTACAAAGCAGATTGTTTAATGCAGATATTGAAACTACTTTTTAGCATCTCCTATTTTGATCATTGCTAGGATTAAGAGAAGAGCTCAGGATCTGTTATAGGTTTAGAATTTTTTTGGCAGGATGGAATTGACAGAACCCTTTAGCTAGGCAAAGAAGGTAGGGGGTCAACATGAAAAATTAGAAATGACATATCTGGGAAGCCTTAATGAGACACTTGTAGGCATGAGTCAACTCCTTTGATTGTAAGTCAAACTAAGCATTGCATGGATCCAGCTCCCAGCATATACTGCTTCTATATGAAGTGCTAGATGTAACTTTAATTGGAGGTTAGCAACTTTTGAATAATGTTAAAGAATAAAGCAGCCACTGATGTTATTTTGTGAACTTGGCAAAGATAACCTCAACTGAATGTGTGTGTGGTATTACTTATTCTTATTGATAATGTTTATATAAAGGCTTGTCAATACACTATCTCAGATATCTAGAAGAGCAGTTGTAGTTATAGCAAAAAACATTGTCTCATCTGATCTGCACATTACTTTTGTTAAAAGTAATCTCCATTTGCTAAATTATATTTCATGTGTGAAATTTTGTGACAATAAAATGTGGAGTAATTCAAGAATATAATAATATAAATAATAATATAATTAATATAATAATATAATAAACTATTCAAGGCTTTTTTTCTAACCAGCTCTTTTTGCGTACTGATGGAAAATAGCCAAGAGGAGCAGCAGGGCATAGAAGTTTGAATTGTTGAATACTTGGACACAACTAGTCTGAAGTGCACCAAACAATTCTTCACATTTCACTATATTGGTAAAATTTTAAAGGGCTTCTACATTTTTATCCTACATGGATTTTATACAGCTTAATACATGAATACTGTATGAATAATACATTGAAAATGTATTTGTAAACTGCCACAGGCTTCTTCTTTGTGTAATAACTGACTCATTTTATGGACAAATATGCTTAAGATTAGAATCTTCTGGCTATCACGCTGGGGCCAACATAATTTTTCTTGCAGATTCCAGGAATTCAGACTCTAAAGCAATAAGATACATCAATTTATTGGCCAAGATTTTTTGTTAATATAGAACTGTATGAATGTCACCGAGATGGCCATTGCTGCTCCCTGGCTCCAAATATGCACTGCCATACCCAGTCCCAGTCAAGGAGGTTTATTCTTTTACAACAGAGGTTAAAGCAAATAAACTAGAATGCAGTTTTAAGTCAGTACATAGACTTCCGAGCCACCTGGCTTCTGGGCAACCCTTCCCAGAGGTCTCCAACACTCCAACTCCTGGCAGCTTCCTAGCCTCAACCAGCTCTGCTCCCCCCTTCGAGCAGCAGCTGCAGGGCTACTTCCCTGAGCCCCCACTTATTCCTAGTGACTCACCACAGGCATTAGCTCTACTCCTGTGTGGCCTTTGGTACCAAGGGCTCAGCTTGTCACAGGCCTTCCCCCCAGTCTGCCTACCAGTAGCCCTTTATAAGACCAGGTGTAACCCATCCCTCTTTAATTAGCTAGATAAGGCTCACCTGCTCCAGTCCAGGGGAGCTGGGCTCAGTCTATCCCCAGACACCAGTTACCCTGTGACAGAATAATGGAAAGATGCACATGGAGTTTGAAAGACATGGTTTAGTGTTCCACAAACTCTCACTCCATCACTCCTGTAATCTCTGGAATCAATATTTGAATCAGCAGTTGTAACACACTGTGTTGAATAACTGTTGGGCAGAAAGTCATTAGTTTTAAGAGTTTATATTGGCAGTATATATTTAATCAAGATACACTGATACACAGAATGCTTTCTGTAACTATTTCCCAAATGCTCTCTCTCTTTTGGCATACAAACAGATTTGCATGTCAAAATTGGCCTTCTAATTTTTTTGGGGAGGTACCTATTGAGTCCTTCTAATTGTTTTATAAGTTGAATGTGGATTGTTACTGGCAAGGTCCATGCACATCTACAATGATCCAGAATTGAGAGAGAGACAGAGACCATCCGATATACAAGTTGTTTCTCTTACTCCTAAGAATGGGTTTCCCCAGGCGACAAACTGATCTTACCTGACAGAATGTAAGTAATAAACAGTTACTAGAGAGGGGACAGCCTGCATAATTCACAAAGAAAATAGCAGCAGATGAAAGATATCAACAAGAAAACTGATGCAGGAAGAAGTGTCATGTGTCACAGACAAACCCAGTGCTTTCCTATTGCTCCTGCAAAATGTTTGAGGCAAGGATGGTTGTCAGTGCCCCAGTACTGCAGTGAACTCAGCACAGAAAGAACCCCAGTTAGGTCTATAGTGCTCTGGGAGGCACAAGGGATCTGCTCATGTAAGCGCCTTTTGGGACTTTTACAGGAATCCTGTATATCAGAAGGATAAAGCTGTATATATGTGAGTAGATAATAAATGTTGCTGGCACAAAAGCCCGAGGCAGGCAACAGTTGGATTCGTTGCCCAGTGTGCGTCACCCAATAATCACAATGGGGTGGAGAAGTAGAAAAGTTTATTTGAAGCTTCAAGCGGTACAGGGAGACAACAATCTCAAATCCTGCACACCAGTGCAAGCAGTTACACATATTTTATACATTCATTCTTTAGCATACTTATCCAATAGCAAGCTGCCCTAAGTATCCATATAGCCAATCGGATATACCAGCCAGTTCCCCTTTTTCCTCTGATCATCTATTCCCCCATATATGGAGTTGTTTGTTCAGCACTATCTAACATTCCTGTCCTGCTTGACTTAATCTTGCTCCAGCCAGTCTGCGCCTGCAATACGCTGTTGCAAATTTCTCAGCGTGACCGCTGTGAGTGTCTCCAGGCAGACAAGGGAAGGGGGGGCCATCTGGGCCTAGAGCGAGGGGCTTCATCGACACTCGTGGTCTTCCATCCCCTTGAGTTACCTAGTGGCCATGCCTGGTGTCCCCAACATAAAATAAGGAGCACTGTCTACTAGCCTTTGGGGTATAATTAACACTTCATATATTTGTAATGCCAATAAAGCCATTGCAGTTGTGCTGTGTAAATGGCTCCCAGATTACACAAGGATCAGGATCTAAGATTGAAGTTAGCAATAACTGAGAGACGCTTCCCAGCTAACAAAATAGGGTTTTTCTTTAAATGAGAAGTGTAAGGTCTCTGGCACTGCTGAGTGCTCTGTACTTTAAATCTTAGCCCCTGGCTAGAAAAACACACAGAAGGGTTGGGAAGCTCAGTCTACTTCAACTCACAGAATTTTTATTTGCATCCACCAACAGGATGGGGAGGATTTTCCCCCTGAGGGAGTAGGCTCTTCTGACCTAATCATAATGCTTATGCACCACTTAAGAACCATGGGTGAAGGAAAAAGGTCTATGGTTAAAGGTTAAATAGAATAGAAATGGTGCATAGGCCTTGTGCTGGTATAGCCCATAGGTCAATGTATGTTACATGTTCTCCTTGTAGTATCATGAGTGGAACTGAAGAAAGGGTCAGGTTTCAGGAGGGACATAGTTTGGAGTGACACCAGAGACTCAGGAATACAAGCTTGTACTGGGCTGCTCCCAGACAAATACAGGCCTTTCAGTGTGCAATGCTGCCCTCTGTGTAAGCACAATAAATATATCTTCCCCACAATCTGCCTGTTTGCTGCATCGCGTATTGCTAATGAAACACCCTTTTATTTCTGACCTACAGAGAATAGGGATCTCTTACATCTGTCAGCTTGAGAGTCTCGCTGTTTTGTTCTAGCTGTAAAAATCCATGTTTTTTATGCCTGGTCCAGTCCCTGGTGTTGACCAAGGTGACAGCTGCCCTACTGGCCCTCTACACAGAAGTACATTGCACACAATGTGAATAAAGGTGGCGGAAACTATAGGATGGGGTGTTTTGCCCTACGTCAAGTGTGGAAGGCCAGATCAAATTTCAAGATGTGTGAAAACTACCCATAGTTATGACTGAAATTAAAAACTGACGATTGAGGTTAGATGTACCAAATTTCAAAGATATAGTATGATGGGGCTAGAGGAACAACATGTTCTCTAGAGACACACATACTGCCATTTATTTCTGTCTCCAAATTGTAATAGTTGGGATTTTCTTTTTTGTTTTATTTTTCTTTTCTTTTTTAACTTGAACAAGGCAGCATTCTGCCTCAGACTTTAGTTTGCAAATGAATTTCCAATATTCCCCTGGTAAGCATAATATTACATTTATAAATTGAAACTTACTATGAAGCGGAACATCAATATGTAATCCAAATCTTTGTAGTTATGCTTTACATCCCATTTTTAGCCCTTTCTCTTTATCAAGCTAGGATTTTTTTTCCAACAGAACAAATTTACAGTCTAGCCCAAGAATTTTAGCATTAAATGCATCTAAAGAATTTCACCCAGTCAACCAAATACAGAATTTCTGGAGGCTGGAGAACAGTATTTGTGTTTAGCAGAAGTTTAATGATAGAAAACACTGAATACGAGGTAAAATCTCAAAGAAATCAAAGCATAGTTTATGAAATGTAATTATATTATATAAAATATGTTAATAGTAAGAGTTGTGTTCACTAGATACACCAATGAAAGCTTAGCCACAGATTCATAGGGCCAATTTCAGAGGAACATCTAAGATGTTATAACTTCTTCTGGTTTCAACAAATATGTTACACTAAATTAGACTCCTGAACACGAGCTTCTCAGCTGGTGTAAACTGTCATTAGTCCACTGCGAGGTCTGGCTCAGATTGTATAGATGAACATAGGGAAGTATTTTGGGGTCTTTTGTGATAAGTGCAAAATGGGCCTGATCTAAAGTCCATTGAAGTCAATGGCAATCTTTCTATTGACTAATGAGCTGCTTCCCTCCCATCCAAAAGGCTTGTTACTCTGCCAAAGAAGGAATTTAGGTTGGTTTGACATGATTTGTTCTTGACAAATCCATGCTGACTGTTACTTATCACCTTATTTTCTTTTGGGTGTTTACAAACTGATTGTTTGATTATTTGCTCCATAATCTTTCCAGGTACTGAAGTTACGCTGAATGGTCTGTAATTCCCTGTGTTGTCCTTATTTCCCATTTTATAGTTAGGTACTATATTTGCCCTTTTCCAGTCCTTGGGTCTCTCTCCTGTTCTCCACAGGTTCTCTGAGATAATTGCTAATGCTCAGAGATCGTTTGTTCTTGTACTCTTAATAAACTTTAAAAAAACTGCCAACTTTCCTGAATTCTTTTCCCCTTTGAGTATGTCTATACTATCCGCTGGATTGGTGGGCAGCGATTGATCAGCAGGGGTCAATTTATTGCTTCTAGTCTAGATGCGATAAATCGACCCCCCGAGCATTCTCCCATCAACTCTTGTACTCCACCACCACGAGAGATGCTGGTGGAGTCAACGGGGGAGCAGCAGCAGTTGATTCTCCACAGTGACGACACTGCAGTGAGTAGGTCTAAGTATGTTGACTTCAGCTACGTTATTCATGTAGCTGAAGTTGCATAACGTAGATCGATCCTACCCCCCCCAGTGTAGACCGGGCCTTAGAGTTGGTTTCCATGGGATCCTACCTACCAATTCTATGAGTTTGCTAAAGTCTGCCTTCTTGAAGTCCATTGCCTTTATTCTGCTGTTTCCCCCTACCATTCCTGAAAATCATGAACTCTTATCATTTCATGATCACTTTCCATCTTCAAATTCTCAACTAGTTGTCAGAATCAAATCTAGAGAATAGCCTCTCCCCTAGTCACTTTCTTCACCTTCTGTAATAAAAAGTTGTCTCCAGTGCATTCCAAGAACTTGTCGGATAATCTGTGCCCTGCTGTATTATTTTTCCAACTGGTGTCTGGGTAGTTGAAGTCCCTCATCACTACCAAGTCCTATGTTTTGGATGATTTTGTTTTTTGTTTAAAAAAAAGCTTCATCCAACTCTTCTTCCTGGTTAGATAGTCTACAGTAGACACCTACCCTGGCATAACCCTTCTTTTTTACCCCTTTTACCCTTACCCAGAGACTTTCAGCAGGTCTGCCTCCCTCTTCTATCTCATCCGCAATGCAAGTGTATAGATCTTTTCCCCTGTCTGTCCTTCCTGAACAAATTGAATCCTTCTATACCAATATTCCAATCATGTGAATTACCCCACCAAGTTTCTGTGATGCTAATTATGTCATAATTGTTATTATTCATTAGTATTTCTAGTTCTTCCTCTTTATTCCCCATATTTCTTGCATTAGTATACAGACATTTTAGACATCTATTAGATTTCCCCTCTATATTCCCTCTTCTTTGTTTCTGCTGCGATTGCCCATGTTCACCTCTTCTCCCCCCCTCCACCCTCCCAATTCCAACCCTCACCCAGGTCTCCATGTTTTGGACTTACCTGTGGGCTTTTGTCTCCTGCTCCTATCAAATCTAGTTTAAAGCCCACCTCACTAGGTTAGCCAGTCTGTATCCAAAAATACTCTGCACCTTCCTTGACAGATGGACCCCATCTCTGCTCAGCCATTCTTTTTCTTGGAACAGGAGGAAGCCAAAAGCCTTCTGGTGGCACCATCCATGCATCCACTGATTTTCCTCCATGATATGACTGTCTCTGTCAGGGCCTCTCCCCTGGATCGGAATGATAGATCAGAACATCACCTGTGACCCCATATCCTTCACCCTCACTTTCAAAGCCCTGTAGTCACTTCTGATCTGCTCAAGGTCATACTTTGTAGTATCATTAGTGCCGACATGGATGAGCAGCATGGGGTAGCAGTCAGAGGGCTGGATGAGCCTCAACAATCCTTCCATAATGTCTCGGATACAGGCTCCTGGCAGGCAGCACACCTCCTGGGATGCTAGATCAGTCCAACAGATGGATGCCTCTGCCCTCCTTAGAAGGGAGTCACTGACAACCATCACCCTTTGTTTCCTCTTGGGAGGAACTTTGGGGGCACATGGCTTCTCCTATTCCACCTTTGGGGGAGATTCCACATCCCCCATTGTCAGGGCAGCATACTGGATGGACGGTGTGCTGGGACAAGGGTGGAACACTGCCTGATGCCAGAAGTAACCAGCAGTCAGTTTCCTCCCCGTGAGGCTCCCTCCTCCCTTGGTGGTGCTAGTGCATTTCTCTCTAGCTGGATGGTTTCCTCACCCTTGGAGGTCTCCTTATGCATGTTTTCAATGAATTCCTTGTGTGCACAGATGCTCCTCAACCTAGTCACCTCCTTCTGTAGCTCTCCCTCCTGCTTCCTGAGAGATTCTACCAGCAGATAAGTCTCTTACTGGATCCTCTCCTTGGCCCGGGTTTCTATGACAGGAAATGCAGGCCACACCAGAACCTGGGTAGAGGTACTCATGGGTTCTCAGAGTGGCTGGATGTAGCTAACAGATTTCTTGGTGTGTTTCCGGTCTTTAAAGATCATCTTTTGACTTTTGGGGGCTTAACTTGTGATTTTTTTTAATGCTTGGGGGTTGGCAAACCTGTTCTTATGAAAGCAGTCCCGCTGTAAGGCTTTGTCTGCACAGGGAAACTGACTGGAACAGCTATTGCAAAATAAGCTCTTCTGCAATAGCTGTTTTGGAATAGCTCCCCAAGGGGAGACACTCATTCTGGAATAAGAGAACCTTTATCTGATTTAGCATAATCTGCTTCCAAAACAACAGTGAAATGGCTTGGGGTTTTCTGGTGCCTGAAATTATTTTGGACACTGTTTTCTACCTGTGTCTTTTAATGTGTCTGGAAGATTGATGTTTATCTTCCAACTGTTTGTTATCCGTTTTAGTGTCATGTGCCACATGCAGAACATTCCGTACTTAGTTACTTGTAGGAGTGGATTGTCAAGATGGCAAAGTAGCATTGTACTACGTGGTAAAAGCCATTCAACTATTTAGGTGAAATTATTTTTTTTAGCTCGGAAAACTAATAGTTCATAAATAATTGACGTTCAAACTCAAGCCTCAGCTGAATCAGATGAGACATTGTCAGGGATTGTATATACTTCAGTTTTGTTGCCAAAAGTTTGCAAATATACTGCGTAGATATAAAGGACCCGTGAGGCAAGATTTCTAGGAGGCTGAATGCACTGAGAAAAGAGTTAGTTAAAGTCTAAGCATGAGTGATAGTGTTTGCATAGTAAAGCAGTGATTATAGCATTGCAGGACCATAAGGATATGACTAATGCTGTAGAGAGCTGGTAATGCTTACGAAGCTTGAAAAAAATGTATAACACAAATTACTTTTCTTCCCTGAAAATGAGATTTAAACTCTACCCAGAGAAACTGAATTGGCTCCTATATAAAACCCTGCAGGGAAAAAAATGTGCCCAAGACAGACAAGAAGAAAGTATAGTTGTTCACAAACGTATGAATGCTAAGCTTGGCCCTTAGTCAATCCTAGAACTGTGTGGGTAGTCAAATATGAGCGCTGCCAGTTCTAAAGTCTGCTGAATATCCCCTCTAAGATTCTGAATGGTAGTTTGTAAGTTTCTTTCCACTCACCCTCTCACCTCAAAGTCCGTAGACTTTTATTTTAAAGATTGATTTTAGTCATCCATAGACCATGAGGGCTCAAAGGAGGAGACATTTTCAAAAGTGCCCAAAGAATGTAGGAGCACAAGTCCTAGTGAAAGTGAATAGGTTGGGTTACCCATGTGATTGCATTAGCTACAAGGCCAAATGTAGGTTTGAGGCTTAAAATTTAAACTCCTGTCTTTTAAAAATCTTGGCTCTAATTTCTGGCAAGATAAGGGATGGGGCAGTTGAACTTATTATGTGCAAAGAAATTGAATTCCCCCCCATCAATAAAAATAATTAATAAATATGGTAATTATAATAAAACATGATTGGGTTAAAACCTTGGTAGATACTAATTTTCTGATGAACATGAACCTTCATGTATGATGCCAGACTAGATAACTTCTCAAGATCCCTTGCAACCCTGCATTTCTATGATTATATGATTTCCAAGTGAGCCCCTCTCACAAGCAGCAAATATTTCAGACAGAAATTGATGGTACCTCTTAAATAACTTATCTTTTCCCATCAACAAAATGGGGATATAGTCATGCTTTGGAATGCACTTTGAGACCTTGAGATGAAGTGAAGCATAGAAATAAAATATGATTCATCACAAAGCGATCCTATCTTTGTTCATAATCAATCAATGTTGTTTGTATTTGATCAGTTACTATATATCATTACAGAAGGGTGGCTTGTCACTTTAAATCCCTGCCCCCACTTATCCTGGACTGCAGATGCTGCTTAGATTAATTGGGATAATGAAGGAGCACCTGTGGTATAAATACCCCCTCTTAGGGGATGTGTACAGAGGAAGAGGATTAATTTATGAAACTGATGAGCTAGGGATGGCTGGAAAGGCGAAAGCACATCACAGTAATGATAGACTGAAAAAGCGAGGAATGGAGAATAAAGTGATGTAGTCTGCACAATCTGAACCCGCTCTAAATTCCTGCTCTAGAATGGAGGTTTTTGGCATTTGAGTACAGTAATAACTAGATGAGGAGTAAGAGATGTTCCCTTTCAGATTAGAGGTGGTTTAGTACTTAGTTAATATCTCTTGTGGGTTCTCTTTTCTCTCTAGTGACCTCATTAATTTGGTTGAGGAAACTATTTATATTGTAGGTAGCGAGATCTGTTAGGGATGTGACCCTACAGATTCTAGGGTTAGTGGAAATTAATATGACACATGAAGTGTTCTTAGATGTTTTAAATTCATGTCATTATTATTGTTTGTCTTTCCACTCACCCTCTCACCTCAAAGTCCGTAGACTTTTATTTTAAAGATTGATTTTAGTCATCCACAGACCAGGAGGGCTCAAAGGAGGAGACATTTTCAAAAGTGCCCAAAGAATGTAGGAGCACAAGTCCTACTGAAAGTGAATGGGATTTGAGATCCTTATTCCTCTGGACAATTTTGAAAATCTCTCTGTTGGGTTACCCATGTGATTGCATTAGCTACAAGGCCAAATGTAGGTTTAGGAGCTTAAAATTTAAGCTCCTGTCTTTTAAAAATCTTGGCTCTACTTTCTGGCAAGATAAGGGATGGGGCAGTTGACCTTATTATGTGCCCAGAGGTCTAGACAAAATCAGGACTCTGATGTGCTATGTACTGTACAGTCATGAGATAGGATCTCTGTGTCTCAAAGATCTTTATTAGCTAAGCACTTTTAGAGATGTCAGAAACTCTGCTTGAATGTAGACGTCTTTTAAAAATATTATCAGTGCAAAATTCAAAGTATTTTATTAAACACTTCCTTTTAAATTTAAAAAATAAATTGAACATTACAACCTTTCCAGTTTTCACATAGATGCTGATCTTTTGAGTTCAGTATGGTTGTGGTATTAGCCATTGTTTTCAGCTGCCACCTCTGAGCTGCTGCCATATTTTGTACTAAAAATCAGCTCTTTTTTCTTTAAGTTTTAGTTAGATTACACACACTACCTGTTCTTAATCGAATTCCACTGAGTACACCCCAAAGATCTTGATTTAGGTCCAAATACTCTTTTGTTGCTCTTTGATTCCTAATGCAGACGACCTGGATTGTTGTTTGGTCATACATCCTGGTATCTGTACCATTTCAAGCCAAGTTGTGGGTACTCAGGATTTTTAATAATCAGTTCTAAGAGGTCTAAAGTAACACCCCCACCTGCCTTCCCTCCCCCACCGAATCTGAGGCACCTACAATAAAAGAAAAACTGAAAATTTTCACTCCTCTATGCCACTACCAGCCCCTAGAGTCATCACGACTCTGATCCTCCCATTGATTTTCAGTAGGCTTTGGGTCAGTTTTCTAGTTCACTAACACCCCTTTTAAAGAAATAAACAGTTTTGTTTATATGGAGAGTGTGCAACCCTAAAATCTCTATTCTAGTCTCAAAACAGATTGTTCTAATGTTCCCATGATGTCTGCACAGTTACAGCACCCTGTCTGAATAACTTTGCATAAACATTTAAAAAATAAAACTACTCTCAAAAGTCAGCTAACATACATTCAGGATTCTCATGAAAAGTGATGCCTTCCCTCCCCCGCTCCCCCTTGACCATTTATTTGCTTATTATTTTATGTCTGCCATGAGACTTTTTAAATTCTTTATGTGAATGTATCAGTTTCTTTACAATTTTTCCACCCCTTCCCCACAGCTTATTCCTATTTCAAATGCTAAATGCTGATAGAAAATAAAAAGGAAAATAGACACCATTTAGATGAAACATACAGTAAAAGCTGTGTTATCTGGCACTTTATCAACCAGAAAGCTCTATTAACTGGCATTTTTGATATCTCCCTATACAAATCTTCAATCTAGTAACTGGGACTAGTAGGTTACCAGGGACTAGGAGGTTATGCAATTGCACATCCTGCACTCTACTTTTATGCAAAAGAGACAGAAGACAAGACAAGCAAGCTAATATCAGGGATTTATTCAAAAAAGCAGCTTCCAGGGTGTGTCATAAAGTCATTACAGATTCAGCCCAATCTCCAACACCTTCTACATCTACAATGATAATTGCTGTTGATAATGATGAGCCCAAAGCATTGCAAGATCCTGAAGTGCCTTCTGAATCATCAAAGAAAGATTAAACTATGTTCAGTATAGTTTTAGTGTTAAATGTATTTTAGTGATCTGGGTGTACGCCATGAGCTGCCCATAGTGATATGTAGAGTCATAAGGTAACCTACTGTATAGAAACCAACCACTCCACAGTTCAGTGCTACTGCTGGATTGGTAAGTACCTGTATACTATTTTATACTTAATTTATTTTATTGTATTCTAATTCTTTGAAAATTGATATTCCATTGGTAAGTTTAACTCTTAGTTAACCGTAAATTTTGATTAACTGGCACCCTCCCATTCCTTCAACATGCTGGATAACAAAGCTTTTACTGTACTTACGTTGTATAGTACACATTCAGTGAGGATTTTTGTACTATGCATAAGTTAATGAAGAATTATTTATTCAGAGCAAAGCTACTTCATTTTAAAGGCAGTTTTAATGTGTTTTTAAAATTATGTATAACAAATGTAGAAACAGTTTCACTCTTCCTGACCCCAGGCAAACATACTGAATCTAATTTCTTTGTTTGGAGTCAGAACAATTAATTCCTCAGGCCCCTTAATTGCTCTCAAATAAAGCAATGTACAGTAGCATCTATCCTTTGCAGTATATTTATCCTACCAAAAATAATGTCTACTTGGCAAACATAAGTGGCTTTAAAATGATCATTATGAAGAAAAATGTGAATGTTAGTGCCTATTAAACACATTAATGGAAATGCAACTGATAAAATAAGACTAAATTTTGTTCTCCTACTTTGGCCTTCAGGTTCACTTAAGATCCACTCTAGTTTTTAACTTTGGTATATGCTGCACATGTGGAAACATATGAGGATGATAATAATATGTCTTTCTCTCAGGAGTTCTTTTCCAGGCTGGGACAAGAGTGAGATTCTCACCCCCTCTCTGACTCCTTTATGTTGCAAAAAAAGGCCAGAATGGCATATCGGGGTCCCTTAAAGCCCCACATTCAGCCAGGAGAGGATTTCCCCAGAGCAGGCGCTGTGGAAGACAGCTATAAAATTGCCTGTGGAGGACCCCCTTGCAAGCTTTAGCATAGAGGACATGCTGGGGACAGGGCTCAAGTGGGATCTTTTCTCCTCAAACTTCCTCATTTTATTTTTTGTGCATTGGATCAAACTTATAGATCATTTAGTTTTGCACTTCCATCCTGGTGGAGCTCTGTTGAACTAATTGGGCAGCACACTAAATTTGTATGTGCGAAAGTACCACAAAGGCTTCTCAGCATCTGGTATTTCTGCCAGAACCAAAGCAGCAAACTTTTCATAAGGGAAGCTGTTCTCCCAAAATATCCACTTTTTCTTCTCTTTGCTAATTTACATGAACTAAATCCAAACCTGGGATCTTTAGAGGTTCACCCATTAGTAATTTCTGTATAACAAGAATCAAATCTATTTGTCACACACTCAGTTAGAAATATTTACAAAAACGTATTACATAAACTTTGCACAGCTAAGTGGTTTTCCAGGAACAAATGAGCAATTACAATAAAAAGACTGTTGTACTCCACCACAAATCGTGGCAAGATAGCTCAAAATACTATAAATAAAAAGGAAGTAATATGCTATTAGGTTAATAGCAAAGAAGAAATGCTGGCTATATAGAAGGCAGAGCTAACATCTCAACACAAAGGTTTCTTCCTTCAAGCCTCATTCATACAACAGCTAAAAGTTATGATCAATAACGGAGCTATCAACACAGGTTCTGATGCTGCAGTTGGAAGCAGACAATCAGACTGCTGAACCCGTATGGAGCCCCATTAAAGCCAACAGTCCGCCTGTGTGCTACCAATTGCAGGATTGGTGCACAAACTTTACTGTTGACTAATGTAAATCACTTACACCCTGATTGTACATTTCTATCCATGTGGGACTTCAATGGAACTCTGCCTGGGCACTGGGGTCTGCCTCTGAGGGTCCAGTCTGCAGGACTGAAGCCTTTCTATATCAAATAAATAATCATTATAAATTAATATGTAAGCAGGGTTTGAATGAATGCTTCCCTGGCAGCTAGGTGGGAGGGGGAGAGACTTGGGTGTGTTTATGTAAATACAATTTGCTCCTGCTCTGCTTAGATATTCAGCACATAGGCAATGTCAAAGTAATCAATTTTTGCTGGTGTCGGGTACAAATCACTTTAGTATTGAATGCCAGGGTAGTGAAATCCTGTTACCAAAATGTAATTATTGTGGAAATACAGGGAAGCAGGACTGTGCTTAACCTGTCCCAAATGGGGGGGGGGGGTCACATTTAGCTGAAAGGACGTCGTTAAGCCAGGGGCTCGAATGCCAAAGCCCTGTGAAAGTAAGAGGGTTGGGGACATCAAGGGTCCTCCTTAGGCTGGTTTAACCTGTTTCCCCCACTGTTTAAAGAATAGAGCTAAAGAGGCTTTAGCAGGAGCCCCTTTGTTATGTTAAATGCTCAATCAGAGCTGAAATCATTTGTGATAGGACTGTATTTCTGCCCTGCCTGCTAAGAGATAAAAATCACTTGAGAGCTGAAATCACTTGAGATGGGGCTGTGTTTCTGCCCAGCCTGCAAAGAGCTGAAAATTACTAAGAGACTGATGTGCAGAGATCACAGCAGAGAGGCAGATGGCAGCAAAGGCTGGTGAATAAGTGGCTGGTGCAGGGGAGAGGCCCGATGAATGGCCAGCAGGGCAGCTGGTGGAGAGGTGCAGTGAGCAGGTGGCCAGCAGGGTGGCTGGTGGAGAGCTGTGATGAGCGGCAGGGTGGCTGGCGAAGAGGGGCAGCGAGTGAGTGCCCGAGCAGCAGAGCGAGTAAGATACCTCTTTACCCCACCTAGGCTTGAGGTGAACTCTGCAGATGCATCTCTGAACTCTGGGTCTGCACTGACCAAGGACAGCGACTGTGAGTGGGGTGCAGAGAAGAGTCGGGTGCATGAAAGGGACTTTTGGGTTGCTGGACTTAAGAACCTGAGGGGAAAAGGACACTGCCCAGCCTACTTGGGGGTGGGTCTTTTATTCATAGTTTAAGTTTATGAACTGTTTGCGGTGTTTTCCCAAATTAACACGCAGTTACTTCCCTCCTTATTTTATTTATAAAAAATTAATATAAAATATTATAAAATAAAATATAAAATAATATATATAAAATATAAAATATAAAAAAAATTTATTTATAAAGTTTATTTTCTACACTCAGTTCTGTGCTTGTGAGTGGGGAAGTATTGCCTCTCAGAGGCTCCTAGGGGTGGTGTGTAAATTTCCCAGGTTACTGGGTGGGGGCCCGAGTTGGTTCTGTGTTGTATCAGTGGAAAGGAACTCCTAGATATTGAACCCAGCCTTGATTGCTGCTGGCTCCACCTGGCAGAAGGATTACAAATAGAATATTTGTCATGTAAGAAATCAATTACAACCCAAGCCATAGCATTTTAAAAAGACCAAGCCCATCTACTAACTTTGCATAAAATGCACAATCAGTTTAATAAAGCACAGCCCTCCATCAATTAATATCAAGATTAATCTGATAATACTAAACAGGAAAAACTCTGCCCTGGTTCTCATCGATACTAAAACCCTTTTCCATCACTCTGGAAATGTAAAAGTGCCTAAAAAACATAACTGACATCCACTTTAAGGCCTGTTTATGTTGCCAGAGTGATGTAAAGGGGCCTTAATATAAATAAGAATCAGGAGCTAATTGAGGAGTCATCACTGAACAGGAGATTAAATGATATATGAGGGGAAGCAGTTTCACAGATTTCCATGAAGGGTCCATGATACACTGATGTGGTTGAGGTAAGTAAACAAAAAATGTTCCCAAGACATTAAAAGCAGCAGAACTCGACCAATGAAACCATCACACATGAGAAAAAAGTCAAAGTTGCTTTCCATTCACTCCCTCCTTTGGAAGTGAATTAAGCTAACCCAAATTAAGGCACTTTAATTCTGAATAAGTGTGTCCACATGGGTTTAAAGTGGTTTAAGTAATCTATTTTAAAAGTTATTTTGGATTAATTTTCCTGACTGCCCCTGTGGTACCTAAAAATAAAGGCCTGGTGCAACTCTCACTGAATTCAATGGAAAGACTCCATTGATTCCATTAATTTTAATGGAAGTTGGATCAGGCCCTTAATGATGTGTTGCAGGTGTATCTCCAAAGCCATATAGAGAGAGAAACTATTACCTCTCTGGTCTGTGACATGATGCTTTTCTGCATGCAGCCCAAAACAGCAATGGTTCTTTCAGCAGCTGTCATCTCATGCTATAGTCTTCCTCCCTGTTCATCAGCTAAACGGGCTGGGCTGGTTTGATAGATAGCACTCTTTGTAAATAGGACAAAAATGAATGTATTTGCAACAAAGAACAGACCAATGCCTTTTCAGAATGGCTTGCCATGTGTTTGTACCATACCCATTTCTAGTCTGTATGTTTAGCCATGCATTATGGGTGGGATGCGCCAGACTTGATGTTACAAGAGTTAGACTGGAGGTGGCATCAGCAGAACTGGAAGAGGGTGTCAACCAGTCCATCTGGTTTTCCAATTTGCCTTCATCATGATATTTTAGGGGAAAAGACATCACTTGCTTTTTAAGGGATGTACTTTCTAATAAGCAAATTGTAAAGCGTGGCCAATATCATTGCCTATGTGCATTGCTTCTGAATTTGTTGCAAGCTGTCTCATCATTTAGCTACTATACTCCATAGTTTCTTGTATTAAATATGGAGATTGTCAATGAAGTGCCAATGACATAATCCAATCTGTATTTGTTTTCCAAGATGTAACACACTTAAATGTAAGTGTAATTTTGTGTTTGTGCAGGACATATGAGAGCTCACTTACATGCCTGGCAAATTTCTACCTTCATTCTATTTTATATCCTTTTATACATGATGCCAAACATCTGAAAGGCAGTGCTTTGCAGAGGATGCATCCATTTGGGTCCATGGAGTGTTTCATATGTGAAAGGAAACCAAAAACATGCAACCTTTTATTGAAGTTCTTGAATGACAACATGATTGTAATAACAACTGGTATTAAAAATAAACTTTTGGCAACTGTTCCTCATTTTAAAAAACTCAATGGACTTCCAAGATATTAAAATCAGATTGGTGTCACCACTAGAGCTGGACATTGTTTCTGCATATTTAAATTATTTAAGACCTGGCTATTTAAAGTTATTTAGCAAGCATCTCTATATTTTTATTTAACCATTTTTTGTTATGTTCATGGCATACAAACAGAGAAATTAGATCAAAACTTAAAATACTCTTGCTGGAAGGTTGCAACAGAACACTACTTTAGTTCCTAAAATCTGGAAGCTTAACACACATGAACCAAAACAGAGAGAGAGAAATCAGGCTGCTCCCTCAGGCAGAGAAGCACAACTTGCCCCACCTTGTTGTGGGCTGGTTCTTTGCAGACTGACTCCACAGGACCCAAAAATCACATGCTTCCCACTATAGAGCCCCCTAACCTGTAAGCAAGGCCAGGAAACCCCTTATAATAACTTCGTGGTAACTTGTAATTTTAACATCCAATGAGAGCTGGACAAATACTATAAAATATGTGAATTTTGATTCAGATTTTTAAATTCATTTGCATAGGCAATGTTTGTGCCCCTTATGTGTTCACCTTCCATGAACAGTCCTGCAATTGAATTGTACAATCTATTAAGATGCACATGGAAAGAGCTCACACACTCAAATTCTTGTGGAATGGGAACGCTAAATTTGCATGCTTGGATGTTTATACAAATTTAGCATTCCCTTGCAAATTTACTTGTGCAAATATTAAGCTTGCACCCTTGAAAACTTGTGAGAAATTTTAAATTTGCTTTTTGTGAATATTTGCCCCTGAAAATTAATTGTAAAGCTGAGCAAGATATTTTACACAGCCTTCTACAGCTGAGTGGTATATCACATTAGTTCTGCTGTTGTAAATGTACACAGTAAATAATGATGATGATGATGTGTGTGTATGTATTTTAAGTGTTAAAGGAATTACAGTATGACTCATAGTGATCCACTTAGATTTATCAGTCTTTGGTTATTTGCAACTAATGAAAATAAATGAATTGCATTGTGTGAAATAAATCCTGGTTATTTTGGGAATTATGAAGTGTCACAATTCAAAAGTCACATTAGATTCAATTTACACTGTCTGTTTTGAAACTATTCTATAATTAAGTCAGAGGTAGGTCACTATGCCCTGTTTTGCATACAAAGAGCTCCTAGACTGCACAGGACAGTGAGCCTTGTTGCCTATAAATAAAGTTCAGGTAAAACTGGACAAGCAGCTTGAGTCTAGTATTGGGAAGATCATCTCATGTTGATTTCTTCCAAATAGTTACAGAGGAGTCAAAACAAGAGAAGTGAACACAGTCATCCAGAGTGTATGCTCATTAAAATAGTCAGAGAAACCATGCTTTTACATTCGTATAGGCATTAATAAATAATCATTCATAGCTCTTGGTTAACTATAGTATAGTATGAGCCTTGGGAAACTGATGATTTTTATTTACCTAGCCAGGTACCTACAATATTTTGTGATGTAATATAAGAGGACAAAATATCTTTGCATTGTTCATTTGCATGAATCTATTAACTTGCAAGCCTCACATTCAGAGTTAAGATTGAAACTGTGGACTCATTCATTCATTGCCCTGAGCTCTAGCTGCAATGTGAGAGAAGGTGAAGGCATAAGAGTACAGGATAAACCTGGTATGTTAGTGCAATTTCAGTTTTAACTTGGACTGTCCTTACTTGGTGGAGTCAGGCCATTAATATTGCATAGATGTATGGTGGGCATTTATATCACCAGGGTGGCAGGGTTTGTCCTGAGAATGGCAGCAGTGCTGTTAGAAGAGTTTTTCTTTAGAGTCAGTTATTCAAAACAGAGAGAGGAAATTAAAGGAAAGGTAATGGTTCTTCTCTAGGCAGCTGATATGGGACTGCATCTGGAATAATGTATTCATGTCCAGGGACCCCATTATTAGGAACATGTGGGCAAACTAGAGGAATGTCAGAGAACACAAACAAAAGTCAGGATTGGGTTGGAGGAATTGCTTTCATTTTATTCAGTGTACTAGAATAAGATGTATAGCTTGGCTGAGGGATAATTAAGAGGAGATACTGTAACTATTTATGAACAGTTGAAAGGGTAAGTACTGAGGAGGGAGATGAATTAGTGGACTAGTGGATAGCACATTCGATTGTGACTTGATACATAGGTGCAGTTCTCTGCTGTGCTATGGACTTCCTGTGTGACCTTGGGCAAGTCACTTAATCTTTCAGTGCATCGGTTCCCCATCTGTAACATGGGAAAAATAGGTTTCAGAGTAGCAGCCGTGTTAGTCTGTATCCTCATAGGGGCATTGCATAAAATCCATAAGTGATCCTGAGATATGATGGTGATGAGGGCCAGATAAGTACAGAGAGAGAGAGAGACAGAATTTTTCATAATCAGGGAAAATGGGATTAAATTAAAGCCACTAATACAGTTAGATTTTACCCTACCTTTTCCATATGCTAGTTTTAAGTGTGATAGCTGATTTATTTGCAGGGGACTGTTTGCAGATTGGTACTGGAGTGTAGGTTGCATGTGACAGGAGGAGAGCAAACTGGCCAGCCTGTTTGCATTCCATATTTACTTTTTGTCAGTGCCCTTCCTGAGCAAATTTTCTGAGTTTACACACCAACTGCCACTCCTGCAAGTGTAACCTGGAATCTGATAATTAAGTCATGTTTTGCTTAATTTCTAATTTAGGATTTTGCACTCCCATTTCCTTGTTTTTGTTCCCTTTCTCTCACAGCCAAGAGGAGCATTATGCCCTCTGTAACAGACCTATGATTTACTGTGGTTTAGGCATACAAATGCATGCTATTTGCATGACTAATTTGCTCTCGGTTATCAGATTTTCACAAACAATCACAGTAATTAGACATGCAAATGACCAGTTATGCATTTAACTGGGTATTTGCATGTGCATTCACAGCAATTGTGCACATAAGAACACATTTTTAAATATGGTTTCAGAGTAGCAGCCGTGTTAGTCTGTATTCGCAAAAAGAAAAGGAGAACTTGTGGCACCTTAGAGACTAACAAATTTATTAGAGCATAAGCTTTTGTGAGCTACAGCCGATGAAGTGAGCTGTAGCTCACGAAAGCTTATGCTCTAATAAATTTGTTAGTCTCTAAGGTGCCACAAGTACTCCTTTTATTTTTAAATATGTATTTTAAAAATCAGGATTCCAAAAGACTTCTGCAAATTACTCGTTTAGTCTCTTGTTTTACATCCTACATCCCTGTTCTTCTTTTCTGTTTCTACAGACTTTGTTGTAAGTAATGATAATGATCTCACCACAAGGGTTTCCCCTCCTTAAAACTAGCATTTTCAATCAACACAAGTGAATCAAATACAGCCTTGAGTTCCACACTTCGTTACACCACCCAGTAATCTGTCCATTCTAATTTAAATCAATAATAGCTTAAAAGAGGTCACCAAAGAAACATGATGGGCCAAATTTATCCGTGATATAACTTCATAGAAGTCAGTAGGTCGGATCCTCAGAGCAGACTCTAAATCACCTTTTCCACTTATCAGCCGTGGGGACAGCCCTTGACATAAATACAGCAGCTAGAGGAAGGCACTAACCGATGCCACCTGGGTGCCTAGCAGTCTTTCTGCTGGTCCACGATTGCCAACGTGCAATATGCTCCAGCCGCATATCCTCATCCTTCATCACACCTCCTCCCTGCCCTAGAGCATGCCGTGTGTGTGTGGAGGGCTGGTATTGGTAAAGAGGGATCGGCATAGATCCAGCCATGCTTGCTTTATGTCACATGGGGATTCCTCTGTATCGTTCCTGCTAGAATGGCACAAAGGGGACTTAGCTTGGGCTGAGAATTTGGCCAGTGTATTTACACATAAGTGAATTTGGCCCCATATGATCTTCTTTTGTATGCGTCACAAGTCAATATCTAAATTGTTCAGCATCTGACTTCTGCATCATCAAGGGTAGAAAAGTGTTGCAGTCCACCCTCCAATCTTCCAATTATGTTCTCCTCCACCATGTTTGACTGTCCACATCACTGCGAAGATTGAACTAAGTAAAATGTTTGCACTGTGGCAGCCCCTCTGGCCATTTCAGCAAGCAGCCTGTTCAGCCTAGTCAAGGATCTGCATCCCAGGTTGAGAACAGGTGAATGTAAATTAACGCTTCTGAAGTGCATTAGCATGCCTACGTGGCATATTAGGGCCAATAGTTGTTCATCTGAGATTGGCATTGGGCCGGCAGTACTGGACATGAATGCATGAATGGTTGCTGCCATGTCATGTCATGTGATGTCATGAAGTCAGTCAGGTCCAGTATGATTAATTTAACATACTGCTAAACAAATTCTGCAAGCAATTACCATTCAGAGAATTTATAACTCTTGGAGATGGTGCCTAAGCAAATCCCAGATGAGAACACTCTTAAACTCTGGGCATATTAAACTTTGAAAGTTGAATCCCCAAACACACATCATCTTTGCAACTCAGGCTCATCAGTGCAACACCTTTATTAAATACACTGTAAAAATGCATGTCAAATGACAATGACCATAAATAATGGTAATTAATATGAATATGAACAGAACCATCTCAAATGTAATTATAACTTATATAGCATTTTCATTTAATGAATACTGAAAAATTAAAATATTTGCTATTTTATTTACTAAAGGGAAACACAATTGTAGACAAATTTAAGTTATTTTCTTCCCTTAGGGCTGGTCTTCATTATAGGGAGATTGACGCTGATGCAATCGATGCAGCAGGGATTAATTTAGCGGGTTTAGTGAAGACCTGCTAAATCGATGGCAGAGAGCTCTCTGGTTGACTCTTGTACTCCCTACATGGGTAGGAGGTGACCAGCCCTCTGTGGAGAAAGAAGTGGTTCAGTACTATTTAGAAAAGCTGGATGAGCACAAGTTCATGGGACCAGATGCACTGCATCTGAGGGTGCTAAAGGAGTTGGAGGATGTGATTGCAGAACCATTGGCCATTATCTTTGAAAACTCATGGCGATCAGGGGAGGTCCCGGAAGATTGGAAAAAGGCTAATGTAGTGCCCATCTTTTAAAAAGGGAAGGAGGAGGATCTGGGGAGCTATAGGCTAGTCAGCCTCACCTCAGTCCATGGAAAAATCATGGAGCAGATCTTCAAGGAATCAATTCTGAAGCACTTAGAGGAGAGGAAAGTGATCAGGAACAGACAGCATGGATTCACCAAGGGCAAGTCATGCCTGACTAAGCTAATTGCCTTCTATGATGAGATAACTGGCTCTGTGGATGAGGGGAAAGCAGTGGATGTGTTATTCCTTGACTTTAACAAAGCTTTTGATATGGTCTCCCACAGTATTTTTGCCAGCAAATTAAAGAAGTATGGGCTGGATGAATGGACTATACGGTGGATAGAAAGCTGGCTAGATCGTCGGGCTCAAGGGGTAGGGATCAATGGCTCCATGTCTAGTTGGTAGCTGGTATCAAGTGGAGTGCCCCAAGGGTCGGTCCTGGGGCCGGTTTTGTTCAATATCTTCATTAATGTTCTGGAGGATGGCGTGGATTGCACCCTCAGCAAGTTTGCAATGACACTAAACTGGGAGGAGAGGTAGATATGCTGGAGGGTAGGGATAGGATACAGAGGGAGCTAGACAAATTAGAGGACTGGGCCAAAAGAAATCTGATGAGGTTCAACAAGCACAAGTGCAGAGTCCTGCACTTAGGATGGAAGAATCCCATGCGCTGCTACAGACTAGGGACCGAATGGCTAGGCAGCAGTTCTGCAGAAAAGGACCTAGGGGTTACAATGGACGAAAAGCTGGATGAGAGTCAACAGTGTGCCCTTGTTGCCAAGCAGGCTAATGGCATTTTGGGCTGTATAAGTAGGGGCATTGCCAGCAGATGGAGGAATGTGATCATTCCCCTCTATTCGACATTGGTGAGGCCTCATCTGGAGTACTGTGTCCAGTTTTGGGCCCCACACTACAAGAAGGATGTGGAAAAATTGGAAAAAGTCCAGCAAAGGGCAACAAAAATTATTATGGGGCTGGAGCACATGACTTATGAGGAGAGGCTGAGGGAACTGGGATTGTTTAGTCTGCAGAAGAGAAGAATGAGGGGGGATTTGATAGCTGCTTTCAACTACCTGAAGGAGGGTTCCAAAGCAGATGGATCTAGACTGTTTTCAGTGGTACCAGATGACAGAACAAGCAGTAATGGTCTCAAGTTGCAGTGGGGGGAGGTCTAGGTTGGATGTTAGGAAACCTTTTTCACGAAGATGGTAGTGAAGCACTGGGATGGGTGTACCTAGGGAGGTGGTGGAATCTCCTTCTTTAGAGGTTTTCAAGGTCAGGCTTGACAAAGCCCTGTCTGGGATAGTTTAGTTGGGGATTGGTCCTGCTTTGAGCAGGGGTTTGGACTAGATGCCCTCCTGAGGTCCCTTCCAATCCTGATATTCTATGATTCTATTTTATGATTCACTTAGCTGAAGTATTTCAGAGTAGCAGCCGTGTTAGTCTGTATTCGCAAAAAGAAAAGCAGTACTTGTGGCACCTTAGAGACTAACAAATTTATTAGAGCATAAGCTTTCGTGAGCTACAGCTCACTTCATCGGATGCATTTGGTGGAAAAAAAAAACAGTTTTTTTTTCCACCAAATGCATCCGATGAAGTGAGCTGTAGCTCACGAAAGCTTATGCTCTAATAAATTTGTTAGTCTCTAACGCGCCACAAGTACTGCTTTTCTTTTAGCTGAAGTAGCGTAACTTCGGTTGACTTACCTCCGTAATGAAGACAAGCCCTGAGAATCATTAAATGGAGCAACAGATAATATGCTGACAAGAGAAGAGAATGTTGGTGCAGTGTTGTTGTAGTGGTGTTAGTCCCGGATATGAGAGAAACAAGGTGGGTGAGGTAGCATGTTTTATTAGACCAACTTCTGTTGGTGGAAGGCATGAGCTTTTGAGCTTCACAGGTCTCTTCTTCGGGTTTGAGGAACCAGAGTGCCTAAGCTAAATACAATTTGGGACAGATTAAGCATAAGGGATTCACACATAAGATAAATGTATAAGAGAATGTAACAGAGTTCAGAATTGTCAAAATGCAAGACTTAAAGTGGGTAAAAAGCAATAACAGACCTAGACTTCTTGGAGACTCCTTTAAGCTCTGGCTGCTGACTGGCACTAAGGCCAGACAAGGAGGGTGAGGTAATGTGCTTTATTTAGGACTTGAAGAAAAGCTATGTGTAAGCTGAAAAGCATGTCTCTTTTACCAAAAAAAATTTCTCCGATAAAAATTATAACTTCACCCATGTTATCGCTCTAATATCCTGGGACCAGCATGGGTACAACAACGCTACAGACAAAGACAGAGCAATTTATCTGTGCTACAGGTTTTGCCCTATGCTTTATTTTGATTGTGCACAGTTTCTTTGACAGACAATAAATGTGAGTAACATGCCGGCCATTGCAAAGAAAATCTAAGGTTAATTTGCTGCTTCCATACTAGCCGGTCACGCTCTGTTAATGAACAATACCTTCCCTGTACTGTGTTAAACAGCACGTCCTGAACAGGTGGAACTCCACCCACTTTAAGCTTGAATGAATGTCTGAACAATACGAAACCACTAACTGCTTTGCAATGCTGCTGAAGGTCAACGAGGAAGGACAATCTGTAGCTATCATCTGTCTTGTAGAAAGTTTGCAGCATCCCAGGACCTTTGGTAGAGGCCACAGTATTGCTGAGCTGCAAAGAGGAATCACAATTTTGTACCACCCCTACTACTGTGGTGAAACAAACATCATTATGACAAATGGTGTCAAAAGCAGTTAGCTTCATGATAGTACATGCTGTTACTAGCAAAATGAATGAAAGAAATGTACACATCAAAGACAGATGTTTTCTGTACTGGGATTCACGCTAAGTTCTAGTTAGGGTCTCATGGACCTAAGTGCAAATGCTGCTCAGGACTTATTTTACTCCAGGTTCCTAACTTTTGAACTATAGCTGTAGCAGTATTAGGGCTTTTGGCACACATTTCTGCAAGTCTTACATGACTTCCAGTAGAGAGCAGTGGTAAGAAACAAACTACAATGGGTGAACTCCTAGACCCATTGAAGTCAATACACCATACAATAGACTATAATATAGAAATGAACATTTCTATCTCTGGCAGTTACAGCAACATGATTTTTCCTAAGATGCTGGTCAGGACTGAGATCAGGCTTTTTACAGAGTCAGAGCAGTAAAAGGGTGATTTAGGAATCTGTTGTTTGATTTCTAACATATGTGATAAGGTGGTTATAGCTTTAAGTATAATAATTCTGGAATATATGTTCCCAAGGCTTAAAGTCCTTGTTCCCTGAGATCTCATTGAGGAGTAAAAGTCACTGGGTCAGGAACACTCTAAATCCAAAGTTACTCTATTGACTTTAGTGGAATTGCTTTGAAATTACAAGTGAGATTAGAGTGATCACTCTCCTTACAGTGTGTATGATAAACCCATTGTTTCATGTTCTCTGTGTATGTGTATATAAATCTGTCCTCTGTTTTTTCCACCAAATGCATCCGATGAAGTGAGCTGTAGCTCACGAAAGCTTATGCTCAAATAAATTTGTTAGTCTCTAAGGTGCCACAAGTACTCCTTTTCTTTTTGCGAATACAGACTAACACGGCTGCTACTCTGAAACCTGTGATTATGCAAGGCACTGAATTTAGCCGTATAGAGTGGAAATCTGTCAACTTCATGAAAAAACTCGCACAGATACAGACAGACATCATCTTCCTCTCCAAATGCAAACAGATGGACATCATACCGAAAGGACTGAAGGTAAAAAATCCATTACAATCTACATACCACACAGACTATGCTGACAGCTTGTGCCACACATTCTCAAGGAAACTGCGGAACCACCTGATCAGCATCCTCTACAGCAAACAGGGAAAGATTAAGAATGAGCTCTCAAAACTGGATACTCTCATAAAGAACCAACCTTCCACACAAACTTCCTCGTGGCTGGACTTTACAAAAACTAGACAAGCCATTTACAAAACACACTTTGATTCTCTACAAAAGAAAAAGGACACTAAGCTATCTAAACTACTATATGCCACAAGGGGCCACAACAATGGTTCCCGTAACCCACCCAGCAATATTGTTAATCTATCCAACTGCGGAAGCCCAGCGGAAGAATCTGTCCTATCTCGGGGCCTCTCCTTTTGCCCCTCCACCCCCACGAACATGATACAGTTCTGTGGTGACCTAGAATCCTATTTTCGACATCTCAGACTCAAGGAATATTTCCAACATACCTCTGACCAACATATTAACCCACAGAGACCTTCCTGCCAACACTACAAAAAGAAGGATTCTGGGTGGACTCCTCCTGAAGGTCGAAACAGTAGCCTGGATTTCTACATAGACTGCTTCCGCCGACATGCACGAGCTGAAATTGTGGAAAAGCAACATCGCTTACCCCATAACCTCAGCCATGCAGAACACAGTGCCATCCACAGCCTCAGAAACAACTCTGACATCATAATCAAAAAGGCTGACAAAGGAGGTGCTGTCGTCATCATGAATAGGTCGGAGTATGAACAAGAGGCTACTAGGCAGCTCTCCAACACCACTTTCTACAATCCATTACCCTCTGATCCCACTGAGAGTTACCAAAAGAAACTACAGCATTTGCTCAAGAAACTCCCTGAAAAAGCACAAGAACAAATCCGCACAGACACACCCCTGGAGCCCCGACCTGGGGTATTCTATCTGCTACCCAAGATCCATAAACCTGGAAATCCTGGACGCCCCATCATCTCAGGCATTGGCACCCTGACAGCAGGATTGTCTGGCTATGTAGACTCCCTCCTCAGGCCCTTCGTTACCAGCACTCCCAGCTATCTTCGAGACACCATCGATTTCCTGAGGAAACTACAGTCCATTGGTGATCTTCCTAAAAACACCATCCTAGCCACTATGGATGTAGAAGCCCTCTACACCAACATTCCACACAAAGATGGACTACAAGCCGTTAGGAACAGTATCCCCGATACTGTCACAGCTAACCTGGTGGCAGAACTTTGTGACTTTGTCCTGACCCATAACTACTTCACATTTGGTGACAATGTATACCTTCAAATCAGCGGCACTGCGATGGGTACCCGCATGGCCCCACAGTATGCCAGCATTTTTATGGCTGACTTAGAACAACGCTTCCTCAGCTCTCGTCCCCTAATGCCCCTACTCTACTTGCGCTACATTGATGACATCTTCATCATCTGGACCCATGGAAAAGAAGCTCTTGAGGAATTCCACCATGATTTCAACAATTTCCATCCCACCATCAACCTCAGCCTGGATCAGTCCACACAAGAGATCCACTTCCTGGACACTACGGTGCTAATAAGCGATGGTCACATAAACACCACCCTATATCGGAAACCTACTGACCGCTATTCCTACCTACATGCCTCTAGCTTTCATCCAGATCATACCACTCGATCCATTGTCTACAGCCAAGCGCTACGATATAACCGCATTTGCTCCAACCCCTCAGACAGAGACAAACACCTACAAGATCTCTATCATGCATTCCTACAACTACAATACCCACCTGCTGAAGTGAAGAAACAGATTGACAGAGCCAGAAGAGTACCCAGAAGTCACCTACTACAGGACAGGCCCAACAAAGAAAACAACAGAACGCCACTAGCCATCACCTTCAGCCCCCAACTAAAACCTCTCCAACGCATCATCAAGGATCTACAACCTATCCTGAAGGACGAGCCATCGCTCTCTCAGATCTTGGGAGACAGACCAGTCCTTGCTTACAGACAACCCCCCAATCTGAAGCAAATACTCACCAGCAACCACACACCACACAACAGAACCACTAACTCAGGAACCTATCCTTGCAACAAAGCCCGTTGCCAACTCTGTCCACATATCTATTCAGGGGATACCATCATAGGGCCTAATCCCATCAGCCACACTATCAGAGGCTCGTTCACCTGCGCATCTACCAATGTGATATATGCCATCATGTGCCAGCAATGCCCCTCTGCCATGTACATTGGCCAAACTGGACAGTCTCTACGTAAAAGAATGAATGGACACAAATCAGACGTCAAGAATTATAACATTCAAAACCCAGGTTTCAGAGTAGCAGCCATGTTAGTCTGTATTCGCAAAAAGAAAAGGAGTACCTGTGGCACCTTAGAGACTAACAAATTTATTAGAGCATAGGCTTTCGTGAGCTACAGCTCACTTCATCGGATTTCGATGCATCCGATGAAGTGAGCTGCAGCTCACGAAAGCTTATGCTCTAATAAATTTGTTAGTCTCTAAGGTGCCACGGGTACTCCTTTTCTTTATTCAAAAACCAGTTGGAGAACACTTCAATCTCTCTGGTCACTCGATCACAGACCTAAGAGTGGCTATACTTCAACAAAAAAGCTTCAAAAACAGACTCCAACAAGAGACTGCTGAATTGGAATTAATTTGCAAACTGGATACAATTAACTTAGGCTTGAATAGAGACTGGGAATGGATGAGTCATTACACAAAGTAAAACTATTTCCCCATGGTATTTCTCCCTCCCACCCCACCCCCCACTGTTCCTCTGATATTCTTGTTAATTGCTGGAATTAGCCTACCTGCTTGTCACCATGAAAGGTTTTCCTCCTTTTCCCCCCCCTGCTGTTGGTGATGGCTTATCTTAAGTGATCACTCTCCTTATAGTGTGTATGATAAACCCATTGTTTCATGTTCTCTCTGTGTGTGTATATAAATCTGTCCTCTGTTTTTTCCACCAAATGCATCCGATGAAGTGAGCTGTAGCTCACGAAAGCTTATGCTCTAATAAATTTGTTAGTCTCTAAGGTGCCACAAGTACTCCTTTTCTTTTTGCGAATACAGACTAACACGGCTGCTACTGTGAAACCTCTGAATACTCATAGCTCTTGGGGTTTCAGGAGCATGTCTGTGTAAACAAAGAGTTTCTGACAGGACCACCTCTGGAGTGAACCTGTTTTTTGTCAGCGTGGCTGTATATCTTCCTAAGGAGTTCATAACTGGCATCTCAGTATTTAAAATGCCAGCGGAAAATTTGTCTTTTTATTTTGATCACCTGGTTTACTGACTCACATGAGAGACTGGAATTCAGCAATTTCTCTTCCATCCTCATTTCTTTTTCATATTCTAAAAACTTGTTTTGATTTCCAAAGCTACTGTCACTGGATGCGAAAAGTCATGATGTTATTTCTGTATCCTCTCAGCCACCAGCCTCTCAGCCATCATCTGTTGTTCTCTTCCTAGGGGACCTTCTCTACTCTTTCAAATATACATAGGTCGATTCATGGAAGGAAAAAGCAGAGAATGTTTAATGATATATCTAGTGGCCATTGCTGAACGTTTATAGCAGCGACTCATGACTGGCCCGGTTTAGTCTCATAAATTGCACTTGCTCTAGGATTCTGTATTTTTGGTTTTCCCTTTGCTTTGTATATATTGCTCTTCTTAGTAGCACTCTACTGAATGATGACAGATATCTGAGTTTTCACATTCCCCCTCATCCAGTTTCCAGCTCTCTCACTATCAAAAAATGAAACCCAGATCCTGATCATTAAAAAAAATATAATAGTTTGATTGTAATTCAGCATTTTAAAAATAACTTTTGTGATTTTTAACATCTGGATTCAGGTTTAAACTTCCTTTCTCTTTTCCTTTTTTGCAGGCAGACATATGCATGATAATTGCATACACAAATAACTGGTTAGACATATCATTTGACCAAGTGTCCAGTCAAAATAACTCACATTTTGAATGTCAAATACTTGTAACAAACTGCTCACAAACCAACTACAGAGCAAGCACCATAAGAAGGAATTATTTGATGAACAATATGAATAATGAATAAATCTAAAAAAGATTATAATCTGTTTGCAGACAGGTCACAAATAGATGAAAATGCAAAATTAATAGAATAGAATAATTGATATAATTTATTCAGATCTAGTCTGAATTATCCTTTTATTTTTCTAGAACTACAATTCTGATCATAATATAAAGTATGAAACTCAGCTAATAAACACCCAGTTTAGTGCTGGTGCATGAGGTGATAACTTGCTTTGGTTTCAGATCAGTGAATAAAATGACATGCTGGATCTTTGAAAGGCATGGACTTCGTTTTGGAGTAGTTGCTTGCTATGTTTACAGACAGCTATTTATGCTTCCTGTTTACTGCAATTTACTTAGTTATAGCGTAAGTTACATATGATTATCTTCTCAATAGGATGCTAAGATGACATCTGTCAAGTTTAAAAGTCCGTGTAGCTGCTATTAGTCAGTAAAATGATCCAGAGGTGCATTCATTGGCATAGTGGCAAATCAGTGCTTTAAACAAAAAAAGCTTGTGAAAATGTTTAAACAGATTTTTGGATGACTCCATCTATTCAGTAATGAGATGGTTTTAATCATTAAAGGCTAATGTGTGGAGCAGGAGAGTGGAAGACCCATGGGAAATGTACAATTGGTGGTTATGATAATATTTATCAGAGTAATGTCAACTAAACAAGGAAAAAATCTGATGTTTGTAACCTCTTGTTTCTTCACTGCTGCAGCGTCACGGGAGTTTAAAGCATCGGCCATTTGCATTAGAAACTTCATTTCCCCAGGGTTTATAATGTTGCCATTTCAAACTGTATCAAGCTGAAATTGCCTTACATGTCCTCAGCTCTCACACAATTTTAATATTCCTTTAAATTGAGCTTTCCATTTTTTATGCAGAACTGCTCTAAATACAAATTCTTGGATGTTTCCGATGTTGTTTTCTTTCTAGTGTAGTGCTAGAGAAACAAATAGCTGGAACTTGAAAACTGCTTTTCAAGCCTCTGTGGCCTGAGACTGCTGAAGTCAATGGCCAAATCTTCTTTGACTTAATTGAGAACACAGTTGGGCCTTCACCCTACCAATGAGTTTAATAGCTTTGATGGTTGGGAACAGAAACAGGAGAATGGCAATGTTATTTAATTTTGAAGAGTGGTGGCTCTCCTTGGCCTTTGGAAATCTGCTCAGTCACCCACATGATGCACAATTCTCACAGTGCACAAGCTATACAAAATACTGTTACCTTTGAATTGCATAGAAGGATTACTTTAAAGCTGCACCAAAGGTGCCCCCACTTATCTGGGATTTTGTGGATTGAAAACATTCTGCACTGATGATTAGCTATTTAGGTTCCTAAAAGGGAACTGAGGAGTCTGGATAGAAAGTGCTCTCCTTTCTTTTACTTCTCTTTTCTTTCATTTTTTAAATTGATTTGACAGTGACAAAGACCTCAGAAATAACTAGTATGTGTGAAAAATTATATGCAAACTAAAATTTACTTGACGCCACAACTCCTGGAGTAAAGTACTACTCAGGAATGGATACGGGTGACAGAATCAGACATTTAAAGCTGATTCTCCTACCTTTAATCATGATAGGTAGCACTTGACTCTACAATGGTCCTATTGACTTCCATAAGGGATTCAACATCAGCAAGGGGATCAGAATCTGGTCCTTGGATTTTAAACTCTTTGGGTCAGGGACTATGTGGCTTTATTACTGGAATGCACCAGGCACAGATACGATGCTATACAAAGATGGAATAATAATAATGTCGTTGTTCAGATCTTGGTTTCTAAGCGGAGGTTGTTTTTGGCCTGAGAATTACCTGTCCTCTTTTATTTTATATCTTGTCTTCCTGTTTTTTTGTTATCATCTGTTGCTCTGCTGTCTGACCAAGATGGTAAATAGATAATAGCCAAACACTCAAATAAAGACAGAAAGGAAAGTCTGAAACGAATCTGCTGAAATGAACAAGTGACACAGGAAGTGAGCATATTCATGAGAACAGAACCACACTTGTGTGCAGCCAATTGCCGTAGTTTCAGAGGGAGAAATGACCACAAGCACAGGGGCTATAAGAAGAGAAGCTGTGAACTTAGCATTCACATCAGAATGTTAATAATTAATGTAACAATCCAAAATGGGGGAAAATGAACACTTAAACCCTGCTATTATGACCTGTGTTTGTTTGTGTATGAGATAGAGATGCTGGTTCTCAAAACATCATGAGTCATTCAGGTGTACTCTGGGAATAATGTTTGCAAATTGATTTTCACTGTATTCGTGGATTGGAAAAAATCAGCAAAAATTTCATTTATAGCAATTATTTCTAATAACAGGCAAGGCCAAATGTTCCTCAGCAGGGACTGGCTGGGAGTGTAAAAATAATTGAATATAAATATGCAGTTGAGCTCTTTTGAAGCTAACATGAACAGATATTAAAACAAACAATTCTATAATATATAGGTCTCACACACTTCATATGAGTATGTAGCCATCTCATTGGCCTAAACTGTGTGTGCAAACTAGTGTCCACAAATATTTTTGCCTACCAATTGCAGTTTTAAATTCTAAGTTCAGGCTTTCAAAATCTGGGCTAAAATTTTCAAAATTGCCTAAATGACTTAGTTTCCTAAGTACCATTTTCAAAAGACATATAGGAGTCAATGAGACTTGGCTACTAAGTCAATTTGTCACTGCTGAAAATTTCCCTCTATCCCATAATGTCAGTGTCCACAGGGTCTTGTTGGCTGATCTTTATAATTTACATTGCAGTAATGCTCAGTGGTTCTAACCAAACCTCATTGTGCTATGCATTGAACAAACACATATTAAGTGGCAATCCCTGTTCTGAAAAGTTTACAATACAAGGAGACAAGAGGGGAAACAGGCACAGAGAATGGAAGTGACTGGTACAAGGGGCCATAGCAGGTCATTGGCAGAATTAGGAATAGGACCCAGGTTTCCTGAATCTTAGTCTGTGGACTCCACTGGACCATGCTGCTTCTAGTCATCCTCCCAGGCTCTGGCTGCTTTGGAAGCAAATGATGCATACACAGCTACATCAAAAGCTGTTACTGGAACTCCATTCTTGATACCTATTATACTTGTTTGTATTGGTTTTGGTTTGGAAAGATACTTGACATAGGGATGATCACATTTACCCAGACCTTTTGACTCATGTTTAATCATTTTTTTAATGAACAATACCAATACCCTGCATTGTTATCTTGTGATGAGGTGACTTAAAAGGGCAGATACACTGGTGCATATTCTTGGACTCATAGCATTAGTTGGCTTTATCCTGTAGTCATGGGAACTCTGATTCATTGTTCAAGGACAGTCTGTAATGAATAATGTATTATAAGCCTATTCACTAAGATTTCCTGTGTGTGATGGCATTAAAAATTTCCTACACATAGGATTCATAATTGTCCTTTCCTATATTTAACAACATAAGTAGATAATGTTGCTCAGCCAACACATATATATTCTGATGTTGGATCTGTTTGTTGTTTAACATTTTCAGAGCATGCTGAGCAGAGAAAACTTCATAACCTATTAAAAATTATTAATGAAATAAAACACAATACTGTGCGTTTCCCAAGAGAGAGATTCAGAAATAAGCTCTGTATTTAAATGCCACATTCTATAACTGAAATACACAAACCTATGTATTCTGAGACTGACGGGAATGCTGCTCAGAAATGGCCTGGCTTTATTGTGGGATGGTGGAGAATATGAGGTAAAAGTTTTTAAGCTGTTAGACTTTAAGACAGGTCTGGTATATTATGCAATACATTAATACACACAGGTTTCAGAGTAGCAGCCGTGTTAGTCTATATTCACAAAAAGAAAAGGAGTACTTGTGGCACCTTAGAGACTAACAAATTTATTTGAGCATAAGCTTTCGTGAGCTACAGCTCACTTCATTGGATGCATTTGGTGGAAAATACAACATCCGATGAAGTGAGCTGTAGCTCACGAAAGCTTATGCTCAAATAAATTTGTTAGTCTCTAAGGTGCCACAAGTACCCCTTTTCTTTTTATTAATACACACAGTCAGCTTTATGCTGTGTTTTTGTTGGGAAAAAAATTAAATCTTGGCATGTCACAGTATCAACTCTTGATCAAGATAATGTAGTATGTAGCTCTTGAGTTTAATATGCAGAGGTAATTGTTTTTACAGCAGATGAATGAATCACCAGCTAATTGATTTAGTGGGTATGTAAGTGGGCAAGGTTTATGCTTTACATGGTTCAAAGTGTTGAATCAGTGACTGAATCTTGGATGGCTAATTGCAAATCCATACTCCAACAGCATTGGATCGTGGAGAGTGTCTGTTCATTGCATATCTACTGGTGCACTTACAAAGTAAGACAAAAATACAGTTAAAGTTAAACCTTGAAAGATTTTTATATCAAAAGGAACCTATTCTTATCTCACTTACACCAGTATAAAGCAGAGATAACTCCAATGAAGACAAGATCAAAATCAGGCCCAGAGTCTGTACAAAAGGTGACCAGGTTTGCAGTGATGTTAGAGGTTTGTGTTTCATGGCATAATCTTTTACTATACTTGGCACTTGTTGGCACCTTTGTTTGGGATTTCAGTGGAGGCATCAGGGATTGAACTGGCAAGGAAATTGAACTGTCCACACACACATACACAGCTGGTCCCTGCATGTCTGTGGGTCGGTGTAGGGCACTGTGGCTGCCCTTACTGAACCTATTGTATGGACTGAGGAGGATTCTTCAGTCTCCAGTAATATCAGTGTGGTACCTTTCAGTAGTATTGGAGTAATTTAAAATAATTGTAAAGAAATGTGATACTTAACTTGGAGAAATAGCTTTTTTGTTACTCCAAAAGAGAAGAGTTACTCCAAAAAAGGGTATTGGGTTTTAGCTCCTATAATAAAGATACTCAGAGTGTGATATCATGTAACAATATGCTAGTGTTTGTGTGTGTGTGTGTTTGTGTGTGTGTGTGTATGTATGTGTGTATAGCCCCACCACAAACACACCTTGTGGACGGGACCAAGAGTCTGATCCAAAACCCACTGAAGACAATGAAAAGACTCTCATTAAATGGAAAGATTCCCATTATCTTTAATCAGGCCCTCAATCCTACAGTCCTCATTCAGGCAAAAATCCTCTTGAAGTAAATTGGTCTTGGCCATCTGTATTCTTATACCACTGTTATCACTGCAGTCTCTGAGCACCTTCCAATAGTGCATTAAGCAGAGTGACTATACATCTGTCACTCATTTGTTCACTCATCCTCTCTCCAGGGGGAGAAGCATTACACGGGAGTGTCTTATTTGGTGGGTTGGCTTGCTTGTTTAATACAAATATACGTGTTGCTATGTGTTTATGTTAGAGAAGGCAAGGTCAAAGAAATTCACCTTGCACTTGGAGTGGAAGGAGGTGAGGTTTGCGATGGTCCTTAGTTCTTGGGGAAAATCTTTCCACAGTGTCAGGCTGCCCCCAGAGAAAGTTCTGTCTCCTCCACACACTAGCTTTACTTTTATTGTTGAGTTCCACTGTGCCAGGGGAGTAGAATTGTTAACTAAGGTCTTTGTCCAGGAGCTTTAGGCAGTCTTTTAGATATCCTGGACTCAGGCTGTAGAGCTTCTTGAAGATAAGGACCAAGACCTTGAACTTGATTCTAAATCCTATGGGAAGCCTCTGAGGAGAACAGAGGACAGGTTTGATGTGTTCATGGTCACCTATGTTGCTGAGGGGACGCACTGCAGCATTCTGTGCTAGCTGGAGTTTCCTAAGTGCCGAAGGTTTCAGACCCAAGTATACTGTATTGCTGTAATTCAGCTAACAGGCGACAAAGACATGAATAACTATAGGCTATGTATTTGCAATTGCAAATATAGAAGCTAAACCCTTACGCAGTGAGATAGATCAGTTTCAGGGCACTCGGATGTATATAGAGCAGTCGTCACAGATGCTCAAAAGACAATGCATAGGTCTGATATTCTACTTTGTCTTCCATATAGGCCTCTTCCATAGAAGCAGAAAATGAAAGAATGAGTAAACTTGTCACCTGAAGAAGAGGGCAAGAATTTCACTTTATTTAGTCATGTTCTATTTACATGGAACCTGGGCCATAGTTAAGCAAGACATCTATTAAATGAGTTTCACTGTTGATTTTGGCTGAGATCTTACACTTTTGATGGTCATGTTCATAGTTCTAATCAACTAGTACACACATTATTAACAATCCGTCACACTTCACTTATGCTATAGTACATCAGAATTTGCCATCATTAATGTGATTGAGGGAAGCATTTTCAAGTTCACCTTTTGACTTTTCATAAATATTAATGACAGTTACATTTAGGACCAAATATTTAAAAACAAACAATATTTGAACAAACAAGTTTGTGTGCTCCAAATCTTGCATTTGCTTATGGAAATGTGTATTCAGGCATTGCAAATGTGTTCACAAAATAGGCAATAGTGTGTAGAAATTAGCATTTGCAGGCAGCAAGTGCAGAGACTGTAGCTCACAAACTGATGTACTTGCAAATGTGGAGGTGCTTATTTGAAAATGACGCTGTTAATGTGCAGTTATATTCTCCTGATACTATTAGCTTCATTAATCATACCACTTATATTGTCCACGCTGTTTGGATTTCTTTTTTCTTTATTGTGCTTGTGATGGATGAGTAGTAGTAGGGGTGGGGGAGGTCACATACTTCCACACCATGGCTGGCAGGGAGAGGGTTAAAGCTCTATTCTTTAGGAGAGTTTTCTCAGTCATTTTCTCTCATTGTTGAGAAATCTGACCATGGGGAAATCAGCCTGAGCTCAGCTGAGACTGATTACCTAGTTGTGGAGACCAGTTGGGATGGCAAGGGGCATGGCCAGGAGGTCAGGAAGATGCTTTCTGCCTAAGCTTTGATATACTCTGTCTGCAAGGGGAAGAAAGAGCATTTACTGTTGTTTATTTTATTAGGGGATTTGGGTTGTTATGGTGTATGGTCTGCAAGTAAAGACCAAGAGAGACTTTTAGAGGACTTTGGAAGGAGGTGTATTTCATTGTCCGTGGATGTGAAACCTCTCATCTTAAAGAGCAGTACCATTTTCCTGCTTATTTGGTCAGCTAAGGGTCAACTATTTGTTCTTTCTGTTATCTGCCATCTAGTGGTCAGATTGTAAAGTGCAGTAACTAAACAAGTGTTTATTAACATGTTTTCTTTTTAAATTGTGTATTATTAATGCAAAAATCAATCTTCATGTACATGAAATTTGAGATTTCCCTTTAAAACCAGGATTATTTCTTGAGTAAAAGCAAACAAAACAAAAACAGAAATCCCTCTCCTTCCCCCAGAAAAAACAAAACAAAATTCAACAACACCTTTTCTTTTTTCTCTCCTTCTCTCATGCTGGATTATAAAGTGCAGTAATACAAATTCCTCACTGACAGTAACATGTCAGCTCACACCTCTGGGTCTTCCTTTTGGGTAGCCCACAGTGTCATCTGCAATAACTGACACCTCGCTCCACAGCGCTGAGAAAGTGCTGGAGGTAAATTTCTGCTAGAATTACAAGAGAAGGATGTGGAGATGTTCTGGTTTAATATCCGCTCTCTTTCTTATCTATATTAGAAATGGCTATCTGTGAGCATGCCTCAGTAGAGCTGGAATTATGAAGAACAGCACTCTTTCAGGTGCTTACATTTTCTGAAGCCACAGTAATACTCATGAGTGATAAAGGACCATAGCTGGGCTATTGTGCATTTCTGGCTTTACACATAATAAGTGATAAATGGGTGTAAAGGAGGAGAATCGGGCCCTTAGGCTGTCAGGTCTTCAGGTCAAGGACTGTGTCATCTTGTGTGTATAGACTATGCCTAGCACATTATAGGTGATACTGGAATAACCACAAAATCAGATTGCACAATCTGCCTTGGAGAATATTCTGCAGTGAGCATTGTGGCATTGGGAAGAGGCTAGACTAGACTCTCCTCTGGCTCTGAATTATGCTTTAGTGCTAAACATCCTTTTAACAACATGCCCGGAAAATGAAATCCTTGCTTAACCAGGGATGGCAGGGGTGCTGGAACAGTTTTAGAGTTGGGGTGCTGAGAGCTATTGAGCCAAACTGTAAGCCTTGTGTATAATGGAAACCACTTTAAACCAGGGCGTGCAGCAGCACCCCCAGTTCCAGCATCTATGAGGGATAGTCAGCATTTTTCAATCTGTTCCCTTAAAGGAGCTGATAGCATTTACAATTTCCTCTTCCTGGTGCTTGAAACATTGTTGCTTCCAAGGGTCCATTTAGCTTGCCAGTTTAGTTCCAGAGTTTTATGCTGAAATCCATGCTGCTTGGCAGACAAGCAAATAATTCAGGTGGTGGACACTAACCCATAAATTGTTGCAGATAATTAGTAGTTTGGAACGAAACTGGCAGCTTTTCATAGCTGGCAATAATAATTCCTTACTAAGATACCAACTCCGTGGCTATCAGTCCGTTACTAATTGAAATTATTTTCCTATGCAGGATGCATGTTGAATAGGTTTGAATAAACATTTTTCATTATATATTATCTTTATTTGAATCTTCTGTTCAGGGTTCTGGCCAGTACTGGAAACACTGAAATACCATGAGCCACTCATATTCCAGAAATCTCATGGAGGTCTCTCATGAGATTTCCAGCAGAATTTTGCAAACCTTTACAATATAGGATGAACCCTTTTATTCTTGTTTTATGTAACTAAGGCCCTCATTAGCAATGCACTTAAGTACATACCTGCCTTTAAGCACATGATTAGTTCTGTTAACTTTAAAGGGACTATTTACATGCTTAAAACTAAACATGTACTTTAGTGCTTTCCTGAACAGGGGTCTAAGGGCAGAGATTGGAAGCAATTCTGTATGACAGAGATTCTGACTTAGTGGATAAGATGTTGGACTACCACTTCAGACATTGGTTTGAGTACTAGCGCTGCTAATAGTGTCAAGCATAGCCTTTGGCAAGACTGTTCCGTGGTTGCCCATCTGACAAATGTATGTTGTCCTTTTGCTTAGAGGAATGTAGTAGTAGGAATAATTTTACCAGACCCTGGAGTTTCACGTCCACTTTTTGAAAAGTTGCTCTGGCTGGTTTGAATGTAGATTGCCATGTTTTGTATCCATCTTCTTCATTGACTTAACTATGGACTTCATAGGCACCAAAATAAGTGGAGCATCTGCTGCTCCTGTTACCTTGATCCTGAGTAAGGAGTGCAGGATTCAGCCCAGCTGTTCTACAGTGCTTTTAAATGTAAAGCACTATAAAAGTGCTATTTATTACTATTAAATATACACCATATTTTTTGTAAAATTTGTAACCCACAAGTTCCTATTTCATCATTTTTGCTGGCTTCTCTACAAAGATTTCTGCCCCCACTCCCCATGATCACAATGTCTAAACAATACATCTTGTTCAGTCTATAAACTGCTGCTTTATGCTCATCTTCAGTGATGAATGGAATGGCCTACTAAAGTCTACCTCTAGAATACAGAAGAATGAGGATGTACCTAGGAGTTTTCTGACACAAGAGATATAGACTCTGGACTATGAGTGTGATTTCCCCTCCCCTCTCATTTACATCAGGGTGTGGAGAGGCAGACTGGCCTCCCTCCAGGCTGGAGAGAGAGGGATCACTACATTCCTTCTGGTGGGTGGAGCCAAACCCACCCCGCCCCCCTCACTGGAAGTTCGGGGGGGGGAATAGGAAGTAAAGGGTATAAAAGGAGGGTTCTGCAGCTCAGTTGAGTGGGAGCTAGGGAAGGAGACAGATGTTTCTGCTCTGCTACCTGGGTGCTGAATTGGTGCTCTGCATCACCCTGTCAATGGAGGAGATGGACCCAGAAGGGGAGTTGCCGGGACCTCCATCTGCTGTGTACCCTGAGGACCTGTGGATTCCAGAGATACCAAACCCCAGGGAAGTAAGAAGTAGCCTGGGGCAGCCGATGACTGTCTGGCTATGTGGCTGACTGCTTCTAGGTCAGTGTGTTGCAGTTGGATCCCTGCTGACCTAGTAGTGGACCACTGTGCCCTAGACTGGGAAGTGGTGGAGTTGGGTGGGCCTGCATTGCCCTACCCTGGCCACCCCACTGCTGGGGTGGCTGAATCCCCACCATAGGCAAGGAGGCCTCTGTGAATCTACCATCCAGCAAGCTAGGATGCTGGACTGTATGGGTACTCACCCCTTCTGGAGCCCCTAGACTGGGTGCTCATCCTAATCTGAACCCTGAACTGAGTGTGTGTTGGCTGCTGTAGCCAGAAGGCTTAGGCTAGAGCCTGCCTCCTGCTCTGCCCATCCAATGGACTAGAGCTGCAGACTGTATGTATCTGCTGGCTCCTTGGCACACAAGCTCAGGCTAAAGCCTGTTCCTGGCTCTGCCCCACCCAAAAGGCTAGACCCCAGACTGTCTGTGTGGTAGCTGGCTGTCTTGGCCAGGAGGCTCAGGCTACAGCCTGCTCTCTGCTCAGCCCCGCTGAAAGGCCTAGAGCTCCAAACTGTTAAGTACTGACAGCTGCAGCTGAAAGAACAGGAGGACTTGTGGCACCTTAGAGACTAACAAATTTATTAGAGCATATGCTTTCATGAGCTACAGCCCACTTCATCGGATGCAAAGAATGGAACATACAGTAAGAAGATATATACACACATATACAGAGAAGGTGGAATTTGGCATACAAATTGTAAGAGGCTAATTAATTAAGATGAGCTATTATCAGCAGGAGAAAAAAACTTTTGTAGTGATAATCAAGCTGAGGGGCTGCGAGCTAAAGGCTCCACAGTGCTCTGCCCTGCCCAAGGGTAGGAACATGAGCACCTGACTATTATTGTTTGTCTCTGTTAGATGGGCCCAGACCTATAGACTACTTACAACTCAGCCCCGCCAGTGCGACCCAAACCTGAGGGTTACCGCCCAATACAAGAGGCAGAGTGGCCTCCCTCCCCACTAGTAAATTGAGAATAATTCTATTGAAATCAATGGTGCAGAACCAATGCAAATGAAAGGTGAATCAGGCCAAATGCTGATTTTCTTTGAAAAATATCCATGGTATGATTCAAGCAAGGCTCCAAATAATCAAAAGTGAAGTGTGAAACACCCAATGCAATCTCTCAAGAGTATTTGTCACCCTTGCTCCCAAGGCCACTGCAAAGTCATACAACTGAGCCTTGTTGTTGTGACCTAAATCTCTCTAGTAACCGATATTAATTTGTCCACGAAAAGGGGAAAAATATTGTAATACTGTTGACTCCTCTAATTTGACTGCCCGAGATTCAAAAAATTATTTGATTTTTTTGGTAATACTAATCTCTAGTATAATCTCTAGTAAATAGAACGTAATAAAAGGGCAACCACCAGTATATTATAGACTGTTGTTTTCTATGGGCCAGTCCAGCAGCTCTATTTGCTGTTAGGGACTACTGATGCACATAATAGAGGCAAGACTTGTCCCTGAATTAGAAAGCCTAAATTTACTGAAAATGCTATGTAACATTTAAATCATATGCATAACTCTTGGAAGTAATAGTGTCTAATTGCATTTTATTAAGATGGCCTTTTCAAGTTCATTATCATTAATATTTATGATCAGACAATGTTCCTTCAGGGAATCTGTTATTGTCCAAATAGCTCACCTTCTTAGGTGAAATTTACAGCAGGATGTAATATGAGAACACTATACGTAGCCGATGTTAAAAGCAAGCTTTCTGAAGAGTTCTAATTGGTGTGCTTATAGAGAGATATCTTCAGCACACATGAACATTTTTTTCACTGGGATTTAGATGGGAGTATTATTAACACGTGACAAAAAACAAAGATCTGAAACTTTAGTCACTGGCACTGAAATATTATTTGCAAAAAGAAAAGGAGTACTTGTGGCACCTTAGAGACTAACAAATTTATTAGAGCATAAGCTTTCGTGAGCTACAGCTCACTTCATCGGATGAAGTGAGCTGTAGCTCACGAAAGCTTATGCTCTAATAAATTTGTTAGTCTCTAAGGTGCCACAAGTACTCCTTTTCTTTTTGCAAATACAGACTAACACGGCTGCTACTCTGAAACCTGAAATATTATTGAGTTAGGGGAATTCCAATTTGTTTTTGGTGCTTTCTATATGATCTATGAACACACTAAATTCTGTTAGCAAATATGGGACACTTTAACCTGCTTTGACTGAATATTTAATACTTTCTTTTACACTAATAAATACCTTCTGTAGCATAAAGATGCACTGTTTTTGTTTTGGCAAGAGGGGTGACTTGTAAATTGCTACAGATTTGCAGAGGTGACAAATCAGATGACAATCAATTAGATTATGTACTTTTTGTCACGTGTAGGGAGTTTGTGAATCATTCTTTCATCCATTCCTAAAGAATTCTAACTATGCTTTACTCATGTTAAACCAGATCTACCTAAAATTCAGAAAGGTTGAGCTGAAAGTACATTTGAAAAACATGTGACTTGAATATTTCTACATACAGAATGTAATGTACACTAATTCATTAAGTGCATATCTCATCCTGCTGAATTACACATGCCCATAGCCTAACTAACTACAATATGCAAATTATTGATCAAAGACATTCATCCTTTCTGTGCACTAAACTGAATGCTTAAAATCTGGCTAAGTGACAGATAAGCAAAACATGAAGCGGATAAACAACTGGTTCCCATTATTACTGTAAATGGGACAGACGACTGGCACTAGCTGGTGTCACAGGAGATCTTATACATTTGTCAAAAATAAATGTTGAGGCAAAGCCAAGATGTTTACTGTATTTTTAAAGTGGGAGGATGATCCGGTGACAGATTTCTATTGCAATTACAGTAGTTTATTTTTATCATCCCAAACATGTGACGTTGATATCATTTTGTCAGATGGATGTTGGAACACTAGAGTGATTGTTGCTCAGAGAGAAGCAGCATTTTGATTAACTCAGAACGTGCTAGTTTAGTCCATCAGCCAATGATTATCCATAAAATTAGTCTTTTAAAGAATACTATGGATGTGTCCCTGAAATTATCTTTCTCCTGGTTAAATGTTATCAGGATTCTAAATCCAATTGGATGGTAGAGATTACACTGGTGGTTCTATCACATAAACAGCAACTTCACCATAGCCTGAGCATTGTTATACAGTTTTGTACAGTAATTTTAAAATTACTTTCTCATTCTTTGATTCTGCTTTTCCTCCTATTACTGCCCACCTTTGTTCAGATGAATCTGCTGACAGCAGATTCCATTGAGATTACACATACTCACACTTTTTTTTTAACTTTTTTTTTCTGTTGAAAAACCAGCTATACAGGTTTCAGAGTAGCAGCCCTGTTAGTCTGTATTCGCAAAAAGAAAAGGAGTACTTGTGGCACCTTAGAGACTAACAAATTTATTAGAGCATAAACTTTCGTGAGCTACAGCTCACTTCATCGGATGCATTTGGTGGAAAATGCACCAAATGCAATGCATCCGCTGAAGTGAGCTGTAGCTCACGAAAGCTTATGCTCTAATAAATTTGTAAGTCTCTAAGGTGCCACAAGTACTCCTTTTTCTTTTCACAGCTATACAGTAGCTCTCCTAATACAAAATAGAAATAAAAATGGCAGGATATTTCATTATATATCTATATTCTGTAATGAGGATGTTGCTAATACTGCATATACTTGCACAGCTTGTAAGGAGCCTTGGTAAAGATTCTAGAGCAGGGGTGGTCAACCTGAGCCTGAGAAGGAGTCAGAACTTACTAATGTGCATTTCCAAAGAGCCACAGTAATATGTCAGCAGCCCCACCCCCCATCAGCCCCCCAAGCCTCCTAGCCCCACCGATCAGTGCCTCTCCCTCAGGATCAGAGGGAAACATGCTAGCTAACCCTCACCACTTTTCTTACTGTAGACAAACCTTTGAAGGCTAAAGCTGAGGTGGGCCTGGCCCATGCATCCCTTTGGAAATCATATAAGAACAGCCATATTGGGTCAGACCAAAAGTCCATCTAGCCCAGTATCCTGTCTTCTGACAGTGGCCAATGACAAGTGCCCCAGAGGGAATGAACAGAACAGGCAATCAAGTGATCCTCCCTCCCCGCACCTCCTGAGCAGCTGTTTTGTGGCATGCAGGAGGTGAGGGGGGAGGAGCGAGGGCATGGCAGACTAAGGGGAGGGGGCGGGAAGGGGTGGTGGGGGCAGGGCCTGTGGCAGAGCCAGGAGTTGAGCAGTGAGCACCCCCCGGCACATTGGAAAGTTGGCTCCTGTAGCTCCAGCCCTGGAGTCTGTGCCTATAAAAGGATCCACATGTTAACTTCTGAAGAGCCGCATGTGGCTCTGAGGCCACAGGTTGACCACCCCAGCTCTAGAGTACCCCAAGGAACAGAACTCGGTATGCAGTTTCACTGCAATTGTCACTGGTTACACTGCCAAGAGTGGACTGGACTTAGCGCTCAGATCTGCATCCATGACTTGCAGGACTTCTACAACGAGTTGTGATGGGAATGAATTTGTGGGCATTTGGACATTTGAAGATTGCATAAAATGACTTATAAACCATTTCTGCACATTAAAGCCCCTTTTCGGCAATTAAGTCTGTTTACTTTTGAACATGGGCTTAAGTCTAATTTCAACTGGCCTTAAATCCGTGCTTAAATTTAACTTTGAATTTAAGTACATTATTGAATAGGGATGAACTTAACCCCTTCAAGTGCTTTGATAAATTGGGACCCAAACCAAAGTGATCATCAGTTGCTTCAAGAATATTGGATTAAAGTCTGGAAAAGAAATTTACACACACAAAAGAAAGATAAAAATGAAGAATAAATATTGTCATGTACAAAGCTTTTCTCTTTGCATGTGTGTACTGCTGTGTCTGACTGAAGGACATTTTTCATGGCTCTGGAAGGTGTTAAGAGGTGATGCCATCTATGCTATTTTTGACAAGTTAGAAAATATTACACAGTAAGGACTAACTTCAGCAGTTTGCTCGAGTAATATAATGCAAAACCAATTTATTGGATATTAATTTAGTAATTTAACAAAAGAGAAAATTAATCATCTAAAATAGACATTAAATAGTAAGAATGGAGCTAAATCTCCTCCCTTCAACACTGCTGTGACTGTCCATTTCAGTAGAATTAGTCCAGATGCTAACTAGAGTAAGTGAAAGGAAAGCCAGACACACTGACTTTGACTTGTACACGGGATAGCCCCCAAAATACCAACGTATTTTTTTTTATCAATAAAAGTTAGACATTTGACAATGACTGGTTTGCTGTTAAAAAGCATTAGTTCCAGAGAACTGGTGAAGTTGATAAACGAAAAACTTGGTTTTGGTACAGTATGGCCATATATGTCAACTTTCACAAATGAACGGTTGTCATTTTAAATAATTTAGAATAATTTAGATGAGACCATAGGAAGTAGGTAGTGTTTTCTTGTACAGCACAGAGTACATTAATGTTCAAATATATGCTCTGCTTTATTTTACTTCAATATGTAAAGATATTGATTTGCTAAATTTATTTCCATGTAATGGTCATTTTCATGACGCCATTCATATTATCAACTGTCACCTAGCAAGTAGATATTATACTGTGGCTGTATCATCAATAACCATCTCTTTGGCTTCTATTATTCCCAAGCAACTGGATTCATTTCTTCCTGGGTCTCTTTAGCCAGGCTTCCTACCACTTATTTTTCTTCCCCCAATTTCCAGATTGTACTGCCCTATGATGAAATATCAGCATAAAACTGTTCTTGACCTAGTGATGGTGGAAAAGTTTCAACTTTAAAATTAAAGAATCATTAGTAACGTGAAAATCTGCATACACTTTAAGTGTCTGATTTAAAACAATGTTCTGAACAGGTTTCCAATTTTGGACAGAACTGAAGATCTGTGGCAGTGTTGCAAAATGTACTGGAAGAAATGGCTCAATGTATTCAGTACATGCTGGATCTGAAGGTGGACACATCTGAGTGTTTTATCAAGAGTTTTGATGAGTTTACTTAGAGGCACTATTTAGAATGGCCAGTAAACACAAATTAACAATAGTTTTGCATTAATTTAAGGTGGAAGGGCCATTCTCTCCATCTGGACCTTTCTTCAGCATTAGCTTTAAAATAGTTAACTGAATCTGTTGTGATTCATTTGTTCATTAGAAACTGAAGGGTACTTAAGATAGCATAAGGTGGAAGTAAATCTAATTCTTTAGACTGATCAAAATGCAGAAGTTACAGAGGCAGAACACAGTCCTCTTTACTCCAATGGAACTGAGATGAGTAACACTATTTAATCCTGTATTCTTGAGTTTACATGGGCACAGTTACAAGTACATACACAAGTTACTAATTTCCATGAAATGTGATTCCTGCTTTAAAAAAAAAATTTAAACTTGTGATGTAAAGAGAATTCTTTAGTTACAAGAATTAGCCAGAAAATCCATTAACAAAAGTTTTTTAAACATTTTGTTCTATTATTGCTCTTCTGAGTATTTATCCACATATACAATGTTTGTTTTGCTCAAGCATAAGTTAAAGTACAGCTACAACTAAGAATATTAGCTTGGAAAAGTTTCAGCAATGACAAGTTACATACGTTAAGAACTCAGCGGTATGTTTGAAATTAAATATCAATAAAGGATTATTACTTTAAAAAGTACAGCTGCATCAGTGTCTCAAAATATTGTTGCGGCAAGTCTATTCACATGGGTTCTGAATAACAATCAGAAGATACTCCTTATCTGTGAAGAGATACAAGAACATTTTTATCAAAATCATCAAGAAAAAACATTTTAAATTAAAATATTACAGAAATATTAACATCCGTCTACTGGTTTACTAGTAGTTTGCCCTGATTTCTTTCTTTCTTTCTGTTAAGATAGGAATAAATCAAACTTTTGAATTTAAACCGTAAAACATGCTTGACAAAAATGATTTCGACTAATTGCTATCACTTAAAGTAATAGGGCCCGATTCTGCTTATATTGGTTTTACACGAATGTAACTGCATTGTCTTCACTGGAGTTACTTATGATTTCTAGTAGGAACAGTGAGATCAGTGCAGCCACTTTGCACTGTGCTGATGGTGGAATTTGATGACAGAATCAGTATATCTGGCATTGTAAGGATTACCTCAGTGAAAGGGTATTATGGTGGTACAAGTATAGTGAATCCAATGCCTCCTCCCTCCCTACTGACATTAGGGGCATAGTTGGGTCTTCTTTATACCCTACGCATTCTCATCTGATTTTTTTTTTTACCCATTGGAGTTGTTGGCAGCCAGCATAATATATGATGGGGTACCAGTCTAGCACGCCCCCAAAATCACAGCACCTTTGCCCTCCCCGTCCTGGCTGCCTCAATTTGTGATGTATGCTCCTTGACCATAGCTAAGAATCTGGCCCCTTATCCATATTAATTAGGGGAAACAACCCAAAGCAAATACAAAACATTTGTACTTAAGATGAACAAGACAAATACATAGCTTTATACAAGTTTCTCTTATTGACAAGTAATTCAATCATAATTGTTATATTAATGGTGCTAATGTGATAACCTATGTGATCCATTACCTACTATATTGTAAAAGAAACCCTCTTATGAGCAACGAGAAGCTTGGTACATACTGTACAGTATCAAGTGAAAAATCTGTTCTTAAACAATCGATGGATGATCATTAGTTGTTCGTTTAGTATTTGTTGTGAAAAAAGTGAACACATTTGCCATGTTTACTAAAAACTTATTAGCTCCAACAAGAGTGTTGAAAATAGACATCTGAGGTGACTGTCCCATTCTACTGAGCATTGGTGACGCTTCCACTATAGTACTGTGTCCAATTCTGAGCACCACAGCTTTGGAATGATGTGAACAAATTGAAGAAAGTCCAGGGGAGAGGAAAAAAAATAAATTGTTTAGAAAATCTGACCTATGAGGAAAGATTAAAAAAATTGGTCATGTTTAGGCATGAGCGAAGAAGACTGAGGGGAGTACTGATAAGTCTTCAAAATGCGTTAAAGGTTGTTATAAAGGGAAGAGTCAGTGATATTTATCCATGTCCACTGAAGATAGGACAGAAGTAATGGGCTTAATTTGCAGCCAGGGAGATTTAGGTTAGCTATTAGGAAAAACTATACAATTATGAGGATAGTTAAGCTCTGGAATAGACTTCCAAGGGAGGTTGGGAATCCCAGTCAGTGGAGGTTTTTAAGAACAGGTTGGACAAACAGTTTTCAGGAATACTCGGTCCAGCCTAAGTGCAGGAGGCTAGACTTGATGACTTCTTACGGTCCCTTCCAGCACTACATTTCTGTGAGATCTGGTCTTATCTTCTTGCCTCAAGTCTTGAATACTATAATTCTTATGCATCAAGATGCTAGTGTAGCTGTCTATGTAGACAATGAAGTGAACAATATTGTGTGCACCCTATCCAAATGTAAAGGACTTATAGCAAAAGCAAGACATTACGTCTTATACTTTTGTTTTCATATATCATATACATGTTCTACAGTAGCTTTGTGCATTGAGAAACTTACAGCACACACAAAATTTTAACAATATTTTAGGAATAGAAATCTTAAATTACCTGGAAAAACAACGAGGAGTACTTGTGGCACTTTAGAGACTAACATTTATTTGGGCATAAGCTTTTGTGGGCTAAAACCCACTTCATCAGATGCATGGAGTGAAAAATACAGAAGGAAGTATTTTCTACTCCATGCAGCTAATGAAGTAGGTTTTAGCCCACGAAAGCTTATGCCCAAATAAATGTGTTAGTCTCTAAGGTGCCACAAGTACTCCTCATTGTTTTTGCTGATACAGACTAACACGCTACCACTCTGAAACAAATTACCTGGGGCTATCATGATTTCATGTTTCTTTGATCTGATCCGAAGAAAGGTTAGATCGTTCTGAGGATCTATATCTCTCACTGTGCTCCTCGCTTTCATTGTGAGCTGATGAAGAAGACCTGCGTATTGTACTGTTGTAGAGTTATCTAGGGTTGTTCTGATTGGAATTCCTGCAAACGAACAGGCACATTAAAGCAATTTTATTATTAAAATCTTTTACTGTCTGTCACATTAACAAAGCAGCAAACAGAACAAGATAGAGCTGTATTCAATTGTTTCAATTGAAAATGTTTCCAGATTGATTCTGTCTTTTAAAAATTATCTGCTTTGGTGGTTTCTCTGTTAATTTCCAGTTTGTTCCACAAACTGAGCATCAGTTCCTTTTAATGTAGGAACAGAATTTCAAACAAGTTAGTCATACAGATTAAATGTACATTTGTATGACTAACTTGTTTGAAAATCTGTTCCTTTCCATCCAGGAGCATGAAAAATAGCTGTATATTTATTTTAAAGATGTCAGTATTTGAAGTCAGAAGGCCAATTTGAATTGGTGGTCCAATAGCCACTTTATTTTTTATTTTATTTTTGCCAGGTGTCTACATTTTTCTAAAGAGAGTAAAGTGCCTATTTTTAAACAAAACAAACTTGTTTTAATCCTTTTTTTAAAGTGGTTAACAATGTAAATAAAATGGTGATAAAATTCCTGAAGCAAGCACATAATATTGAACATCCTGTTAAAATAATATGTAGTAGAGTTAAGAAAAGACTAGAGTAGAGAAGGTTAGATTTACAGAAGTGTGTGCATTTTTGCTGCACAAATCAAAGTCTGCATGCATCTGTTTTGAGTGTACATTTCTGAAAGTTTAACCTATAATGATTACATTTTTGCAAAATATTGTAAAGTGGTTATATTGTTTAATAACACAGGATATATTGCAATGATGGAAGTGGTTACATCCAGTGCCTCTATGAAGTTTAGTTTTGGATTTATAAATGCAGTATATTTACCCTCTGCATTTACAACAATAGTACCAATCACCCCTTTGTGTGTCTGAATCCTCTTTAGCGTTTCCTCTACTTCTGCCTATAAAAAAAAATGAAATCACATAAATAAAGAAAATTAACAGTATTATAGACAGCTGTGTCCCAGCCCTCTCATCAAAACTTGTGTGTGTGTGAGGGTATCCCTCCCCTCATTTACACCCATGTAACTCTACTGAGGGCTGACTATGCCTCTTGGTTTTCATCCCTGCAGAAAAGTGCTGCTTGCCAAAACACGAGGACCTGCCCAGCAGCATTTACCTAGTAGGGGCTAGAGAGGAGCAGGTAAGCAGCATCCCATTGCAGGTGTGCTTCAGGGGCAATGGCATCTGAAGGGGGCTCCTGTTTGGCAGGGGGGTCAGTACCACAGACTCAGGGGGGCTGTCCTCCCCAAAAGGAAGGGGATCTATATCAGAGGGATAAATACAGGAGAGGGAGAGGAATTATTTCAGCTCCGCACCAATGTGGACACAAGAACAAATGGGTATAAACTGGCCACTAGGAAGTTTAGACTTGAAATCAGACGAAGGTTTCTAACCATCAGAGGAGTGAAGTTTTGGAATCGCCTTCCAAGGGAAGCAGTGGGGGCAAAAGATCTATCTGGTTTTAAGATTCTACTCGATAAGTTTATGGAGGAGATGGTATGATGGGATAATGGGATTTTGGTAAGTAATTGATCTTTAAATATTCAGGGTAAATAGGCCAAATCCCCTGAGAGGGGATATTAGATGGATGGGATCTGAGTTACCCAGGAAAGAATTTTCTGTAGTATCTGGCTGGTGAATCTTGCCCATATGCTCAGGGTTTAGCTGATCGCCATATTTGGGGTCGGGAGGGAATTTTCCTCCAGGGCAGATTGGAGAGGCCCTGGAGGTTTTTCGCCTTCCTCTGTAGCATGGGGCACGGGTCACTTGAGGGAGGCTTCTCTGCTCCTTGAAGTCTTTAAACCACGATTTGAGGACTTCAATAGCTCAGACATAGGTGAGGTTTTTCGTAGGAGTGGGTGGGTGAGATTCTGTGGCCTGCGCTGTGCAGGAGGTCAGACTAGATGATCAGAATGGTCCCTTCTGACCTTCGTATCTATGAATCTATGGGGAAATGGAGCAAACAGACCGCTCGGCGCTGAGTGACAGTGTGCGCTGATGCCCGCTGTACGCCGCAACCTGCTGCCTAGTGACCCCCCGTGCGCTGCCCAATGCTCCCCCCACAGTGCCTCCCACCCCCCTGACACTGCGGCTGCCCCGCGCCCCCCATGCCCCTCTCCCACCCGGGGGAGGCCCCGTTACCATGGCCAGGGACGCGCAGGAGGAGGCGCCAGCCCGAGACCTAGACTCCCTCCTCGCAACGGTTGCTATGGGGCTGGGCCGGAAGCGGAAGTGCGGGGGGGAGGGGGAGGAACAGCCCCGCCCCCGGCCCGCCCCGCGCGAGCCCGCTCCCAGGCTAGAGGCGCACGCGGGCTTCTGGCACGTCCCTCGCGAAACCCAGCCCCGCCGACAGACACACGAACAGAGCCCGATCCTCCAAGCGGGAACCAGCATCCGGCTGTCCCCAAACAAAGCCAGCCACATAACAAAACAAACACACCCCACCAACTCAGAGAAATGTCCCCCCCCGAAAACCCAAACAAACCCACCGCCAGCATCCTCCCAAACAAACCCAAACAAAACCCACCCCCAGCATCCTCCCAAACAAACCCACCGCCAGCATCCTCCCAAACAAACCCACCCCCAGCATCCTCCCAAACAAACCCAAACAAACCCACCCCCAGCATCCTCCCAAACAAACCCCCCGCCAGCATCCTCCCAAACAAACCCACCGCCAGCATCCTCCCAAACAAACCCAAACAAACCCACCGCCAGCATCCTCCCAAACAAACCCACCCCCAGCATCCTCCCAAACAAACCCACCGCCAGCATCCTCCCAAACAAACCCAAACAAAACCCACCCCCAGCATCCTCCCAAACAACCCACCGCCAGCATCCTCCCAAACAAACCCAAACAAACCCACCCCCAGCATCCTCCCAAACAAACCCAACCCCAGCATCCTCCCAAACAAACCCAAACAAACCCACCCCCAGCATCCTCCCAAACAACCCCACCGCCAGCATCCTCCCAAACAAACCCAAACAAACCCACCCCCAGCATCCTCCCAAACAAACCCACCGCCAGCATCCTCCCAAACAAACCCAAACAAAACCCACCCCCAGCATCCTCCCAAACAAACCCACCGCCATCATCCTCCCAAACAAACCCAAACAAAACCCACCCCCAGCATCCTCCCAAACAAACCCAAACAAAAACCACCCCCAGCATCCTCCCAAACAAACCCACCCCCGCATCCTCCCAAACAAACCCACAACAAAACCCACCCCCAGCATCCTCCCAAACAAACCCACCGCCAGCATCCTCCCAAACAAACCCAAACAAAACCCACCCAGCATCCTCCCAAACAAACCCAAACAAACCCACCCCCAGCATCCTCCCAAACAAACCCACCGCCATCATCCTCCCAAACAAACCCACCGCCATCATCCTCCCAAACAAACCCAAACAAAACCCACCCCCAGCATCCTCCCAAACAAACCAACCCCCAGCATCCTCCCAAACAACCCACCGCCATCATCCTCCCAAACAAACCCAAACAAACCCACCCCCAGCATCCTCCCAAACAAACCCAAACAAAACCCACCCCCAGCATCCTCCCAAACAAACCCACCCCCAGCATCCTCCCAAACAAACCCAAACAAAACCCACCCCCAGCATCCTCCCAAACAAACCCACCGCCAGCATCCTCCCAAACAAACCCACCCCCAGCATCCTCCCAAACAAACCCACCCCAGCATCCTCCCAAACAAACCCAAACAAAACCCACCCCCAGCATCCTCCCAAACAAAACCCACCCCCAGCATCCTCCCAAACAAACCCACCCCCGCATCCTCCCAAACAAACCCACCGCCATCATCCTCCCAAACAAACCCAAACAAAACCCACCCCCAGCATCCTCCCAAACAAACCCACCCCCAGCATCCTCCCAAACAAACCCACCGCCATCATCCTCCCAAACAAACCCAAACAAAACCCACCCCCAGCATCCTCCCAAACAAACCAACAAAACCCACCCCCCCAGCATCCTCCCAAACCAAACCCAACCCCAGCATCCTCCCAAACAAACCCAAACAAACCCACCCCCAGCATCCTCCCAAACAAACCCACCGCCAGCATCCTCCCAAACAAACCCAAACAAAACCCACCCCCAGCATCCTCCCAAACAAACCCACCGCCAGCATCCTCCCAAACAAACCCAAACAAAACCCACCCCCAGCATCCTCCCAAACAAACCCACCGCCATCATCCTCCCAAACAAACCCACCCCCAGCATCCTCCCAAACAAACCCAAACAAACCCACCCCCAGCATCCTCCCAAACAAACCCACCGCCAGCATCCTCCCAACAAACCCAAACAAAACCCACCCCCAGCATCCTCCCAAACAAACCCCACCCCAGCATCCTCCCAAACAAACCCACCCCCAGCATCCTCCCAAACAAACCCAAACAAAACCCACCCCCAGCATCCTCCCAAACAAACCCACCCCCAGCATCCTCCCAAACAAACCCACCGCCATCATCCTCCCAAACAAACCCAAACAAACCCACCCCCAGCATCCTCCCAAACAAACCCAAACAAAACCCACCCCCAGCATCCTCCCAAACAAACCCACCCCCAGCATCCTCCCAAACAAACCCAAACAAAACCCCACCCCCAGCATCCTCCCAAACAAACCCACCGCCAGCATCCTCCCAAACAAACCCAAACAAAACCCACCCCCAGCATCCTCCCAAACAAACCCACCCCCAGCATCCTCCCAAACAAACCCAAACAAAACCCACCCCCAGCATCCTCCCAAACAAACCCACCGCCAGCATCCTCCCAAACAAACCCACCGCCATCATCCTCCCAAACAAACCCAAACAAAACCCACCCCCAGCATCCTCCCAAACAAACCCAAACAAAACCCACCCCCAGCATCCTCCCAAACAAACCCACCCCCAGCATCCTCCCAAACAAACCCACCCCCAGCATCCTCCCAAACAAACCCAAACAAAACCCACCCCCAGCATCCTCCCAAACAAACCCAAACAAAACCCAGCGCCAGCATCCTCCCAAACAAACCCACCGCCAGCATCCTCCCAAACAACCCACCGCCAGCATCCTCCCAAACAAACCCAGACAAAACCCACCCCCAGCATCCTCCCAAACAAACCCACCGCCAGCATCCTCCCAAACAAACCCACCGCCAGCATCCTCCCAAACAAACCCAAACAAAACCCACCGCCAGCATCCTCCCAAACAAACCCACCGCCAGCATCCTCCCAAACAAACCCACCGCCAGCATCCTCCCAAACAAACCCAAACAAAACCCACCCCCAGCATCCTCCCAAACAAACCCACCGCCAGCATCCTCCCAAACAAACCCAAACAAAACCCACCCCCAGCATCCTCCCAAACAAACCCACCGCCAGCATCCTCCCAAACAAACCCACCGCCAGCATCCTCCCAAACAAACCCACCCCCAGCATCCTCCCAAACAAACCCACCGCCAGCATCCTCCCAAACAAACCCAAACAAACCCACCCCCCAGCATCCTCCCAAACAAACCCAAACAAAACCCAGCGCCAGCATCCTCCCAAACAAAACCCACCCCCAGCATCCTCCCAAACAAACCCACCGCCAGCATCCTCCCAAACAAACCCAGACAAAACCCACCCCCAGCATCCTCCCCAAACAAACCCACCGCCAGCATCCTCCCAAACAAACCCCCCGCCAGCATCCTCCCAAACACACCCAAACAAAACCCACCGCCAGCATCCTCCCAAACAAACCCACGCCAGCATCCTCCCAAACAAACCCACCGCCGCATCCTCCCAAACAAACCAAAACAAACCCACCCCCAGCATCCTCCCAAACAAACCCAAACAAACCCACCCCCAGCATCCTCCCAAACAAACCCACCCCCAGCATCCTCCCAAACAAACCCAAACAAACCCACCCCAGCACCCCCAAACAAAACCCACCCCCAGCATCTCCCAAACAACCCAAACAAACCCAGCAGCCAGCATCCTCCCAAACAAAAACCCACCCCCAGCACCTCCCAAACAACCCCACCGCAGCATCCTCCCAAACAAACCACCGCCAGCATCCGCCCAAACAAACCCAAACAAAACCCACCCCCAGCATCCTCCCCAACAAAACCCACCGCCAGCATCTCCCAAACAAACCACCGCCAGCATCCTCCCAAACAAACCCAAACAAAAACCCACCCCCAGCATCCTCCCAAACAAACCCACCGCCAGCATCCTCCCAAACAAACCCAAAAAAAACCCACCCCCAGCATCCTCCCAAACAAACCCAAACAAACCCACCCCCAGCATCCTCCCAAACAAACCCACCGCCAGCATCCTCCCAAACAAACCCCAAAAAAAACCCACCCCCAGCATCCTCCCAAACAAACCCAAATAAAACCCACCCCCAGCATCCTCCCAAACAAACCCACCGCCAGCATCCTCCCAAACAAACCCAAACAAAACCCACCCCCAGCATCCTCCCAAACAAACCCAAACAAAACCCACCCCCAGCATCCTCCCAAACAAAACCCACCCCCAGCATCCTCCCAAACAAACCCACGCCAGCATCCTCCCAAACAAACCCAAACAAAACCCACCCCCAGCATCCTCCCAAACAAACCCAACCCCAGCATCCTCCCAAACAAACCCAAACAAAACACACCCCCAGCATCCTCCCAAACAAACCCACCGCCAGCATCCCCCAAACAAACCCAAACAAAACCCACCCCCAGCATCCTCCCAAACAAACCCACCGCCAGCATCCTCCAAAACAAACCCACCGCCAGCATCCTCCCAAACAAACCCAAACAAAACCCACCCCCAGCATCCTCCCAAACAAACCCAAACAAACCCACCCCCAGCATCCTCCCAAACAAACCCACCCCCAGCATCCTCCCAAACAAACCCAAACAAAACCCACCCCCCAGCATCCTCCCAAACAAACCCACCGCCAGCATCCTCCCAAACAAACCCAAACAAAACCCACCCCCAGCATCCTCCCAAACAAACCCAAACAAAACCCACCCCCAGCATCCTCCCAAACAAACCCACCGCCATCATCCTCCCAAACAAACCCACCGCCATCATCCTCCCAAACAAACCCAAACAAAACCCACCCCCAGCATCCTCCCAAACAAACCCACCCCCAGCATCCTCCCAAACAAACCCACCGCCATCATCCTCCCAAACAAACCCAAACAAAACCCACCCCCAGCATCCTCCCAAACAAACCCAAACAAAACCCACCCCCAGCATCCTCCCAAACAAACCCACCCCCAGCATCCTCCCAAACAAACCCAAACAAAAACCCACCCCCAGCATCCTCCCAAACAAACCCCCCGCCAGCATCCTCCCAAACAAACCCAAACAAAACCCACCCCCAGCATCCTCCCAAACAAACCCACCCCAGCATCCTCCCAAACAAAACCCAAACAAACCCACCCCCAGCATCCTCCCAAACAAAACCCAAACAAACCCACCCCCAGCATCCTCCCAAACAAACCCACCCCCAGCATCCTCCCAAACAAACCCACCGCCATCATCCTCCCAAACAAACCCAAACAAAACCCACCCCCAGCATCCTCCCAAACAAACCCACCCCCAGCATCCTCCCAAACAAACCCACCGCCATCATCCTCCCAAACAAACCCAAACAAAACCCACCCCCAGCATCCTCCCAAACAAACCCAAACAAAACCCACCCCCAGCATCCTCCCAAACAAACCCAACCCCAGCATCCTCCCAAACAAACCCAAACAAAACCCACCCCCAGCATCCTCCCAAACAAACCCACCGCCAGCATCCTCCCAAACAAACCCAAACAAAACCCACCCCCAGCATCCTCCCAAACAAACCCACCGCCAGCATCCTCCCAAACAAACCCAAACAAAACCACCCCCAGCATCCTCCCAAACAAACCCACCGCCATCATCCTCCCAAACAAACCCAAACAAAACCCACCCCCAGCATCCTCCCAAACAAACCCAAACAAAACCCACCCCCAGCATCCTCCCAAACAAACCCACCGCCAGCATCCTCCCAAACAAACCCAAACAAAACCCACCCCCAGCATCCTCCCAAACAAACCCACCCCCAGCATCCTCCCAAACAAACCCAAACAAACCCACCCCCAGCATCCTCCCAAACAAACCCACCCCCAGCATCCTCCCAAACAAACCCACCGCCATCATCCTCCCAAACAAACCCAAACAAAACCCACCCCCAGCATCCTCCCAAACAAACCCAAACAAAACCCACCCCCAGCATCCTCCCAAACAAACCCACCCCCAGCATCCTCCCAAACAAACCCAAACAAAACCCACCCCCAGCATCCTCCCAAACAAACCCACCGCCAGCATCCTCCCAAACAAACCCAAACAAAACCCACCCCCAGCATCCTCCCAAACAAACCCACCCCAGCATCCTCCCAAACAAACCCAAACAAAACCCACCCCCAGCATCCTCCCAAACAAACCCACCCCCAGCATCCTCCCAAACAAACCCCACCGCCATCATCCTCCCAAACAAACCCAAACAAAACCCACCCCCAGCATCCTCCCAAACAAACCCACCCCCAGCATCCTCCCAAACAAACCCACCCCCAGCATCCTCCCAAACAAACCCACCGCCAGCATCCTCCCAAACAAACCCAAACAAAACCCACCCCCAGCATCCTCCCAAACAAACCCAAACAAAACCCAGCGCCAGCATCCTCCCAAACAAACCCACCGCCAGCATCCTCCCAAACAAACCCACCGCCAGCATCCTCCCAAACAAACCCAGACAAAACCCACCCCCAGCATCCTCCCAAACAAACCCACCGCCAGCATCCTCCCAAACAAAACCCACCGCCAGCATCCTCCCAAACAAACCCACCGCCAGCATCATCCCAAACAAACCCACCGCAAGCATCCTCCCAAACAAACCCAAACAAAACCCACCCCCAGCATCCTCCCAAACAAACCCACTGCCAGCATCCTCCCAAACAAACCCAAACAAAACCCACCCCCAGCATCCTCCCAAACAAACCCACCGCCAGCATCCTCCCAAACAAACCCACTGCCAGCATCCTCCCAAACAAACCCAAACAAAACCCACCCCCAGCATCCTCCCAAACAAACCCACCGCCAGCATCCTCCCAAACAAAACCCACCGCCAGCATCCTCCCAAACAAACCCAAACAAAACCCACCCCCAGCATCCTCCCAAACAAACCCAAACAAAAACCCAGCGCCAGCATCCTCCCAAACAAAACCCACCCCCAGCATCCTCCCAAACAACCCACCGCCAGCATCCTCCCAAACAAACCCAGACAAAACCCACCCCCAGCATCCTCCCAAACAAACCCACCGCCAGCATCCTCCCAAACAAACCCACCGCCAGCATCCTCCCAAACAAACCCAAACAAAACCCACCGCCAGCATCCTCCCAAACAAACCCACCGCCAGCATCCTCCCAAACAAACCCACCGCCAGCATCCTCCCAAACAAACCCAAACAAACCCACCGCCAGCATCCTCCCAAACAAACCCAAACAAAACCCACCCCCAGCATCCTCCCAAACAACCCACCCCCAGCATCCTCCCAAACAAACCCAAACAAAACCCACCCCCAGCATCCTCCCAAACAAAACCCACCCCCAGCATCCTCCCAAACAAATCCAAACAAAACCCAGCGCCAGCATCCTCCCAAACAAAACCCACCCCCAGCATCCTCCCAAACAAACCCACCGCCAGCATCCTCCCAAACAAACCCACCGCCAGCATCCTCCCAAACAAACCCAAACAAACCCACCCCCGCATCCTCCCAACAAACCCACCGCCAGCACCTCCCAAACAAACCCACCCCACATCCTCCCAAACAACCCAACAAAACCCACCCCAGCATCTCCCAAACACACCCCCCCACTCCCCCAAACCCCAAAAAAACCCACCGCCAGCATCCTCCCACAACCCAAACAAAACCCACCGCCAGCATCCTCCCAAACAAACCCCCCTGCCAGCATCCTCCCAAACAAACCCACCCCCCCCAGCATCCTGCCCAAACAAACCCAAAAAAACCCACCCCCAGCATCCTCCCACACAAACCCACCGCCAGCACCTCCCAACACACCCACCCCAGCATCCTCCCCAAACAAACCCAAACAAAACCACCCCCAGCATCCTCCCAACAAAACCCACCCCCACATCCTCCCAAACAAACCCACCGCCAGCATCCTCCCAAACAAAACCCACCCCCAGCATCCTCCCAAACAAACCCACCGCCAGCATCCTCCCAAACAAACCCACCCCCAGCATCCTCCCAAACAAACCCACCGCCAGCATCCTCCCAAACAAACCCACCGCCAGCATCCTCCCAAACAAACCCACCCCCAGCATCCTCCCAAACAAAACCCACCCCAGCATCCTCCCAACAAACCCAAACAAAACCCACCCCCAGCATCCTCCAACAAAACCCACCCCCAGCATCCTCCCAACAACCCCCCCAGCATCCTCCCAAACAAACCCACCCCAGCATCCTCCCAAACAAACCCAAACAAAACCCAACCCCAGCATCCTCCCAAACAAACCACCGCCAGCACTCCTCCCAAACAAACCACCCCCAGCATCCTCCCAACAACCCACCGCCAGCATCCTCCCAAACAAACCCAGACAAAACCCCCCCCCAGCATCCTCCCAAACAAACCCAGCGCCAGCATCCTCCCAAACAAAACCACCCCCCAGCATCCTCCCAAACAAACCCACCGCCAGCATCCTCCCAAACAAACCCAGACAAAACCCACCCCCAGCATCCTCCCAAACAAACCCACCGCCAGCATCCTCCCAAACAAACCCACCGCCAGCATCCTCCCAAACAAACCCAGACCAAACCCACCCCCAGCATCCTCCGAAACAAAACCCACCCCCAGCATCCTCCCAAACAAAACCCACCCCCAGCATCCTCCCAAACAAACCCACCGCCAGCATCCTCCCAAACAAACCCAGACAAAACCCACCCCCAGCATCCTCCCAAACAAACCCACCGCCAGCATCCTCCCAAACAAACCCACACAAAACCCACCCCCAGCATCCTCCCAAACAAACCCACCGCCAGCATCCTCCCAAACAAACCCAAACAAAACCCACCCCCAGCATCCTCCCAAACAAACCCAAACAAAACCCACCCCCAGCATCCTCCCAAACAAACCCACCGCCAGCATCCTCCCAAACAAACCCAAACAAAACCCACCCCCAGCATCCTCCCAAACAAACCCAAATAAAACCCACCCCCAGCATCCTCCCAAACAAACCCACCGCCAGCATCCTCCCAAACAAACCCAAACAAAACCCACCCCCAGCATCCTCCCAAACAAAACCCACCCCCAGCATCCTCCCAAACAAACCCAAACAAAACCCAGCGCCAGCATCCTCCCAAACAAAACCCACCCCCAGCATCCTCCCAAACAAACCCACCGCCAGCATCCTCCCAAACAAACCCAGACAAAACCCACCCCCAGCATCCTCCCAAACAAACCCACCGCCAGCATCCTCCCAAACAAACCCACCGCCAGCATCCTCCCAAACAAACCCAAACAAAACCCACCGCCAGCATCCTCCCAAACAAACCCCACCCCAGCATCCTCCCAAACAAACCAAACACAAACCCACCCCCAGCATCCTCCCAAACAAAACCCAGACAAAACCCACCGCCAGCATCCTCCCAAACAAAACCCACCCCCAGCATCCTCCCAAACAAACCCAAACAAAACCCACCCCCAGCATCCTCCCAAACAAAACCCACCCCCAGCATCCTCCCAAACAAACCCACCGCCAGCATCCTCCCAAACAAACCCACCCCCAGCATCCTCCCAAACAAACCCAAACAAACCCACCCCCAGCATCCTCCCAACAAACCCACCGCCAGCATCCTCCCAAACAAACCCACCCCCAGGATCCTCCCAAACAAACCCACCGCCAGCATCCTCCCAAACAAACCCAGACAAAACCCACCCCCAGCATCCTCCCAAACAAACCCAAACAAAACCCAGCGCCAGCATCCTCCCAAACAAAACCCACCCCCAGCATCCTCCCAAACAAACCCACCGCCAGCATCCTCCCAAACAAACCCAGACAAAACCCACCCCCAGCATCCTCCCAAACAAACCCACCGCCAGCATCCCCCCAACAAACCCACCGCCAGCATCCTCCCAAACAAACCCAGACAAAACCCACCCCCAGCATCCTCCCAAACATAACCCACCCCCAGCATCCTCCCAAACAAACCCACCGCCAGCATCCTCCCAAACAAACCCACAAAACCCACCCCCCATCCTCCCAAACAAAACCCACCGCCAGCATCCTCCCAAACAAACCCACCGCCAGCATCCTCCCAAACAAACCCAAACAAAACCCACCCCCAGCATCCTCCCAAACAAACCCACCCCCCAGCATCCTCCCAAACAAAACCCACCCCCAGCATCCTCCGAAAGAAACCCAAGCAAAACCCAGCGCCAGCATCCTCCCAAACAAACCCACCGCCAGCATCCTCCCAAACAAACCCAGACAAAACCCACCCCCAGCATCCTCCCAAACAAACCCACCCCCAGCATCCTCCCAAACAAACCCAGACAAAACCCACCCCCAGCATCCTCCCAAACAAAACCCACCCCCAGCATCCTCCCAAACAAACCCACCCCCAGCATCCTCCCAAACAAAACCCACCCCCAGCATCCTCCCAAACAAACCCAAACAAAACCCACCCCCAGCATCCTCCCAAACAAACCCAGACAAAACCCACCCCCAGCATCCTCCCAAACAAACCCAAACAAAACCCACCCCCAGCATCCTCTCAAACAAACCCGCCCCCAGCATCCTCCCAAACAAACCCAGACAAAACCCACCGCCAGCATCCTCCCAAACAAAACCCACCCCCAGCATCCTCCCAAACAAACCCACCCCCAGCATCCTCCCAAACCCAAACAAAACCCACCCCCAGCATCCTCCCAAACCCAAACAAAACCCACCCCCAGCATCCTCCCAAACAAACCCACCCCCAGCATCCTCCCAAACAAACCCACCCCCAGCATCGTCCCAAACAAACCCAAACAAAACCCACCCCCAGCATCCTCCCAAATAAACCCAAACAAAAACCACCCCCAGCATCCTCCCAAACAAAACCCACCCACAGCATCCTCCCAAACAAACCCAACCAACCATCAAAACAAACAAACCCAACCAAAACCCACCCCCAGCATCCTCCCAAACGAACCCAACAAATACCACCACCAAAAACCCAGTACAGAACAACAAAATCAACTCCCTCCCCACCATCCCTTCCCAAAAACCAACCAAGCAAAAGCAGAACAATCAAACCATATAAAAAACACCAACCCACCAAAAAAAAGTTTGTTGCTATTCTGCAGTTGGTAGGTCCTTTATTTAAGTCTACTTCATTCTGAAACTTATTAATGAGTGAATTAAAATAACACCTGTGTATAATGCTGTTGTATTAGCTAGGACAGCCCCACATGTTGAAGTTATAATTTTAATTTCCCCAAATATGGGGCCATATTTTGGACTCTTACACCAGCGTAGATCAAGATAATCATATTGATGGAGTTGCTGTGGATTTACACTCGTGTAATTGATTTCTGGATATGCAAAGGACTGGGTTCATAGGAGTGACTGGAGTTATGTCTGACAGTATGATATGCATTTTATTTGTAAACAGAAAGAATTAATTTTTTGCAAAATGTTTAATTCAGACCTGCCAACTATGAAATCTGCAAAGATGCACGCAAACAGTTTTCACATAATAGAAAGTACAATGTTCTGAATCCTTGGAATTGAGATATCCCTTCAGAGATTTCCCCATTTTTAAACAATTGGAAGAACCGCTGCATGATTATTGAATCTAACTGGAACATCTGGCTGGCAACTTTTTATTAGCACAGTTCTGTAGATGTTTTTGAATGAAAAGGTATGTGTTACATTTCCTGGGTCTAATGCTGCAAAACCTTATTTTCAGGAGTGATCCTTTCTCACGCAGTCTCACTGCAGTCAATGGGGGGGTTGAAGGATCATATGGTATGTGTAAGATACTAATGGGCTTTCATGGGAAATTCTCTGCCCAATGCCCACCCCAAATAACTGGGATTCAGTTGCAGAGATCTATGGAGGTAAGAATAAGGAATCCTCTAGTTTAGTTGCTACTCCATCTTCAATTGCCCTTGAATCCCTCCCTGCATGGGTATGGACTGTCTTTTTAAACTCTTTTTAAAACTATCAAATATATCTCTGTAGGGAATCCTGCAAATGGAACTAATGTGACAGTAAGTGAGCAGCAGGTTTAATTGCAGAAGCATAATTTATGCCCAGCATTACAGTTTAAAATACACACCTTTTAGAGGTAACATTTTCTGTGTCACTACGTAGTTCAAGCCCCAAATTTTAGGTTTTTAATCTAGATATATAAAAACAAAAGAACTAGCTTCCTGATTACTTTTTAAATCATATTGAAAACAGCTTTTAAAAATGTTTACACTCCCCTGCTACTCAGTGATATATGTGCCATTCCACAGTATTGTAGTAGCAGCCGTGTTATATATTCGCAAAAAGAAAAGGAGTACTTGTGGCACCTTAGAGACTAACGTGCCACAAGTACTCCTTTTCTTTTCACAGTATTGTAGTTACACCTGAAAACCAGGAACTGTCCACAAACTAGGACCCCAACCCTGCAAATGCTTGCCCATGTGCTATGGGGCATACAAACCCCACACCAGGCACAAAGGGATTAAAGAGCAACTAAGAGTTTAGGCAGCCCTGCACCTGCACAGCATGTCAGGCTTGGAGGAGGAGCCTTAAAAGGGAAACCCCCCTCTTAGTGGGAAGGAGTATAAATCTCTCATCCTCAGCTCCCAGAGGAAGAGTGTGGTTGAGGACAAAGAGTGGTTGTAGTTAGCTGGAGTTCCTTGAGCAGAAGGTGAGCCAGCCCTGAATGGCTACCTTAGGACTTCTGTCAAACTTGAGCTGTAGCCTAGATGGCAGGAGGCTGATTGTAAAACAGAAGATCTGTTACTAAACTTTTACTTTTGTTAGTTTGGTTTTTCTTTCTCAGACATCTTGCAGACTCCCTCCCACGCTCCAGGAAATGTTTGGGACTGTGGTGTGTTTGTTTGCTTTTGATCCTGGGAATGGCCCAGAGAAAGGCTGAGGGAGGAAGCCAGGGGGCTGAGGAGGCAGCTCTTAACTGCTTGCTACAGGTTCCCTGGCCTAGGCCTGCAGGGTGTATGGAGGTCCTCCACAGGCTCACGGATGGATGGACTATTAAGCCCTTAGCAAGTCTGAAGATCTGGTGTGAGGTTGCAGGACTGTTGTTGCATTGGACCTTTTTCCACCTTAGGAGGGGTGGGATTGAATGAGATCAGTTGGAGGGCTGAGTCATAAGACAAAAGTGAACCATCTGGATAGCCATTTAGTGTGGGGAGGACAAGAGAGGAAGACCCTACAATTCTGTGCCTAGCCTCAAGGGGGACGCTGGCTGAGTCACTCTGTCACACCATGTGAGTAACTTTCAGTATTGCCCACCCTAAACATTCAAAAATCATGAGATTGTGGGTTGTTTTTGTTTGTTTTTTATCATTAAGATACTTGGTCTCTTTATTTGCCCTCTGACTTTTGCTCCGTAGGGAGCACTTGTGTCACAGTTACAGGCTTTTCTCTGCGACCATGTGGGCCAGAAACTTTATATTCTTGAAAAAAGCTGCAGTTCTCGTGTAATACTATGTTCCCAGGAGGCGGGGCTTTATGTAAAACACTGTGTATTGTGAGACTCATGACAAATACACAAGAGTTGGTAACACAAGTAACCCTATTGAAGGCAGGTCACTCGGGTGCATATGAGTTTGCAGGATTAAGAAATGAAATTGATTAGTTGAGCTTATTTTCCAAACTGAGTGTTGTTGTTTTTTTTTAAAGGGGGGGAAGGGGACAGATGGACACAATCTACTTGTTGAAAAGTAAACAAGAGGTTTTTAAAATAAACACTCTATTTTAATACTTAGATACACCAGTATCAGGGTGAGGATTGTCCCCTATCCTCAGTGTGAATAACCCTGTCCTTTCAGAAGATCTATCCCTGGGGTGAAACATTTTTTCTCCATTGAAATGATAAAACTCCAGTTGACTTCCATGGGGGCCAGGAATTCACCATCGGGCTTGGATTTTCTGCAGTATGGTGACCTCCTTCCCTCTGGGACAGAAGCATATAGAAGAAATTCATAATGGGAATTACCCTGGCATTAAACTGGAATAATGCAAAAGTGAATCAGGCTTTAAAAATCTAGATATTGCTTTGATTTTATTTAAATCACTGTGGAGCGGAATTGTTAGCATGGCTGAGAACACAAAGATGGTAGAATGTGATTGGAGGTTTTTGTATGTGTTGAATACAAAAGTGTTCAAGTTTCACATTGTTTTGGTATTGTGCATTCTAGAACAGCGTGTTTTATGTTTACAAAGTAAAAGCAAGGTCATGACCTTGACACTTGAACTCCAGTGGTCCAGAATAGTAACAAAGAATCCCCTCAAAGGACAAACACTCACATGAAGAAGCTGTGTGTTCATGAAAGATAGGAAGAATGGTTTTATATTTCTGATCACCATTGTCCTTAAACATCTGAAAAGGATGTGCACTTGTAATGGAGTGGGTTAGCTAGGTATGACATATCCAGATGGGTTGTGTATAAAAGTATTGGAAGCATGAAGTGGGGATGAATTGCTTCAAGTGTAAGAAAGCAAATTAATAGTCATGGGATATGCAGAATGCATGGGAATATAGTTTAGAAATCAGGCATGTGCGCTGTGCCTACTTTAGGATCAAAGACTGGAGGGATGAGAGGGGGAATCTCTCCCCAAGTTTGGTGAAATTCTCTGTTTTAATGATACTCGTATGCATAAGTTTGCTTTTGGGAATAATGTGAAGACTATGTGCATGTGTGGCACAGTAAAATGAATTACATGGTAGCAAACATCAGCTTAGATAAAATATGCAAAACAGTAAAGACTCCAGTACTGCAAGACTAATTCTCATTCCTGGTGGACCCCAAAACTCCCAGCAGAAATTGAACAAAGCCACAAGAGCACTTGTTAGCAGATCCAATTGGAGAATCAGTGACATTATAGATGGGGCCAGATGTTTAAAGGTATTTAAGCGTCTAGTAGGATTTTCCAAATCATTGATTTCAATAGATGTTGGGTGCCTGGATACGTTAGGAGTCTAATGGAATTTTCAAAATAGCATTAATCTGGTCCAGGGTTTTAATTGCATCCCCATTTCTAGAGGTGTGCTTGACAAGTCTGGCTTGAAATACGTCAGTTAGACACTATATAGACAACCTTATGTTGGGCAGTGGCAGAACAATAGGACATTAAGTGGTTAAAGCTTCACCATCCTGTTAATATCCCTAAGTTCACTATATATAATCATGCACTTCAGTGTCCACTTCCAAGCTATCACCATCTGTAGCTCAGCTTCCTTTAGCCACTCCCATTCACCTAGGAGAAAGTATGCACAAAGATATCTCCAGTGAATTCTGGCTTTTCAAATGAAGAGGGACTATTTTACTTGGGCACAGAAACTAACGCTTAAAGTTTCAATTTTTTTCTTGGATCTTTGTTTCTTAACTAAATATTTCCTAGAGGGATTTGGTGGAATCTGTAAAACTCCCCGACATGGGTACAGAGGTCCATGCTGGCAGATCTGCTTGCAGGATTGGGGCCTGTTAGCACAAGAACTGGGTGAATCCTTCATAAAACTGACTGTAGATATTCATTTGGATTTGAAAACCAAATTGCTTTTTGTACATGCCTTTCTTTTACTCATTCTCAGTGAATAGGCTAGCAGACATAAAGATTTTATGTCTCAGATGCTTTAAATATAAATTTTAAATGTAAAGATGCAATTTGAAATTATTTGGCTATACACAAATCTTCAATCGGAAAACAACCAATATCCTGTAAAAAAAGAAAAGGAGTACTTGTGGCACCTTAGAGACTAACAAAGCTTTCTCATGAAAGCTTATACTCAAATAAATTTGTTAGTCTCTAAGGTGCCACAAGTACTCCTTTTCTTTTTTGCGAATACAGACTAAGACGGCTGTTACTCTGAAACCAATATCCTGTGTCTTTCTTAACAGAGTGGGAATATTTTTTTTTAATTTCCCTAGGCAACCATTAATTCTTGGCCAGCAGGTCTTTCACTATCTTGTGGGAAAAAAAATCTGGATAAGTTAGACTAAGGAATACAGGTGAGGATTTCATAGTCTGTTGACGGGCAAATGGCAAGATTTAAAATTCATCAAGGTATTCATTACAAATTATTTGTCCAGCTCTAGGCAGCTGATTTTGGCCTTTATTGCTACTAGCTGAACTTGATCCAGTGACCTACAGCTGAGAATCCCATTATCGGTCTCCTGAGTCATAACCTGGGTGTTAAAAGTGCCTGTGCTATATAAAACTCTGCATGAAAGGAGTCTCAAAAAAAAAAAAAAAACAATTCCCCCCGCCTTAAAGTTCTAGAAGAGTGATCTGAATGAATTGTTGCCGTGTTAGGTAACTACACGAGATTCAACAATGTATTTCACAGATTTGCTACGGATATAAAACTTCTGTGGAGAGACCTGAGCTCATGTGCTTTAATTCACTTTAAGAAAGATTAGATTTCCTCCCCTAATTTCAATATATAGGTTTATGCTAGCAGGGTGAGGATGCAGAGTGATCTGATTTAAAAACAGATTCTAAAACATAAGTGTGATTCACCTTACCTGATTATACGTGCCAGTAACTTTTATACAAACAGGCTTGCAGGCAACCCATGTTCCTCCTTAACTTTTTTTTAATTCACTGGTGTTCTTATTTTCATGTAAATATTGCATTCTGCTCTCATAGCCAGAAGCCAGGGGGGCCTCAGGGCTGGCACATGTGAATAAAGGAGGAACAAGTTTGCCTCCTATTGATTCCATCAGCTAGCTCGGCAGCATTGCAGGGGTGAACTTCCGCCCTGTAGTATTTCTGGCCTTGCTCATGGACTGTCTGACAGGCTTGCAGGCTACAGCGCAGTCTGATTATTCCCCCCACCCACAAGTCCCTGTTCAAAGGGATGCCGAGCTGGGATTTCCATGCAGCTCAGCATAGTACCTTATTGCAGATCCCACTTACTGGATGTGCACCCTATCACAGAACTAAAGATCAAAAGTCTGGAACATGAACATACAGCTCATCAAAGGAAAGAGCAAATAAGAACTAACGGGAAAACACACTTTAATTACTGGGCATGCAAATGATTGTGAACTTTGTGGCATATTTAATAACTTGGTTTATAGAGTTAAACTGTAGAACCTGCACTCCTGGAGCAAAGGAAACCTTCATGTGGTCTGAGCAGTCAAACCCTTAGGGGCCACAGGGAGAGAGGGATGGATGGAAAAGACATGGAATGCACACGATAAAGCAACCTGCTGGAACAGGTCACTTCTTGTTGGCTTGCAACCACTGATAACCAGCAACTTCTATTGGTGAAATAACAATCACAAAACATAGTTCTTTATTAGTCAGCTAAAGTTAGTACTTTCCCATTGAAACTTTGGTCATGTTTCCAATACAGAGAACTACTCTTAAAGGGTGGAATTTAGGAAGCCTGACACAGCCAGTTATCCTGCAGGGTATGAACAACACTGCTTGTCAGGACACAGATTCAGACTGTTTCCCCATTCTCACTTGCTGACAATAAATATTCTTCCACCGTCCATCTGCTGTAATCTTATCTTGGTGATTCCAAAAGTTGTAAGCTATAGTGAGATTTTTTTTTTTTAAAATAAAAAAATATCATCTGAGCATGATACATAACTTAATACAGGTAAAACAATTCTATAGACAATGGAATGAAAGGCCTTGCAAAATTTTGGGTGGCACAAAGATAGCTTATCATAACTTCTGAAGTTGGTGCCACTGGCTATTTGGATTTAATTTTTTACCCTCAAGAAATTAGCTCCAGGTAAATTTGAGTTTCTCTCACAAATCCTCTAGATGGTGCTACAGCTATATCCCATGGAAATGATACTATGCTTAAGAAGCTGCTAGCTATCCAAACAAATGTTTAACTTGGTAAATGCCAAATACCTTTGTTCAGGCATTGTACTACAGTATAATAGATTCTACTATGCTACTGTTTACAGGTCTATTCAGGGAAGAATCAGGGTAAATGAATCATGTACCCATTGCTAATTACAAAGGGTGGAACACTTATAAGTAATTTACCTGTAGCAAGCAGTTGTGTGGCCAGATCATCCCTTTGAAATTTCTATAAAAATAACTTCTTAATGCTTTCATACCTAGAGTGCTGATGAGAGCAGAAGTGACCAACTAGTGTAACCTGTGCTGCTGATTAAGTGAAGGCAATCAGCTTCTTAAGACTCTCAGCAGATGTTGCTGCTCTTGTATGCTAATAGAAACTTTATGAACCATTTTCCTTCCTTCTGAGAGCAGATATAAGTACATGAAAATCACTTCTTATAGCAAGAGCAAATTGATGATTACCTTGGCTCTGTTGTGAGGAAGAAACTGTATAGACACTTCATTTGATAATTGCGATAAGCTTATGCAGAGCTTTATCAAAATTAATATTTGCTATTCTGCTGACTTTTCTCCTATTAGAGCAAACCCTGACTAGTAAGCCCATTCCTACTTGTCACTTTAAATACAATCTCTATCAGCCTGGCACTTTTCCAGCTGACTGAAATATGGATCCTATCTGGCATGTGTGTGGGGGTGGGGTTTTTTTTTGTGCCACAATCCCAGGTGTAAAACACCCAAAACTTCTGCATCCCATAGTCTTTCAGAAGGGTGAAAAGTTAGTCATAAATAAGCAAATCAAACTTAAGAGTAGACTTGTCTCAGGGAGACTCAGTTTTATAACGGAGTTGCTTTGTTTGGTCAGCAGAGAATATAAGAGTAGGATGGCTTATGGTTAAGATTTAGTCACGAGCATTCTTAGTAGAAGTCAGGGACAGGTCATGGGCAATACAGAAAAATTCATGGAAGCCTGTGACCTGTCTGTGACTTTTACTAAAAATATGCATTGCAAAACAGGGAGCTCAGCTGCAGGGTCCTCACACTGCCTGCAGTGGCTGGGCAGCTACAGAGCCCTGCTTGGAGCTCTGGGGACCACCACCGCCTTCGACAGCTTGGAGTTCCTGGGGGTCCCCCTGCTTCCCACAGTGGCTGGGAATTGCCAGGGGCCACATGTGACTGGGAGCTGCAGGGGGACCCTACAGTTCCCAGAGATCCCCATGACTTCAGCCCATAGTGGCTGGAAGTCACAGATTCCTTCTGCAATCTCTGATTAAAATTGTAGCCTTATTAATGGTTCAGGAGGAGGGTAACGAATGACGTATTTTGCAACCCAACTTGTTGATGTTTCCCAATCCTGTCTTGCACAGGAAAGGCCCCTTGTAATCATCAGGAATTTTGAGCAAGGATCAGTGGCTGGGATTAAGATTAGCATTTGTTATTGGCCGTAACATGAAAGGTGGTTTGTTTTTTTTGTTTTTTTTTTGCACATAGCTATTCAGAAAAGTGCTGAAGAAACATCATGAGCATGGAGTTAGTTTAAAACTTCTGTTCACATGGATAATTTCATCCTTTCTGAGGTAGGCTGACATCTTGCACTTCAGATGCTTTTTGAGGCTAAAAATGCTTTGGAAAATGTTTTCTAAATCAGTAGTTTAAAATGACTTTGCATTTCTCTTGTCTGAGACAAAGGAAAAGTCCTGTTCACTCAAGGTAATTAAAAAAGCCTATAGCACTCCTCATAACAGTAGGGGCTTTAGTTCCTGGACAAATTCCAACTGGGGTAGTGACGACCTGTCCAAAATCCCTCTGTAGTGTCTCTTAAATAAGATGGGAGTGATTCTCAGGTGAAGCCAATTTAGAGATGCCAATTTACACCAGATGAAGATCTGGTCTAATATTATTTCCTTAAACTATGATGTAGTGTTAAACCACTGTTTTGTTCCACTCAAAATGTCTTCAGTTCAGTGAACATCTGAAAAATTTGCAAATTTGTGTGGTGCTTTTGAGATCTTCGGGATGACAGACTTCTTAGTGTAGGATCTCTGTTATTATATATATAATATATAAAAACATATATATATATATATATATATATATATATATATATACACGCACAGTGTATTGCTGAACAGGTACAAAAGTGGCCAAAAAATTAGAGGGCTCACTTTCTTATCTCTCTATTCCGACCCTTAAACCCTGGCTAAATTTTAAAAATCTGATTAAACAAATGTCTTGCACCTCCTTAAAGTGGCTAACCTTGAGATTTGGCAGATTGCAGGTGATAGTGAGAGATGGAGCCTGGGCTCACGTCCTTCTCACCCTAGGGAATTCAAATCTGAGAATAGAGTGTCCCAGCTGGCTGTAATTGTAACCATGGGAGATAAAGGATTGGAGGAAACTAGGCTCTAGGTCATTTACGTCTCTACAGATGATCATCCGGGAATACAACTAGATGTGAATAGGAAGCCTCTGCAGAGTTTGGGACAGAGGTGTATTTGCACATGTTGACTTTCCTCAAAAAGTGAGTAGTTTGTTTGTTTCTATGATATGAAGTTTCTGAATCTTCAAGGGCATTCCTAATTAAAATGCAATGTAGTAGTCCAGAGCCACGATAGTCCAGTATTACTCCCTAGTTTCGGGTAGGACAAAAAGTAGGAATATAAAATGCTTAACCAGTTAAACAGTAAGCATTAGTCTTACTGTTTAAACCGCCCTAACAGTTAACCCGCATCTGCCGGCCTGCTGACTCTGGCCCTGGCTCCAGATTAACTAGAGTGACCCCCAGCTCCATGCCAGCTAGAGCAGCCCCAGCCCCTCTCCCTTTAATTGGTTAACTCGGTGGTTCTCAAACTGTGGGTTGGGACCCCAAAGGAGGTTGTGACCCATTTTAATCAGGTTGCCAGGGCTGGCTTGGCTTGTTGGACCTAGGGCTGAAGCCCAAGCCCTACCGCCCCAGGATTGAAACCAGGGGGCTGGCCTGTTGCAGGCCTGCTGCCTGGGGCTGAAGCCCTTTGGCTTCAGCTTTGGTTTCCTCCCCCCCCTTCTGGAGTGGTGGGGCTTGGGCTTTGGCCTTACACCTCGGGCAGCAGGGCTTGGGCGGGCTCAGGCTTTGGTCCCCCATCCTGGGGTTGTGTAGTAATTTTTGTTGTCAGAAGGGGGTCAAGGTGCAATGAAGTTTGAGAAACGCTTGGTTAACCTATTAAATGATATTATTTTCATCGTTTTAAATGGTTAACTTTTTAAACAATATTTACATCCCTAACAAGAAGTAGAAATACCAAAGTAACATAAGAAAAACAATATTTGTGATTTTGGAAATCCTGAAAGAATCAAAACAAACACCTGAACTTTCAAATACTTACTGAAATGAATTTCACGAGGTATTCTCAGCACTAATGATTAACCTTAAAGTTGCTCATATATAAAGTACTTAAGGACCTAATTTGCCATCAGTTTTCCTAAAGGTCTTAGTTGCTATTAAAAATACTGTTTAGGGCCACCTGTGAGAGTTCCTGAATATATCACTTGGAGAAGGGTGAATAAGCTGTTGTGTAATTTCTCAAAACTTAAAAAAAAAAAGAATCCACCTATATCATAAACTGGTGACTTGCTGTATGTAGCAAAGTGAAGTTTCCTGGAAGACCAAGTGCAACTGTGTAACTTCTTCCTCACATGACTGATGTGTTTTGAAAACCAAACTTGGCTATCAAAGACACTACCTGTCTCCCTCAGTGCTGCTACTTGAGGGTAGCTGAGGCGTTCTTTTGCTAACAACCCTTATACTGGAATAGTTGGGAGATAGAGAGAGAGCAGTTCTTGGTAGAAGGCCCTTTGTTCTTGCATTCATGTTCCTTAGTTGTCTGCCAGAACCCAAAGCTTGACCTTCAACCAAGGTGTTAAGGCTGTCTGTTTCTCAGGCTTTGGAGGGAATTATAGAAACCATGTTTGATTTTGCAAGAATCTCTTTTTATTTTGCTATTGGCTAATGGGATGTATATATTTTCTCTCTTTCCCCCCCCCCCTCCCCATATGGATGCATGAACTATATGGCTGGGTCACTCTGCAAATCGAAACAAGAAATCCAGCAGTTGAATCAGATATTTCAATGGTCATAGGTGGTCAGTGTAAAACTTCTCAGAAGCAATGGGGATTTACACTAGATTTAGTTATTGAGTTGTTTTGTAATGGGGCAATGCAACCTCCCTAGTCAAATTCCTTCCTCATGTCATTGTAACTTAGTGAATTCTTAAATGTTTTGGTCGCCTACTCTGGCTTCCTGACAATTTACTAGTAAAATACATGATTCAGTTCAATCCCTCTGCAGCTAGTAAGCTGAAACCTAGCCCCCAGGAGAGAGACGGGGTAAATCTATTTCTATATCTCTAGAAGTGGTGTTGGAATAGCTTTTCTTTGATAGACCTGCATTTACTTGGTGCTCTCAAAACTGAGTGCTGTACTGGTAGACAAGTTAATAAATAACATAGAATTCTGACATGATTGGAGAGGAACCAGATGCTACAATGGGGTGCTATAGTTTAAGCAAAATAATTTGTCATCTTTCATGTGATGGAAATGTTTTTATGGGCTTTTCTATGTAAATCAAACAAATAATAATCATTGGCACATGAAATGTAAATGAGGATGCATGTTTTCCAAACACCACTCGCGTTACATTGTTCATCATGACTCGTGGGATTCCTTGTCCGACTTCAAATGGATTCTTTGATGTATTGTCAATATCATACAATTTACGACGTAGAGTACAGCAGCCTCATGTGCCAAACGTTGAGCAGTGTTGCTGAAGATACTAATCCAACTATCAATCTATCCCAGCTTTCCTTTCCACTTTGACTGTGTTACTAATGTTCTCTCAAACCAGGTCACTGTCTACTCCCATAGCTGCATTCTGGCTTCTTTTGATTTGATATCATCTCCTTTGAGTTGCACTGTAATTTATCTATTTAATAGGCACCTTTGAAAAGCCTAACTCGCATTCACTATTAAATTTATCCGTGCAACACCCCATGAGGTGGGGAAGTATTATGAGATGAGGAACTGAAACACAGATGGAAAATTTTTCAAAAGTGCTTATGTGTCTTAAAAACTGGAGTCTCATTTTCAAAAGTGACTCTGGCACTTAGGAACCTAGTATCACTGAAAGTCAGTGGGAATTAGGCATCTAACTTGCTTAGGAGCTCTTGAAAATGTCACCTGTAGGTGCTTATTTCATTTTGAAAATGGGACTTATGGTCCTTAATGCCTTTAGGGCTGCTTTTTTTTTTTTTTTTTTTTTTTTTTAAAACCTTCCCTATACAAAGTAAGACACTTACTCAAGATCGCATAGGAAAAATACAACAGAACCTAGATCTCCCACTTCTAGCCTTGCATCTTGCCTTCAAGACCATTCTTCCTTCCATTTCAAAGAGGAAGATGTGGACAAGATGGGATCAACCTACATGAGCAACTTAGAGGCATGCAGTCCCCTGCTATGCTACAACCCTCCTTCATGGCACCACCTCTTCTCCTCTGACTCTGCAGCTCCTCCTCCCAGATTTTCTGGCTGCTACTCTCTCTTGCTGCCCTCTACTAGTCCACTAGTTGCTCTTAAAGGTCTCTCTGCCCACATGGTTCTTGTAGCTGATGCTGCTCCCTGTGACCGATTAAAGCAATTTCCCGTAATATCTTTGTAGATCTTACTCTATAAAACTTATGTCTCATTGTGGGCTAGGGATTGTATGTAATTCCATGTGGGAGGGTGACCACAGCACTTCAGGAATTGGGAACAATGGGTGGTGAGTAAGCCTATTTGCTCAGGTTGTAACACCTCCAGAGGGATACTCCCACCTGGAAAGACTATGTATGTTAATTCACACTGGATTATCCAAAGACCCACAAATGAAAAAAGGGCTTTTGGATGAATAGTCTGAGTTTAAACTGACTCATGGCCTTGTTTCCGATCCAGAAAATGGATTGGACATTCTGTCCAAAAATATATGTGCTTGCTTATATAGAGCTCTGTGATAACTTACAACTTTTGGCACTGACACTCTTCATATCCTTTGAAGAGTAAGCAACATGCCTGGTTAGCCAGTTTGGCTTGCTGGGAATACCAGTGTAGATAGGGAACTGTGCAGGCTGGAAAAACCCAGGTCAGTGGAAAAGAGACGTTGGCCTCTGCCCATCAGAGGTGCTGGAGCCTAGAGTGCAAGCTTGGTGAATCAGGGAGGGGAAATACAGGTGCAACTGTTTTGAAATGTGACACTCCTCTTTCCTACAGTCCAGCTTTATGCATAGCTCTCTTCAAAAGGGCACCTTTATGAACACTCTTCCTAGCTCTGACCTCATAGGCCAGTACATTAATGTGTCCTTTGTGTGGATTTTTCTGCTTCTTGGAATCTCAGTGTTTGCTTTCAATAAAGCACCCTAGAAATCCTCCCATAGTCTACCTTTCACAATAAATTTGATGTAAGAAAATAGCTGGGTTTTACGTTTTTGCTTCTATTCGTATTATCTTTTTGCAGCCAGCTGTGCTACAGTGTTTATTATGCAAAGAATAATTATTTTGATTATTGACAATAGGCTCCCTTCTTACAATTTTAAAATTCTTCATTTTGGAATTGTTTCTTCACCTCATCCACTGTAGTTGCATATGAATGCAAATCTAAAACACTTGCCAGTATCCTTACTCATAGCAGCTGTTATGAGAAAATAACAGTATAAAGTTCAATAGCAAGTTGATAAACTATTATCACCATTTGTAAGAAGAGAAGATAAATACGATCAAACAATAGACTCGGATACCTACAGCAGAAATCATTTTAATGATTAAGAGAATCATTGCCTGAAATTCCATAAATACAAGCAAGACTGCTACTCAACTCTATTCAAATTTTACCTAAAAGAGGATTTCAGGATGGGTTTCTATGATTCTCCAGTAAGTATCTAATTTTGTTATGTAAAATGCTATGTAGCACCATGCTGTTATATAGAACATATGCAAAATTCATATGATATATAATTCCTACTGTTCACTTAATAAAAGGAAAGTACAAATGCATCTCATTACAGCAAGATTAGCTTAACAAATTCATATTGCAGAAATAAAATGATAGAATGCCATCTAAGGTCCATCTGGTGAAGAGATGAGTCCTCTCAATGCCTGTTGAATTCAATGTTTGTTTAGGACATTCAGCACTTCCCAATATCGGACCTTTGCTGGGATAACTTCTTGTGATATTCTCCCCTTCCCCCTGACTTTATTTTAAAAACAAACAAAAAAAACCAGACTGCAAGTATGTGCAGAGAGACTTGGGTTTTGTTTCCCCTTTTCTCCACATAAAGCTCTGTTTCTTCCTCTTCACCCCCTACACATAGCTTTTTCAAATTGGTGAATGACCTACAGAGAGAAGATTAGATCTGATCCGCAAAGGCACAATATGGATAGCAGAGAGTAGAAGGCACTGATTTAAAGCTTAAGTTTGTTTTTTGGCTGGGGTTGCTTGACATAATGAATTTTTAGCTCAGTCATGCTGGGCTGAATGGGAGACTTTTTTTTTTAAAAAAAAAGAGAAAAAAACAAAAAACCTTTTATTGAAATGAATACACAAGGAGTATCCTAGAGATTCCTATTACAGCTGCAAGGACTTCAGTTTTACAAACATAGGCAATGTGATCCATTTTGGAAGTCCTAGTTCATTACATTACAAAAACTGAGCTGATTTTAATACAGAACTGCCCTGTGCAGGGGTGCTCCCATATACATCATTGTATAGGGGCATATAGAATTCCGGGAAAAGAATAGTATATTTTATACTATTTTATCTAGTCAAGGATTTCCATTTCTTGAGGGCTATTATAAACTGGGTCTTCACTCACTACTCCGTGAGACTTCTGAAGTCTGTGCACGTGCCTTTGGGACCTATGACACGTAGCATGGTGTAATATGTAAAATTGCAGAAGAGAGGCGAAGAAGTTTGTGAGGAGTAATCCTCAGGAGTGTGGTATAGAGGTGATGTGATGCTCACAAAGGTTCTTTTATGGCAGGACAATTCTAGCTGCCTTGTTACAGTAGCTTTAAGTTGCCTTTGCACCACTTAACATGGCCTAAGGTTCTGACTTTGGGTGAGAGTAAAGGTTTGCAGATCTGAACCCTCTATCCCTATGCTGTATAACTGAAAAATTATTAATATTTAAGATCAGCCCTGCACTTGAAACGTTTGTCAACTTAAAACGAACATTTTTAGACAGTATATCTTCCTGGGGGAGGGGGAAACTCTGACAGATGTTTGAAGAAGGTTACTTTGTCACACAATTTTACATTTTTAAGTGAAAAAAATCATCTTGGTGTAAGATGAAGGTTGTCTAAATTAACATAAATAGGCAATGAAACCATTAAGTGCTACAGCAGCATTGTGAATTACATTGAATGCCTTGGGAATTATGTGGTATTGAGGAAAAATATAGGATCCTGCTATGTATTGCATAAAGTGGAGGGGAAATAAGCAGTTTCACTGCTTGTTCCATCTCACCTGTGGCCATGCAAACGCTGTTTCATGTGGACAGAAGGTAAAGGCTCTCTATTGTAGAGGCATGTACAATGCACACTGAAGTGCTCTCACTAGCCACATTAGTAATGGTGTTGATGGGGTCAGGACGGTGTCCCAGTAAGCCAGCATTGGCCAAGGAAGGCAACTGTAACATAGAGCCAAAAAGGAAGAAGATGACCTCTACTGAGGACAAAAAGCAATGTTGGAAGAAAGCAAGTAGGCAGGTTGCAAAGTGAACTCAGAATTTGGACCCCAGGACATCGGGTATGAGGCAAAGGGATCACTCCAATGAGTTCCTTTTTATGATCTATGATCTATGATTTATGTGCATGTAAATGCACCCCACCCACCTAATCAAGGTTTTTCTTTTAAATATCTTGAGTAGCAGTTTTTGCACCTTGACCTTTTTTTTGCCTCTGAGTACATTGAGTCATCATATAATACTTTCTGTCACAGCCACTGCCACGCCTATGTTGCACTCAGTGTACTCAACTTCTTCAATGGTAGAAGGATGAGAGTGGAGTGTACATGTGAATATAAAAACTGCCAGTGGTGCTAAGAAAAATCAATACCTTAGTTACTGAAAAATGTCCTTAAAAGCAGATCTGTGTATTGGAATCTTGTGCGGTTATCATCTACTCACTAAATCATGCAGTGGTTCTTCTTGCAATTGGAGAAAGTGTGTGTCCTTTCCAGAAAATTAGTGTTTATCAATAGTAATACTTGGAGAAAATTGAATATAATATAATAAAGAGTAAGGGGTTCTGCTTTCTTGCTAATGCATAATGAACTTACATGGTAAAAGCCTGACCCCGAAATCAATCTTCATTCCAAATGTCACATTAGAATAGACCAGTAGTCCATCTAGTCCAGTACCTTGTTTCTGATAGTGTCCAGTACCAGATGCTGGGGGGGGGAACCCTGAAGTGAGTAGTTATGGAAAAGACTGTCCATAAAGAAAGTGTCTTCCTAGACCCACTGTCAGAGGTTGGCTTATGTCCTGAAGAGTTAGGTTTTTATTTAATTCCTCAACTCCAGTTGAATTCACTGGGAATCAGGAGATCTGAGTTTTAATCCTCAGTCTGCTCCTGACCTGCTATGTGATCTTGGGCAAGTAATTTCATTTCTCTGTGCCTCTGCTTTCCCTCCCAATCTTTGTCTGTTTTGTCTAATTAGCCTGCCAGCTTTTTTAGACAGAGAGTATCTCTCACTCTGTATGTATAGTACCTAATACAGTGTGGCTCTGATCTCTGTTGTGGCCTCTAACTCCTACCATAATACAAATACATAGGAATGAGATTTTTCTCACACAAGGCTGCAGGCTCAGTCTCTGGGCTAGGGAACCCAAGAGACTTAGGTGCCCAGTTTCCATGGGCCCTTTGATAGTCGGAGCCTGACCAGTCATAAGCTTAATACAAATCCACTGCACATCAGTTGACCCAATCCTGCTACAATTGCAGTCAACAGAAAGAATTGGGTGTAGAAGGTTTTTCCTCTCTATCTAATGGAGACACTTAGGATGGAGTTAGTGAGTTATTTCTTTTTATTGTAAATATAAAGTAAATAAAACCAATAGTTTTAATTAAGTTTGAATTGGCTATAGTTTTAAACCATTTTGAAGGCCACTTGAGACACTCAAATTGCACTTAAAATCTGGTTTTGTAATTAGCGACATCTACATGCATTATAGTGAATGTATTCAGTCTGAAACAAAGCTACAATATCTAAACACCTCTGAACATAGAGTTGGCTTCCTCTGTATTTTTATTCCCTCTCTCCCTGTGTAGTTTTTATCTGTCTTCTTGGGGGTGAGGGATAGCTCAGTGGTTTGAGCATTGGCCTGCTAAACCCAGGGTTGTGAGTTCAATCCATAAGGGGGCCATTTAGGGATCTCGAGAAAAAATTGGGGATTGGCCCTGCTTTAAGCAGGGGGTTGGACTAGATGACCTCCTGAGGTCTCTTCCAACCCTGATAGTCTATGAATTTGGGTGACTAAACTCATGTTGGGGTGGCTAGAAATTAGGAGCATGGAAAAACTATAAATGTACAACTCACTTATTTTCCATAGAGTTAAAGCTTCTCTTTAAAACTGCAGCCTCTGGTTTCATCCTTCCATCTATTCTTTCTAAGGTTCTTAATGGTCCCTGTCACTGTAATATCAGAATGCCTTACTGTTTCTACCATCGTTCCCTCTGGACATCCCTGTGAAGTAGGGAAGGATCATGATCCTAATTTAATCAGGTCTCTAGAATCCTACAATAGTACCCTGACCATGCACCACCCTTCCTCCTATTGGACCATTTTCCTTCTACTGCTGAGCTAGCTTTCCTTATGGAGTAAGAATATGGTCAAACCAGCCCTGGAGAAAACTAGATACAGAGGGAGGGGGGAAAAAAAACCTGGCAAAGATTTTTCTAATCCAAACATTAAATTTCACTGAGCAGACTGTGAAATCTTCAACTAGGATAAAAAGGTACCACTAATATTACCTATCCATGTCAACACAAATGTACCAAACATAAGTTCTTAGGTCTTGTGTGAGGACTATGCAAAGAGACCCCTGCACCTGTATGGAGCCCTGTTGAATTCATTAGGGTTCCACAAAGTTAGAGGCGTCTACCTATGTTGAGCTTATTTCCAAATCAGGGCCTTACTTTCTCTATGTATTCCGAAGTAGGGACTTTCTGGATATATTGCTTGGTTGGAAAAGAGATTGGGGTTGCCTTGCGCGTGCTCTCTCTCCTTGACTTTTTCCCAGGCCACCTATTATCTCTCTATTATTCTGATGCAGTAAATGTAGTGCGACTCTTTACCTCAGCCTCGAAAAGCAGCAAATGGAGAACTTTTAGAGAAGAGCAGAAAAGGATAACCTTTCTAATTGAATTCTCAGAGCAACCTATAGGATTCTATACCAGAGATACGATTCCATATTACAGGCTATGGGTTGTTGGCTAGTTTATAGAAGGGACATCATGGTCTATTGAATCCTAGGGAAGTGATTCTGCCTCTTAAATGTGAAGCATAGAGCTTGCATCCTTTGGTGAGAGAGCTTTGGCCTGAAGTCACCTTTTTTTGCCTGCCTGATCCTGGACTGCTCCAAGGGCTAAAGAGGCCCCTGGCATAACTGGGACAGTGCTGGGGTACTGTCTAAGATAAGGCACCTTCGTGGGCTTCCCTAAGAACCACAGTGCTTCCAGGAATCTTTGCAGTGCTGCATGTGGTGGACTCGCTCAAGAAATACACCCCAGCCCTGCCCCTGGGATGCCTCCTATGCTGGGGCTTGGCATAGGGGGGTTCCTGAGGGTCAGCCTTCAGGTTATTGTCCATAGTGGCTGCACTGGGGGAATCCTCCTTGGCAGGAATTGGGGCTTTCAGGGCTTGTATATGCAACATAAAGGATCTTGAGGTCAGGGTTAGAATCTCACTTGAGGGTTTTAGAGTAACTTATGTAGAATCCTATGGGTTTAATCTTTGAACTTTTCCATAGGGGCTTTCTTCATTGAACTGTTGGTACAAAATGCTGCACAAATTGCCTGGCAAGAGAGCTGTGGAATACCAAACCCTTGAGACTGTCCCTTAAAGACTGAACAGTATTGTTGGGTGAATTATTCACAGCCAACAATTTAGTCCATGAATTTATCCCTTTGTCTGTTCAGAGATCACTGGCAAGCAGGCACTGACTTTGTGAACTTGATCGTTGTCCAAAATTATTCAATGAGTGGCTTATGTAAATATGTTTCAGCCTCAGGGCTGCTGACAAACTCCGCTCCACAAGTATTGCTTTAAGAGTACTGTTTGTAGCCCTTATAGAAAAGTCCTATAGAACACAATCGAGAAATGTAGTGTTTTGGATGATCTCATAAGACTTAAAACTACCAGGTAGGATTTTATAGTAAGGATATAATTTTCTATTAAGTTTTTAGCATTTTCTATTGAATTTTGTCTCTGGTTTCATCCTTGCTAAATTCCATCACTTACAAACTTTCCATCATGTAAAGGGCCTATAAAATAGGTGTAAATCTTTTGTACATTGGCCTCATTTGCCCTTGAGTATGTTCAGTCAGATGATAAATGTACAATTACCAATTATAGGCGAATTTTCACTGCTAGTGTGCAAATGAGAATCGGGCCCTAAATTTTAAAATTATTAATAATACCTCCCCCTCCGTTTCCATCCCCTCCTACAATTTTCTCTTCTGTCACAGTGGGAGAAGTTCCTTGTCTGCTTTTCTCATCTTGCCCATCCACTTGCCCCAGTGACCCCAACTCCTCTCCTGATCTAACTCTCACCCACTCTCATCTTACTCTCGTCGTCATCTTAATCTTTTACCCTCATCTGTCTTTTTTCCTCACAGTACAAGCATGCTTAGTCTCTCCCATCTTTTAAAAAAGAAATAATAAATGAATCACCATAGGAACTTTCAGTGAAGAGGCAAGTGGGATCATAGCTGTTCTCCCTTGAATCTCTCTGTATTCATTGAACATGCTGTCTATAATCGCTGTCTGGAGTTCTGTCCAAGAACCTCTCCATTCTGGTTTGTAGTCCACTGAAACAGGTCTTGCACAATTCTATCTATTCTTTTCCTAGCCAGAGTTCAGAACCAGTACTCTATCTTCCTCTTCCTCCTTAACCTGTTAGCTGCATTCAACATTGTTGATTATGCTCCTCTTCTTGAAATCTGGTCTTCCCTTGGTGTCTGTGACTCAGTTCTCTCCTGGTTCTCCTCTAACCTCTAATTGCTTCTTCACTGTGTCCTTTGGAATTCCACAGGGCTTTGTCCACAGTCCCTTCTCTTCTCCCTCTATAAATTATCCATAAACAAATTCAGCTACCATCTCTGTCGATGACTCGCTGATTTACCTGTCTCCTTCTGTCTGAAATTTAATTTTAGTTATTCGTAGAGCTTGGCTGTAGACAATGGATCGAGTGGTATGATCTGGATGAAAGCTAGAGGCATGTAGGTAGGAATAGCGGTCCGTAGGTTTCCGATATAGGGTGGTGCTTATGTGACCATCGCTTATTAGCACCGTAGTGTCCAGGAAGTGGATCTCTTGTGTGGACTGGTCCAGGCTGACATGCCTCTAGCTTTCATCCAGATCATACCACTCGATCCATTGTCTACAGCCAAGCTCTACGATATAACCGCATTTGCTCCAACCCCTCAGACAAACACCTACAAGATCTCTATCATGCATTCCTACAACTACAATACCCACCTGCTGAAGTGAAGAAACAGATTGACAGAGCCAGAAGAGTACCCAGAAGTCACCTACTACAGGACAGGCCCAACAAAGAAAATAACAGAACGCCACTAGCCATCACCTTCAGCCCCCAACTAAAACCTTTCCAATGCATCATCAAGGATCTACAACCTATCCTGAAGGATGACCCATCACTCTCACAGATCTTGGGAGACAGGCCAGTCCTTGCTTACAGACAGCACCCCAATCTGAAGCAAATACTCACCAGCAACCACACACCACACAACAGAACCACTAACCCAGGAACCTATCCTTGCAACAAAGCCCGTTGCCAACTCTGTCCACATATCTATTCAGTGGACCATCATAGGGCCTAATCCCATCAGCCACACTATCAGAGGCTCGTTCACCTGCGCATCTACCAATGTGATATATGCCATCATGTGCCAGCAATGCCTCTCTGCCATGTACATTGGCCAAACTGGACAGTCTCTACGTAAAAGAATGAATGGACACAAATCAGACGTCAAGAATTATAACATTCAAAAACCAGTTGGAGAACACTTCAATCTCTCTGGTCACTCGATTACAGACCTAAGAGTGGCTATCCTTCAACAAAAAAGCTTCAAAAACAGACTCCAACGAGAAACTGTTGAATTGGAATTAATTTGCAAACTGGATACAATTAACTTAGTTTTACTTTGTGTAATGACTCATCCATTCCCAGTCTCTATTCAAGCCTATTTCCCCATGTTATTTCTCCCCCCCACCTCATCCCCCACTGTTCCTCAGATATTCTTGTTAACTGCTGGAATTAGCCTACCTTGCTTGTCACCATGAAAGGTTTTCCTCCTTTCCCCCCCCTGCTGCTGGTGATGGCTTATCTTAAGTGATCACTCTCCTTACAGTGTGTATGATAAACCCATTGTTTCATGTTCTGTGTGTGTATATAAATCTCCCCTCTGTTTTTTTCCACCAAATGCATCCGATGAAGTGAACTGTAACTCACGAAAGCTTATGCTCTAATAAATTTGTTAGTCTCTAAGGTGCCACAAGTACTCCTTTTCTTTCTACATTTTATTGGGTGCCATCTACTGGCACTTTTGTTAGCAACTATTTATGTATTTTGGTCTGTTGGGAGAAGATTTTTTTTAAAATGTTGACACCTGTCACAGAAGCATTACAGGCTGTGATAAAATCATACACCCATAAAGTACAAATTTATGCAATACTGGAACGTAGCCCAAGATAATGGTATAATCTTTTACAGCAAAAATAAATACAGATTATACCCTGAAACACTGACCTGTAGAAAACCCTATGACAATAGATCACATTAATTAATGGCATACTTTAAATGTGTTAGACTTAAATTGGCACATACTGGTATGAATTCTTCTTGGAAAATAAGAACCATTTAGCCTTAGAATGTTAGTTTCTTGAAAATGACCTATGAGTACAGGTTGGTTACAGGAATGCCTATAATTTTAGGAAATAACTAATGATGCTGTGTAGTTTAGTTCTATCATTGATTTTTGTCCTGATTGCTTCCTTATGCAAGAGAGTTGTAAAGAGCTAGTTTAAAAGAGGAATGGGAGCTTTTAGGAGTTCCTTTTGACTTGTGGGGAAAATAAATTTAAATTGATCAATTTATTTTAACACATTCTAGTTAAAAAGAATGTTGGAGAAATTCCATCAGTGTTAATTTTGCTACATATTAATATTGTTATCTGAAATATCTCAGTTCTTTCTGTTACTGCCATTGTTCCTATGCTGCGTATCTCAGGTGTCACATCTCCGAACTACTGTGGATGGTAACTCTCTGGATAAATGACAGGTCCACATTTTCAAAAGTGTCCATGCCAAAGTTGATATGGCATATGTCTGACTTGTATGTACAATACCCAATGACACGTGCCAATTTATGCATGTGCGTAAACATGTGCCTACAACCAAGAATGCACACATCAGAAAATATGAGCCTGACTCTAGGTAATTTGGTAGTCCCCACTTTCTTATTGATCACTGAGACATTTTAATAAAAGAAAATGGCTGTCTTTTACTCTTTGAAAAGGCAGCTTTCAAAAACATTAAGTAGTTCATGTGACCAATGCTATACAAAATAATGTATTGTAGGTGTGTAATCCAGCTGCCTAGGGGTTAATGCATGGCGCTTGAGGAAAGTGTCTTAAAGGGCACTACACATATACTTGGACAAAATCTACAGTTAAGATTCTACTTTAACATTAATGTGTTTAGATTAAAAGATGATGGCCACATGGTCAAAATAGGGAGTAATAGGATATCAAGATCCTATAAGTTATCCCTCAGGCTCACTGATTTTCAAGTGAGTTCCCTTCATCTGATTCCTCTCTTTGGGACTGACTTGTCGAACCTTGTGATGGCCCCCTTCCTGGCCACCCACTGGGATTGCTGTGAGGAAAATCCAAGCCTCTCCTGCTCGGGATCCCTAGGGTGCATTGAGCTTATGAAGCCTCCGCATGCTGCAGCATTGGTTTCTCTGACCTCTCTGGCACACTTCCTGGGCACTGACACTGTTATTGCTTTTTGGCAATGAAGCTCCTCAACCCCCTTGGCCTAGGCTCTAGGACCAGTGATGACCCCTCCAAGATACCCCAGTTATTAAACCCACCCCCTCCCAGAACTCCACCCAATAATGCAAAGCTTCTGGTCACAGTTTAACTCTCTCAGGGACATGCAGTAGTTGTAAAGCACGCGCACACACACACACACACACACTCTCTCGCTCACTTTGCAGTCTTGCTCTTTTATACTTAATCATATAAAGCACAGAAGAATACAGATCATACAAAATACATGTCCCTGCCTCAATTTCTTCACTACTCCAGGACATTCTTTGGGCTGGGATTTGAGTCCCTTGGGTTGTCCAGAGTCCTTAGGCCATCTGGGCTCAGGAAAGCAGGTAGGGTCCCCTGTTCCATACAGTTACTACGTGCTCGGTGACCTCTTTCTTCTTCCTGGAACCTTTTACCCAACTTCTGTGACCATGCTCTCTCCTGCCCCCGCCTTCCTTCTCCTGTCTGGTTTATCCTATTCCCTTATTTATGTAATCCCCTCCTGGTCACTTGGTTGTCTTTTGTTCTACACTTAGCAAGTTTTCACTGCCCCTACCTTCCTCTGTCCTATCAGGTAGCTAAGCTAAATCAGGATTTCTAAGGCTTGAGTTGATTTTTAGCATAACCTTTCTGAGGGCCAGGTACCACATTACCCTGAAATATTTTCCTGCCTCATGATCTGTCAGCAGGGGTGGATCCCCATATACATGCAGGCATTCATGACACAGCAGTTTTTCAAAATACTAATTGACAATATCAACCAGAATTCATATGTTGTGTAGACTTAGCCCCGATTCATCTCATGACTGAATAAGGATATCTTTCATTTACTTATTTGACTGGATCATTTAAGAAGGCTGAGTTGTTTTGTAGGCTGTGTAATGATACATTTACTATATTAATTATAAAAGCAGATTTACGCTTGGCATAGAGCCAAATCTTGTTTAAATGTCTGGAAATAAACCTATTATAGAAACCTGAATGTTGCTGCAGAGGAGACATTTTACCATTTGTTTTTAATGGTACATTTTGAATCACATCTCCTAACAGAAAATATGTTTTAGAAGTGTCCAAACTCTGATAACTTTTTTTCTCAAAATCCTGAAGAAAGGACATGGTGCACTGCATGATATTAAGGCCAGACTTTCAGTGTGCGTGGTTCTGTTGCAACTTGATAGTTCCTTTAAAAAAAAAAATATATAAAATGGCTGGTCTTATTAATGCGCTAGTCAAAAGATGTTTGATATATGCTTAAATGAAGGAAAACCCAACACAATGGGGAAAATGCATATAAGCTCCATTGCATTGGCCATCAGGTTTCTAGTTAAATGAATAAGAACACTTTCTATGTCCTTGTGTATGCTATAGCATCTTTGTATGATCATTTGAGTAATTTTTTTGTCAAATTACTGTGCTTTTAGTGTTGTCTCAAAGAGAATCTTTCAACCCAGCCTATGAAGCATGTACATTTTATCATAATGAGAAGCTTTTCCTAATAAACTAGCATAAAGCATCTGGAAACATAAAACACACATTAAAATGGCAGAACAAACACCTTCTCCCCAGTCTGAGACCATTAAAATTTATCAGTTACAAAGCATCCTGTGAACACTTTAAAAAGCATATTTGGAGCAAAAATGCCAATGAGGTTGCATCAAACTCTAAGATTTCTTCCAACCTCTGCCACATGCTTTCTACATCGAGAAGCAATAGAATTTGCATGTTTTAGAATACATTATGCATAGCATGTTTTATTACAGGATTAAATTTCCAAGGAAACTGTTGCATGTGTAAAGTACAGCTGTGATTCTGGCCCCCTGCCCCCACACACATGCCAATTTTCAAAAGCCAATTGGTACCTGCAGACAGACTGAAAGAAAGGCCTGATAGGACCATGCCCAATGCCTAAGTGTGCACAGATTGTTATAGCCTGATCCAAAGTTAAGTTTCATCAACTTCAGGCTCTTTTGGATCAGGTTGTACATGGATGTGCAGAGAAAACGTACCGAAGTGCTTGTAGTCTAAAGAGAGAACTGCTGAAGGAGTGTGGGGACACAGGATAAAGCATAAAGATAAAGTGAAGTGATCAGGATCATGAGACACTGAAGTCTTGCTAATTTCCTGAGTATCAGATGACCTTACTTATAAATAACTAGTCAGACACAATGCAATACAAGGAAAATACATCAGTACGTAATAGAAACCTTGCAATGCATTTAAATGATAATTTTGAACAAAAGGGTAATATAATAGTGTAGCCTTTCTGCTCTAGTAAAATAAAAGTCAGGTGAGTAGTTCGATAGACAATTGGAAGAGTAATAAAACACCAATCACTTTTACTAGATTAATAGCAAATAAACCATTGTTCTTATTACTAAAGCCAAGCATTGATATTGTGGTCTGAGAGTTGCCGTAAGATTATGTTGCAGATTCTAGAATTTTGCAAGGGAAAAGAGGAAAGAACACTAGTGAATTTTTAAAACCGCAGTGCAGGAACATAGACATGTGCCACCCTGCGCCCCCCCCCCCCCTTGCCCTGCCACCAAATGAATTTAGTCTCTAAGTACCAGAACCCATCCCAAAAGAACATGCAGAGCCCCTTCAAGGGACTACTGCACCATGAAAGAAAATAGCACGTAACTGCCATCTATAGCTGACTTGTACTCATCAGTGCAAATAGGGTGGTCCGGTCTGGTATGCTGTAACAACTAGATAGTTATAGCTGCTACAGCATACCAGAAGGACACAAGAGGAGCAGAATGTGGGGCCGTTGGGCAGCCCCATGCCCACAACTCCTCTGACGTAGCTATACCGCCCCAGCCCTTCAATGCAGAGTCTCTTCCATCTGTATAACAGCAGCCTTGCTGGAGGACAGGGCTAGGGAGGTGGGACTGAGGCAGTACAGCCACCGGAGGAGCTGCTGGCATTCTGCTCCTTTTCCTACTGCGTTTCCAAGGAGAGGCCTGAACAGCAGGGTTTTCCTGGGAACTGCAGCAGGGAAAGGAGCTGTACCACCCTCATCCCCACTTCCAGCCCTGTCCCCTGGTGGGGTTGGCTGTTGTACAGAGGGAGGAGATCCTGCGTGGAAGGGCTGGGGCAGGAGAGCCATGCTGAAGGAGCTGCTGGCATGGGGCTGCCTGGTGGTCTCATGTTTTGCTCCTTTTGCCACTGTGGTTCCGAAGTCTCCGGCACAGCAGGAGGAGGACAGAGCCCCTCCCCCCCTTAATGGGGTGGATCATGGGGACAGGGTGGGAGCCCTGGGCTGGGAGTGGGGCAGGGACGAGTCATGTGAGGAGGTCATGTGGCCCCCCATACAGCTAAGAAATGGATTCCACTTGCACAATTGCTTGTACCGCTTATGTTTGTGTTTTTTTGTTTGTTTTTTAAATATTTTCTATAAGTGCCCCCCCTCCCTTTCCCTTTTTTAAGGAAAGAAAATGCATACAGTGATACTCTTATGCAATTTCCTGTTCTGTACAGTTCCTTTCATAGCTTTTTAAAATGTGCTCTCCTATCATGTTTGGAAAAAGGTACGGTCCACAAAGGATCAAACTGAACCCAAATCTCCTACTTTAGAACATGATGCAAGACTAGCATTTCCCCAAGCAGCCATGTGCAGAAGGAATTAGTTACTGTACTTTATTGCTATAACAAACCCCCTTCAGAGAAGAAAGGAGGAGAGTTATATTCTCTAGAGATGAATGGCATATTATAAACAGTATGCGGTGCTCCGATATTGTGATTCTCAGCTCTATAGAAATGTCTATAAATAATAGTATGAGATGCCCCAAGCTTATGAAAATAAATAAACCCCACAAAAATATAGGCTGACAAGATGCAGGCTTCTCTCCAACTCTGAGCCACTCTTCCTTTTGTCTGTACCCGGAAAGATAATGGAGCAAATAATTAAGCAACCAATTTGGAGACACCTAGAAGATAAAAAGGTGATAGGTAACAATCCAGCATGGATTTGTCAAGAACAAATCATGTCAAACCAACCTGATAGCTTTCTTTGACAGGTAACAAGCCTTGTAAATAGGGGGAAGCGGTAGACATGGTATATCTTGACTTTAGTAAAACTTTTGATATTGTCTCACATGACCTTCTCATAAACAAACTAGGGAAATGCAACTTAGATGGAGCTACTATAAGGTGGGTGCAAAACTGGTTGGAAAATGGTTCCCAGAGAGTAGTTATGTCCTTCCAGCCTGACTGTGAACCATTGATAATGAGTGGGGTCCCACAGGGATAAGTTCTGGGTCTGTTTCTGTCCAATATCTTCATCAATGATTTAGATGATGGCATATAGAGCACACTTATAAAGTTTGTGGATGATACCAAGCTGGGAGGGGTTGCAGGTGCTTTGGAGGGTAGGGTTAAAATTCAAAATGATCTGGACAAACTGGAGAAATGCTCTGATGTAAATAGGATGAAATTCAATAAGGACAAAGGCAAAGTACTCTACTTAGGAAGGAACAATCAGTTGCACACGTACAAAATGGGAAATGACTGCCTAGGAAGGAGTACCATGGAAAGAGATCTTGGGGTCATGGTGGATCACAAGCTAAATATGAATCAACAGTGTAATGCTGTTGCAAAAAAAGCTAACATAATTCTAGAGCAGGAGTGTTGTAAGCAAAACATGAGAAGTAATTCTTCCACTCTGATTAGGCCTCAAATTGAGTATGGTGTCCAGTTCTGGGTGCCACATTTCAGGAAGGATGTGAACAAATTGGAGAGAGTCCAGTAAAGACCAAAAAAAAAAGATTAAAGGTCTAGAAAACATTACCTTTGAGGGAAGATTTGAAAAAATTGGGTTTGGTTAGTCTGGAAAAGAGGAGACTGAGGGGGGACATAAAGGTTTTCTAGTAAGTAAAAGGTTGTTGCAAGAAGGAGGAAGAAAAATTGTTTTTCTTAATCTCTAAGGATAGGACAAGAAGCAATGGGCTTAAATTGTGGCAAGGAAAGTTTTTAGGTTGGACATTTGGAAAAACTTAACTGCCAGAGTGGTTAAGCACTGGAAAAAATTGCCTAAGGAGGTTGTGGAATCTCCATCATTGGAGATTTTTAAGAGCAGGTTAGACAAACACCTGTCAGGAATGGTCTAGATAATTAGTCCTGCCATGAGTGCGGGGGACAGGTCTAGATGACGTCTCGAGGTCCCTTCCAGTTCTATGATTCTGTTGAGTACATATCTATTTTAGGTAGTACACTAGATAGAGCAGGGACCTTGTCTTATCAGTCTATACAGCATCTGGTACACCATGGCTTCTGTACAAACACCAAACAACACTAATGCAGTAATGAGTACTGCTGAAGGGTCAAGAATGAAAGAAAAGTACCAAAGTAAAATAAAGAAATAAATAAATTGAATTATATAGCCTTTTAAAATTTAGGGTAGAAAAAGTGTGAGAAATCTAAAAATCTGTTCAGATTTGAATTTTGAGAAAGTTAATTTCTGGATTCAGAACCATACGCAAATTTCACAGTTGGTCACCATCTATATAATGGACCAAACAAAACGTTGGAAATATGAATCCAAAGCTTTGAACTGAGGCCAAACCCACAGGTGGTGTTAGGGAGTTGAGGGGATGCAAGAGTTTGAGTTTTGAGCTGCAGTGGTTGGATCCAAAAATAGACCTGAACCTAAACTTCCTCTGTGGATTCAGAATTCCAGCTTGGGCACATCAGAGAGATTGGCCTGAACAGTGAAGTTCTGATTGAATCCAACCTTTCTCAAAATTCAGGACAGGGGGTCAGGGCCCATCTCCACATGGAAAGGTTGCAGAATGGCCTAAGGATATCTGCATAGAACTTTAAGTTCTAGATGTGAGAGGAAAAGAGAGCCTACACTGGAATGCTGATTGCTTTCTTGACCACTTGTATTTAACTTTACTAAATCACTGTACTCTTGATGCATGTTTTTGTACTTTTGATGATCTATGTTGATATGTAATTTGCACTACAATAGAGTCACAGGCTAGCTTCTATCCTCCTCCAGTGCTGAATGAAGAGCACAGGTGAATTTCCTTCTTTTATTAGAAAATGTTTTTTTTGTTTTTTTTTTTGTTTTTTTTGTTTTTTAAAAAAAATCCAAAACCAAATAAAGAGGAAATCCTCTAAGTCTGTTGGCCTGGATCAGGGGTGGCCAACCTCTGTCTCCGGAGCCACATGTGGCTCTTCAAAAGTTAATATGTGGCTCCTTGTATAGGCTCTGACTCTGGGGCTGGAGCTACAAGCGCCAACTTTCCAGTGTGCCAGGCGGTGCTCAATGCTCAACCCCTGGCTCTGCCACAGGCCCTGCCCCCACTTCACCCCTTCCCCTGAGCCTGCTATGCCCTCGCTCCTCCCACTCCCCTTCCGAGCCTCCTGTATGCCACAAAACAGTTGATCGGGAGGTGTAGGGAGGTGCTGATTGGCACGGCTGCCGGTGGGTGGGAGGAGGTGAGGGGAGGAGAGTTATGGGGGGCGGCTGCTGAAATATTACTGTGGCAATGTACATTAGTAAATTCTGGCTCCTTCTCAGACTGAAGTTGGCCACCCTTGGCCTGGACCTTGGATTTCCCTGGTGTAAATCCTGCCTGACTATGTTGAACACGGGTCAGATTATGATTGCACAAACACCACTAACTTCAGTGGTGTTGTACTGGTATGAGAGTGGAATCAGGCCCATTGTTGCAAGGGCAGCATGAATTCCTGGTCTCATTGTCAACATCCCGTCATTACAGAAACTTTGGGAACGCATCTCCCTCCCTCCCCAAATACCATTAATGTGGATTAGTGAGGTTCTTCAGCAACTGGTTTATTATATTTTTGTATTCAGTAAATAACTGTAAGAGAGTAGAATTGGAAATGTGTACAATCTGCTGTGCTTTTATACCTTTACAGAAGGGAGCTAGATTTGTTTTGTTATTGATGAGTAGCATTCTGAATGGTACTATGCTATTGAACAGAGCTCATTGGATATTGATTTACGTTATTTAACAAAATGTAAAGACTTTGTGACCTTGTCACACTCAAACTAACACTTGTCAAACTAACTTCCAGTGCAGTGCACATAAGTGATTGGAGGAGGGATAGCTCAGTGGTTTGAGCATTGGCCTGCTAAACCCAGGGTTGTGAGCTCAATCCTTGAGGGGGTATTTGGGATCTGGGGCAAAAATTGGGGATTGGTCCTGCTTTGAGCAGGGGGTTGGACTAGATGACCTCCTCAGGTCCCTTCCAATCCTGGTATTCTATGATTGTGAAATTTTCATGCAGCTGGTTAAGGTGTGTGTCTCTCTCCTCCAAACTTCCCCCACCCAGAAAAAAATCCCTGTTGTATGATTGTGTGCATGCATATTTACAAGTTCAATCCTTTTCTGAGATGTTTGCAAATATTTGGATCTGGATAAGAATTTGAATTTTGAATGCCCCCATATTTATGGTTGTTGTAGTTTGGGATCACTTCTTCTATAAAAGACCCCCAGAAAATCCACTTTGTTTCTTTTGGTCCACAAACATTAATTTATAACACTGGAAAAGAGAAGGAAATGAATAATCTCTTTTTTAATAGTCAAATATTCTATTCTCAAACTATATCAATAAGTGAGGGAGATTTTCAGAACTATAGTTTGTATTGATTATATAAATGAATTGATTTATACTTGTTTAATAATATGTATAAATGTTAAGCAATTTGATTAGCTGGTAGAGTAGCATTTATTCTGACAGAATACCTACTTGGAATGTTTTGTAGTTTCAGAACAATAATATTTTATTTAATGGTTATTGTCAGGGCTTTTGCCCACACACATGGGTAGCAGGAAATTCTTTCTGGCAACAGTGTAAGTCTAGATACAGTATAACAATCTTCTTGTTTGTTTGTTTTATTGTTCTTGCCTTAGTCCCATCTATATGGGGTCATCTTTTCAAGTCTTTCTCCATTCCAGTCTGTCTTGAAGCATTTTCTTGGAAATGTGACAGCTGATCAAATGCTTTAGTATGGCATCCATCTATCTTGTGTTGGGGCTTTCAACCCTTTTTACCCTCCACGTCTAAGTTTAACACCCTGTTTCCTATATATTCTTCTGATCTTTTCACATGCCCAAACCAACTAAACCTGGATTCCGTCAGGTTTTCTATAATTGGCACTACCTTCACACTTCCTGTAATTTATTTGTTCCAAACATGGTCCATCCTTGTAATTTCAAGCATCCATCTTAACATGTTCATTTCGACTATATTCAAGCTCTGCTCCTGTCTCCATTGGTGCCCAGCATTCAGAGCCATACAAAAGTGCAGGCCTAATTCCTGTCTTTGTAGATCTTACTTTTTTCAATTTGATAGGCATTCTCCTATTGCAGATCAGTCTCTCCATTTAGTCCGTGCCCTTCCTGTTCTGCTTATAAGCTCATCATTGAGTTTACCTCTGTCCTGTACTATTGAACCTAGATATTTGAACTTTTGGTACCTTGGCCCTATGAAAACACTTTGTTTTCCAATTGTATTAATTATTATGTGCTAATATTTCATAATGGTAAACACTTTGTTTCCAACTTTTTTTTGTATTTTTGTTTGGCCAACCTCTTAAGAAGTGCATAGTTGCAACTGTGTGCAAAAGCTAACTTGTGTCAGCATTGACATCAAAGTATGTGCTCAGGTAGGTGTCAAAATGATTATCTGCATGTGTAGTTTCCATGTGTGCACTCACAAATACCATGTGCATCTAGAACTACTGCTTGCACTATCAAGGTGCCTGTATACTTACATTTAATGCTGTTGCAATCCTACACTAGGAATTAAATTAAAAAAATTAGGCCTCTTTTGTGTTATGATTTGTCATTCTCTACACATGCATAATATTTCTTCTTGATTTGTGCTACTGTGAAATAACTGCAGAATCAAGACACGAGACTCTCTTTCAATTTATGATACAGAAAGAGATTTCTCTTGTATCACTCATATTAAGAAATTTTAACATTTGGACACTGAGGTCTTGAGGAATTAGTCATCAAATAGGTACAATTCTTATAACCCACATTTTGCTTTTCTTTTCATAGAATATCAGGGTTTTGAAGGAATGAAAGCAACAGCATTAGGAGTTATCCCCCCATTGTGAGGATTTTCCAAGCATGTAAGTATTTTAAGGCTACACACTTGAGGGGGTATTGGGAAAATGACTAAACTTTGATTTAACCTGTTCTTCTACATGTGCCAGAGTATCAAATTGCTTGATAGAACCAGATCCAGAATGGAACAATGTTGCAACACTATTAGACAAAAAAGGTTAAAAGATTTTTCTAGGGTCTCTCCATATTGCACATTCATCAGTTCTATTACCAGAATGGCTGCTGGAACGAATTTGAAGATGTCAGTGAGAACATGGTCTCTCCTCTAATTAATTAAATTCTCATCTTTGTCCAAATGGTTGAAAGGGCAACCGTCTTAAACCTTTGAACTTTATTTGTAATACAAAGCTTCAATTAGATAAAAGACGATAATTAGCAAATCTTTTATCTTTGGGCATAATTAAATCTTTAAGAAGGACATTTTAATCAATGACTTGTAATGACAAGCTCATAAATTAATTAACCCTATCAATGAGTGTCTAGCAGGAATCGATGAGTGTTGAGCGATTCAGGATGAGGGGACACCACTATAGTAACACTGTAGCTCAATTCAATTTGGTTTAAAGAGCCTCCTCTATAAAATATGAGCTTGTTCAAAAGATGATGTATTATTTAAGGGAGGATCACTAAAATATTAACCTCTAAATTGGTAGAGACAATTTTTTTGTACCTTACAGCCTTTCTAATGTTTCACCACATATCCCAATCAGTTTTTGTAGATGCTATGCCAAAAGGAATATTTACATTTTCATTAGACCATGTTATCTTTTTTGAATTCCTGGTGATATACAAGAAATGGGCAAAAACGGCACATAAACTATGTAAATCTTTTAAAGAAGTTGAGCTCAGTCCTGTAAACCCTTAGTCAGTTGAGTAGTCCTATCAAGATGAATGGAGCTACATATATGAGTAACACTGCTTATCTGAATGAGGGTTTGCAGGATTAGGATAGGTGTACTTAAGTACTTTTGTATTGGGCCAAGTTTTTCAATCTTTTATTTTTTTTTAATTTTTATTTCTTCCCCTCCCCTTTATCCCTCCCTTTCCCCCTTCTCTGCTATCACAAAGAAAACTCCTACTGGCTCAAATGTAGGAGAACTGGAAGGAGAAAAAAAGTGAGGACTTCAGGATTTGATTCTTTTGATGATGATGTTATCTATGGGAATATGAGCTCTGAAATACGACATCACTTCTGTTACAAACAATAGAATATGGAAGGGCATAATCTGTTATTTTATGACTAATAGGAAGGTGGTTTGTGATTGTAATTTGACAGTGATTCAGCCCCTCAATATGGCAAGAGTTTACAGATATGAAACTCTAGATGCAGATTTTTCCATAGTCCTAAAATGATGTATATCAAAATATACGCTCCTTGTTTTGTTTTTTTTTGTTTTTGTTTTGCTTGAAGTTCTCCTTTGCTGGGCGTAATCCAGCATGTGTACATGATGCCCGCCAAGGATATATCACTGGAGAGGTCATATATAGTTCAGGGTTTCTGACACCATATGGAAGGGTCCAATGATGGTCAGGCTCCTCAGAGTGGCCAATTGGATGGACAAAGGCTGCTGCAGAGACAGCAAAAGGGGCCTCAGAGGCTTATAAATAACTACAGATGGAAGCACACTATTTCACCCTAGCAACATAAATAAAATAGACCTTCCCATTCCCCTTTTTATTTTGATCTTCTGGCTTTGACTGGCTTAGGGAGGTAGTCTGGTTGTACTATCCTCTGTGACCGGTACAGGGTCTGGGCCGAGGTTACTACTTACAAGCTTAATATAATATATATTTAAATCACATATCTTGCATTGTAACTAACCTATAGCCATCCAATCTCCTCCCAATATTTTACAGTTGATTAAAAATATATGAAGGGGCAGTCTATTGCCATTGAAGTCCTTTTCCCATGGTATTCTAAAAGAGTGTTTGCCTTGCATTTTATCTGGCATTTCATGTTGGTTAGGATTATGTCAGTGAAAACTGATTTTGCAGTACGACTTTGACTTTTTAAAAAATAATCCTATGTGTTTAAGATTAGGACTCCCTTGCCCAGCCAGTCCTAAATCTTCCATACAGAAATGGAAGACTAGGATTATCGTCTGGTAGTAAGAGATCCATTAGTGCCAGCTTTGGACAAAAGAGTTGCAATTTGATAATCTATCTGATTGATGGCTATTGCTGTATTTTGGAATTAAACTCCACGTATGTTTTGCTTAACCTGTAGTATTAACTAAATGCTTAATGTCCCTGTCCCTTAAGGTCCCATGTTGATACCCAGCATTGCAATCTTGTTTCATTTTTTGAGTGGTAAACTGCTTTTCATCTCAATGGGGGGAGCAGTGTGTATCAGATAAAGCTTGAATGCAAATTTATTTTTAAGTGAGTAAGTCAGGGGTTTTGATTTACAACTAGTGAAAGAGCTGAACGGAGGGTTACAGATGGAAACTACCTCTCAGATTTGCAGTGCTCAGGCCTTTCATTCAATAAAAGAAGTGTAGTATCATATATTAGTAGCTGGTCTTACTACTTAAAAGAGAGACTTATCAAGACAAGTCCCCCATTCTGCCAATCCTGTGGTGCTTCCTCTGACAGGGAGCATCTGAATCTCCTCTCACATTGTAAAGGTCAGTTCTGATCCATGTAAAACTACAGTATAGCTTTGAGCATCTTTAGACAGAATTGTTCACAGCCTGAATATTTTCTGTTCTTCAGGCTGCTGATAGGAATCTAAACCTCTTGCCTCTTCAGATACATTCACCTTTCAAAGCTGTCATTCACATTGACAAAACTTGCACTTAACAAGTTTCAACACTAAAAGTCCTCTTATTAACACTTCTGTCCATCACATTAGGACTTCTGAATGACAGCCTTTCACTCCTTAGTTTGAAGAAGGAATCCTTTACTAGCTCTCCTTTAAAAAGCCTATAGGGTCATTAAAATTATTTCAATTTATTTTACTGTTTCACCAGGTGCCTGGTTCAATGCATGATAAGTTGTAACCCTTTCAATAGTAATCTCGGCATTTGTTTGGGAGTTAAATAATAAATCTTTCTTTTCTTTGCTCTCAGACAGGAGTGCTAACACCTGCTTAGTTCACTGCGGGGGTTGTTTTAAGGGGAAAAAAATGCATTCTCCCAATGCTCTGATGTAGATGGGGAGTTTATTTTCTCTGTGTTCTTTACATGCCATCAGATTTTGTGGGAATCTGTGCAATAGTCGAACCTTTGTGCATCTTGAAAACGCCCTTTTACTCAATGTATCATTTTAGAAATATTGAGTGAAGGAGCTCCTTAAAATATTTTTAATAATGATGTCAGACATGTTTTTAAATAAATTTACTTGACAGGTGCTTTTGTGACTTACAATTTATAAAATTGGCCCAGGATCAACAGGGTGACCAGATATCCTGATATTATCGGGACCATACCAATATTAGGGGCTTTGTCTTTTATATAAGCAACTACTACCCTTTGCCCCCCCTCCAATCTTGATTTTTCACACTTGCTATCTGGTCATCCTGTGTACCAATAAAGGAAACAAAATCATATTGAATAATTTTTTTTAAATCACAAAATGCATCAAATATATATATTATTTAAAGAATATTATCTAAGCTGTGGATCTAAAATACTTTGCCAGACACTGCAAGTAGTTAACCAAAATATGGGCCTGTAAATAAACCACCCAAAAAAGTCAGGGTTAGCAAGGATTGTCCTCAAAGTTCTTTTTATAACAAGGAAATAAAAGAAGCTAACATTGATTGATTGAAAGGAAAAGGAAAACTTCCCAACTTAGGGTTAACCCAGTCCTATGATTTTTATTAATGAATCCCCATATTCTGGCCAGTTATTTGCCAACTCTCTCCCTTCATATCATTGGACTAATGTGGCAGCTTGTTCCCTACGTACTATATTGTACTACCTCTCTCAGCATCAAAGTCTCTCTCTCACTGTCACCTTCTCACTCTGTCATATCAATTGACTTTTCTGCCTCCAATTTGTCATGTACTATTCTGTTCCTCCTCCTCCTTCTCCACACTGTTTTACCTCTCTCTGCACCGCTATATCATTATCACATCTTCATTCCTTTCTCTGTCCTGTACTCTCTGGCTTGTTGTATTCTCCTACCTGCTCATGTTGTTACATTCAGGTTCTTGCCCACGTATTGTGTTATCCTGCTTTTCTGTTCATATAATTCATTGAATGGCTTACCTTAGGTTCCAAAGGTCTCAGTTCAGCAAGATACTTGTGCATAAGCCTCACTTTACACAAGTGGTTATGACTAAGCACTTCCATGGACTACTGGCATGCTGAAATAGTGATTTAAGGACCCACCTGAAGCAAGGCCATAGATTGCACAGTAACTTGTTACATTCTGTTTTTCTCACCCTGTATAATTACTACAGAGGTGTCGAAAGACAAAATCTGTTCAGCATCGGATCCAAATCTGAATTTTGCCGAACTTTGTAGGTAGGACGGTTACAGTTTTAATATCAGATCTAGTATTTAGAGTTGGTAGAAATTTCCTGAATTTCAAGTTTTTGACTAATTTTTTGGTCTAAAATTTAATTTTTTTCAATAAAAACTTTAAAAATTTTGATAAATTGAGTTGAAAACTTTCTGGCTTTTTGAGTAACTAGCGCTGGACATTCTTAAAAATCTTTGAAACTTTTTTTTTATTCTACCATCTCTACAATATTTTACTGCTTTTCTGTTTTCTGGTAGTTGTCAGCATATGTCTACATGTCAGCAGTATTAGGTATAATCTACCATACTTAACTTTGAAATCTAATAATCTACATTTTGTACTCAGTGATTCTGTCCCCCCCCAACACTTTCTATTCCATACTATTTTATGCCCATCCTAAAGTGTTTCTGTTTTCTTACTACTTTAAGTAATTGTATTAACCTAACTATTCCAGCTCTTCCTAGCTTCCCAACCCTACTGCTTCTGATGCAGCACTCCTTGATAACGATCCCTAAAGTTCTGATTTATGACTTACAATGTGTGTTTGAGTTTTCCAATCATGTAATAACTATGCATCTTCCTCCTTCAAAGCCATAGCCTCACAATTGCCAAAAGACATTGGGAATGTGTGGGTAAGGATGCTGTTTGGAAAATAATGTACAATATCAGGTGCAGACGGTTTACTTTGCCCTTGCCAAGGGCACGGTTCCAAATAATTGTTCATTGATTCCCTTTTAAGACTCCTCAGTGGCTGAAGCCAATGGTTCTATCCCTATTTACAGTAGCTCAGGATTTGTGCTCTGATACTTTAGGGCCAAATCCTGTTCTGTCTAAACTCCAATTAATGTCAATGGAAGTTTTGAGTGAGGTAAGGTGACAGGATTTGGCCCATGTTTCCCTTAAAGCCCCAAAAGATGGGGGATAATTTTTTTTTTTCAAAAGTGCCTAAGTTATATTTTCAAAAGGACTTTAGGCACAAGTTCCATGGATTTTTTTCAGTCACTTCAGTGCCTTTAAATATTTTTACCCCAGATGTAAACTTTGTGTTTTTGAAGAACTGACCTTTTTCAAAGCTTGGTTGGAACTTCAGCAACTCTTGTACATTGGTGGGCACACACACCTTTTCTGGCCTTGATCAACATCTTCCAGTTCTCCATAAATTAACTCTAATGTAAAGTATTGATATTTTTCTTTCACTCTTTAAAATTCCTTCCATCATATAGAATTCTCAATCCCTACCATACATTTTTAATAGGTTTTCACTTCCAAAACGCTGTGCTTATTGAACGCTGTATGCCCAAGGATCTCCAGCTTTGCAGTCAGGCTACTGGGATATCCTGGCATAAATGTAAATTATACAGCAACTGTACCAGTGGCAGCGTTTGTGATGAATATCGGGGAGTTACTTTTCCTGCCAAGTCTTAACTTAAGGCTCAATTTTCAGTTGTGAGCATAGAGCTCTGGGGCTTCTCAGGGGAAGTTATATGCTTACATTTTTATTTGCATAGGGTGGGAACTTTACTGCCTGAAGAAGGCTGTGGCACTTAACATCCCACTCCCAAATAACTGGTGCCACTGTCTGAGAGTTAGCTTAAAATAAATACCTCTTCACTCCACTGATGGACTGGAGCAGCGTTTCAGTTGTTTTCTGTCTTGACGGTGTTCCTTTAATCCTGTGCCTTTTTTTTTCTTTCAAAAATCTTGCAACTGTTTTCATAATTTGCTGCCTCACTTACCTGATTTTTACATACAATCAGGTATTGCACACAGAATTGTCTGATGGGCCCATTCTGCATACAAATACCAAAATTGCCTGTACAAGCTATTCATGTACATTTAAAACATGTATATAATTTAAAACCAATTCCTTACCAACATTACTAATTATGCTTCAAGTTAATACAAGACAAAAGACCCTTCAAAACTGAAGTTGCTTTTTACTGTTTATGCTTCTTGTTTACTTTTTGTATTATCAGTTTGGACAATGAAACTACCTGGGTCACTTCTGGTTTCTGTTTGTAATCTGTTTCCCCATCCCTGCTTCTGGCTTTTGTGCCCTTGCCCAACACTGTTGCGTTTGGGTTCTACAAGGTTTAAGTAAAGCAGGACTGTTTTCATCTACATTAACACAAAATCATTTATAATATAGCAGAGTTAATTTGTTGGCTGGGTGAGAGTCTGTTTTGTTTTGTTTGTTTGTTGTTTTTTGGCACATCCCTGGACAGCTCATACAGAGTGTGACTCCTCCTGGATAGCAAGGAACCTGCCTACCTAAGTATGAAAAATAGCATCTTTTAAATCGGAACATCTAGACAAGAGGCTGCCAAACTGGACCACTGGTAGTAAACTGGCTAGTCATATGGGGCCTGATTCAAAGCCCATTGAATTCAATGGGAGTTTTCTCAATGGCTTCAATAGGTGTTGGATCAGTCCTATGGTGTTGGCTGCTTTCTTAACTTCTTGTAGAACCGTCCTCCCTCTCCAGCACCACCGGACATATGAGAGGAGAAGGTTGACTGAAAACAGACTTAGTCACCAAGTTATTGTTGTCCCCTCTTCGTCCCACCTTCCATTCTGGCAAGGTCAACCCCTTGTCACAGTAAAGGCAGCTAACGATACGTAGATACTTTCCCAGTGTTCCAGTATTTGCTTATATGGAAGAATATCTGCCACAGGGAACAGAGTAGCAGCCGTGTTAGTCTGTATTCGCAAAAAGAAAAGGAGTACTTGTGGCACCTTAGAGACTAACAAATTTATTAGAGCATAAGCTTTCGTGAGCTACAGCTCACTTCATCTCCCCTCTGTATTTTTCCACCAAATGCATCCAATGAAGTGAGCTGTAGCTCACAAAAGCTTATGCTCTAATAAATTTGTTAGTCTCTAAGGTGCCACAAGTACTCCTTTTCTTTTTGCCACAGGGAAGTATCTGATTCTGAAGTGAGGTGAGGACTGGGTGATGGTGAATGGGAGGGGAGATTGTATAATGGACTATATCTATTAAAATGTGCTACACACGATGAAGTTTGAGTTCCTGCACTAGATTGCTCAGGTCGTGAGCTGGTCTTTGTGAAAAGGTTATCACTGAGGCTGCTATTAAAGCAACAAACTATATATAAACATGTTTTAAGTGTGGACCAGCTTCTCAGCTGTGTGTCAACTGTCCTAGCTCCATTGAAGTCAAGGGAGCTACATTTTATGTGTGCCAGCTGAGACTGACCCATAAACAGTGTGATGAATGGTGGTTGGAAATGTATCATTCCACTTCACAATGGAAAGAGAACCAATTTCAGGCACTTGTAAGTGGCTAGCACAGTATCATGTGTAATGCTTCCGATATGTTTGCTTTGTTAGACAAACAGGAGACTGAATCAAATCCCAGCATTCACCAGAACAAATTCTGAGCTATGTTGTTTCAGTTCTGGGTGTATTTAACTCGGCCTTCTTGATGCTGCATGTGGTGTGGTATATATTTTGATTTAATTCTTTTTTTTAGTGCAGTTTGGGACTTTGGTGTGTTGTTCTTTTTCCCCATAATGTCATTTACTTGTGTATCCAGTGTACCAGTTAAAATATATGGGACATCCCCAACTCTCATAAAAGTATCTCAAATTATCTTTATGCCCAGTAAAATAAATAGGAAATGATGATATTCAGTAGAGCTGGTTTGAAAACAGATTTTTCAACCCCATGAACAATTTTGAGATGTCAAAATTTATTTTTTGTTCCAAACGGAGGGGGAAAAAACCAAACTTCAGAAATTTTTCACAAAATAAAATTCCAAAAGATTTTTGGTCTCAGGTCAATTGCAATATTAATTTGGAATAATTTGAACAAATTTGTTTTGATTTGAGCCCTTTAAAAAGAGTATCTAAAATTTCTAAACAAAATTAATTTTGAAATGAAAAATTGAAACTCTTCATTCCAAAGATGTCTAATGAGAGACCCACATGGAATTTATGAAGGGCTCATCCATGTTCCCACTGATGTCAGTGGCAGTTTTGCCATAATCTTCAGTGGGAGCAGATTACATCTTGAAACTCTTTGTTCGTAAAAGCCCAAATTCAGCAATGTACTTAAGCATGTATAATTCCATTGAGTTCAGTGGAATTACTTTCATTTTTAAAGTTACCTGCATGCTTAAATACTTTCTTGAATCTGGGCCAAAAATACGTAAATAACTGCTGCATGAAGTACATTTCAGACATAGTAAGAGATGCACAGATCAATTGAGCCACCCAGTGTTCGTAAATAAATGTATTGTATTATTAATAGATTTCATAGAGAAACTCCAGTGACACCATGTGGCTCTGACCTAGCACTTGATGAAAGGAGAATCTATGGACACATTTGCTAAAGAGTTAGCTTTCCATATGCTCATCCAATTCGGCTGTGGGTGCAAACCCGAGTATTTACACCTCTGCTTGACATAGGCCCACAATCAAGTAGGTAGAGATGCAACTAATCAGGTTTATACCTGCAGTTCATTATATGGGTGAAAAATGTGGGCACAAATTGTATGGGAGCCTGAATGTAAAAGATGATGCTACTGGGAATGAGTAAAACTGACCATGGATTTCAGCATTTGGTCCAAATCTACTGGAGCCCTAGGAATAATTCATAGGCTGTTTGGGTGGGAGTTAGTGACATAGCTGTAGAATTTTAGGATGAAATCCTCCAAGACCTATTGAGGTCAATGGGAGTTTGTTCATTTACTGACTTCAGTGGGGCCAGGATTTCACCCCTGCAAGGTAGCTTTAACCATGGTATTTTACTGTTTGCAGTAGAAAACTTCTGGTCAATACAAGTCTTTTTCGGTGAAAACTGCAGTTGGCTGAAAGTGGGGTGTTTGTATGACTACATGGAGAGCAGCTGAGCTTCATTTTAATATTTGTCATTATGGAAACATACAAAAATGACTCTTTTTTCCAAAAAACTACTCATGGATTTTAAATAATCCAATCCTGGCAATAATTAATAGTTGCCTGCATGACAACCAAAAAGCTCTGGCTCCTAGTGCAAAATATTAATGGCTGTAATTTGACTTTGTAGCTAATTACTTTTGACCAGTGTAAAATTCCATATACTAAATTTGTTTATGATACTTACCTATTCTAGGCATCTGATACTGTGCCAAGACTGTAGTATGCATCTATGAATAGAGGTCATTTCTTGGTCTTAAAATGAGGACTTGAAATGTAAGCTGCATGTGGGTGGGTAGAACTCATGGGGCATCTGAGTTCTTTTTCTATTGTTGTACAATGTGAAACTCCAGTAACCATGTTCTGTATTACCTTCTTATATTTCTTAATCAGAATAAATCCATTTTGCAGTTCGTGACTTTTTTCATAGTTTATACAGACCTTTATATTTTTCACACGTGGGCTTAATTAGGTATGCTAGTGGTTATCTATCATCTATATTGTACATCTGTTCATCTGTCTTTGTTTGGCTTCTTAAAACAAGCCTAAATTATATCCATCTTGTGTTTTTAGGATGGAGTAGTTGTACCCTGTTTGTTCAGGCAGTACTACTCCTGTCATTTAATGTTTCATATTCTGTCTTGATTTGAAGCCTGGTTTTTAACTAGTGTACAAGTCAATAGACTCCAATGGAACTATGCTGGTTTACACCTGGTGAGAATCTGGTCCTTTGTGGTTTCCTTTCTTCTTGTCTTAATACAGCAATCAATACTGTTCCATCTGCAAACATGTTAAGGATATCAACTTATGCTAAATTTGAATGAATGATATTGACACCTATGGAAATACTGATTTGATTAGGGATTTATTAAGTCATTATGTTCAGTACATATTGGTACAAATGGATGCATCCTACCGTGAGTTATAGAGGCAGACGTGCTTATGTGGATTCTTTTTCCTGAACACCGTGCAGTCCCACATTTAGCACAAAGTATTGCATAACTATACACATAATTTTAAGAGGCCCAAACAAACACTTAAAATGCACCAAACCCTATTAGTTTGGAAATCGAACTTTTAATCCAGATACAGTTTTTGGAGCTGGTTCAGATATGTTTTTCACATCTGAATGAAAGGAATTGTTTTCCTTTCTTTTATGAGACAGTCCATACGTCTCATAAATTTGTGTAATAAAATCCACTGTTGGCATGTTCTGAAATGCTTTTTGCACAAGCTTGAAATGTGACATGCTCTAAGTTAAAACTTTGCCAAGTAACCTGAAAATAATGATGGAATCAAGAGAGTTCCCATTGAGCCATGGGCTCAGGTATATTTCAGCAAGAACATGCTTCAGTCCTTGAGAGGCTCACGTCCATACTTCCATAAAAGGAAAACAAAGGTAAACTAAATTATATAAAAAACATTTCCTATAAGATTTGAACTTTTAGATAATCAGAATCAATTTTCCTCCTTACTGATAGCTTGCTAATCCAGTAAAGAGCCTCAATAGTACTATTAAATTCTGAAAACAAATTTGTGTTGCAATTGTAGTCACTCACTGTAGAGTACAGATTGTTTAACTCAAGTGTAGAGATATGATGAGCATTGCAGATGATTGATAATTACATCCCAAAGGTTAGAATGTCACATTGAAATGGGTAACGAGAATACCTATTGGGAATACAAGCTTCTGATTTAACCTATACTAATTTGCTACAGTACCTGATGTGACTTTGACAAATAAGTCAATTGCAGCAGTTGCTGTTCTTTATTTTAATCTTTTTACCAGTAGGCAAAATATTACCAGTTTAATGAGAAATTCCATAAATTTATATGGCTAGATTCACAAAAGGTGAGTGTGCTCATAGCTTGCTGACTGGATGGGGTCCTTCTAGATGAGCTTACACAAACCAGGCTCTCTGCCAACCACTTTAGCCTAGTGGTTAGGGCACTCAGTTGGGATGTTGGAGTACTTACCTGGGATGTAGGAGACCCATAGTTCAAGTCACTCCGCCACCTGAGAGGGAGAAGAGATTTGAACAGGGATCTGCCACTTCTCAGATGAGTGCCCTGGTCACCGGGCTAGGGGATATTCTGACATGGAGCTCCCTCAATCTCTCATGTTGAAGCTGGGCCACTGGGGATAAATAACAAAAGAATAATTGGACCAGAGAGAACGAACCCAAGCAAGCATGAGGAGGACTCTATAGCCAGGTGGTTAGAGCAGTCACCTGGGATACCAGGATCCAGTCCCACAGCTCCAATGACTCTCTTTAAAAGAACATATCCATAGTGGCACAGCTTCAACAGGAGAAACTGAGGCAGCCCCACATCAGAGTATCCTATAACCCAGTGCCTGGGGCACTCATCTGAGGGGTGCAGATCCCTGTTAAAATCCCTTCTCTCCCTCAGCTGGAGAGGTGACCTGAATCAGGGTTCTCCTACATCCCAAGTGAGTACCCTAACTATGGAGCTAAAAGTTATGAAGGAGGTTCTCCCCACACCACAAAAATGCAAAAATGTTTCTTGCAAAATTCTTGCAAAAATGACATAGGCACCTAATGCAAAGAGAGGGTTTGCGGCTGATAATCCCAAGCAGAGGGACACACCTCCCTGCAGCCTGGATTTAAGCATCTGTCTCTACAGCCTTGTCTACAGGTCAGTTGACCTAAGTTACGCTACTCAAGCTATATGAATAACGTAACTGAAGTCGATGTAGCTTACGTTGATTTACTGCGGTGTCTGCATTGACCGGAGAATGCTCTGTGGTCCATTCAGTGGGTCTTCACTACACCCACTAAACTGACTTTGGCAGCATCGATCGCAGCAGCATTGATCCCCGGTAAGTGTAGACATGGCCTAAGACTGGGCATGGCTTAACACTCTCTCTATTCCCCCATTCTTCTCTGCTTGAGATATCTCCTATAAGATAGCTTAGGGCAAGGAGCCACATAGCATGCTGGCTTTTGTGAATCCCATTCTAAAGCACTTAGCTCTCCCTATTCATTGTAAAGGCAGCTTAGGTGCCACACTCAGGCTTTGTGAATCCCAGTGGTTTTTCTGGGAGCCTGAAAGTTAGGCATGGGTGTCACCATGCTTAAATTTCTTTGCGAATCTAGCCCATGATGGAGAATACTGCTGGAACTGGCAACATTGCCTCCTAACTACTGGTAAAAGGTGAAAGAACTTTTAAGGCCATATCTTCAGTTGTTATAAATTGGCTTAGCTCTTTTGAAGTTGGTAGAACTATGCTTGCTTACTTCAGCTGGGACTCTGGCCTTTAAAGTTGGCATAGTACCAATAAACTGCTAACATGCCAACTGTAGGAGGCATTACAAATTCTGGGTGAGATTCTCCACTGATTTGCGCTTTGTGTACTCCATTTAGACCTGTGCAAAGTGGATTGTAAAACACAACTCTGCAGACTCTCACTTACAGCCACTATGCACAAATGTAAATGACCTACACAATGGAGGGTCAGGCCGAACTTGACGCAAAGGAAGTTCTGAAAAAAAGCACAAGAATTGCTTTAGTTATTTCCATTTTCCATTTACTTAGCCATTAAAACAAATGAGATTCTCTTTATGTCTGTGAGATATAGTTCCCAACTGATGTAAAGGGTATGAAAATTGTTAATGGCTGAAAGAAAAATAACAATACAGTTTTATATTATCTAGGAAGATTCTATCTCTAACTCCATTTTCTTGGCACAGATAGGTGTTGAATTTTGGAGTCATTTCAAACTTGAAATAATAAGATTTTAGAATCGGAGGGGTAGCTGTGTTAGTTTGTATCCACAAAAACAATGAGGAATCCAGCGGCACCTTAAAGACTAACAAATATATTTGGTCATAAGCTTTTGTGGGTCTGAAGTGGGTTTTTACCCACGAAAGCTTATGACCAACTTTGTTAGTCTTTAAGATTTGAGAATAAATTAACAAAATGAAAACACAGAGCTTACTTTTTAAAAGGCAGAAGTTGCATAGTCCAATCTTTCCCTTTGTAACATGTGGAATGTGTGGAATCCGGTATTTTAGCACCTCTAATTGCAATAGTTAGAACTGCGATGAAGTGGTGATGTCCTTTGACCTGGTCCTTTTCATCTGTCTTCAATCCACTCTATGCGGTTGCAAGAGTATGGGGCCGGGAAGACTATATAGTGTGAACAGGGTGGCCGTGTGGACCTAAATCACAAAACTTGGCTACAGGGCCAAATTCCTCCCAAGTCGGAGGGTTTTTTGTATTTACTGTTTCACTTTTGACCTGAACTTCTCAAAAGTTCTCTTTCTCTCCAATTGAAACTTTCTGCCCTTCGGGACCAAATCATTTTTGCTTTCCTAATAGTTTGGAGGGGGAAAGAGAGCTACATTCTGGGGCCTGTTTCTCCACAACCTTGCACCTTTGTGTAGCTGTTTATACCCTGCACAGACTAAGGACAATGGGTGTGTAAAAGTGCCACAGGTGCAATACTGTGGAGAATCAGACTCAATATTTTAAGGCAGGATTTAATCAAATCTTAAATATCCCAGAAAGGAAGATGCTGGGGGACTTAGAGTAAAATCTCTATGTTATTCTAAGAGAGCTCAGTTCATGTCCTTTCTGGTTGAAATACTTAATGTTTCTTTCAGTGCTGGACAAAAATAGTTTTGTGTTTTTTTGTTTTGTTTTTTTTTTGGGTGTTGGAACAAGTAAAACAAGTGTATTGATTTTTTTCTAAAAAGTGTAAAGTATTTTCAGACAGGCCACCAGATGGTGGTGTTTCCTTTGCAATTAGTGCTGTAAATTCACAGAATCAACTGCTCTCATTTGACTTAGGTCACTCAAGGTCTGCTCAATAAATAGCACATTTCAAAATTTGAAAGCGAGGACTAATACTAGTTAACTAAGCAAAAAGGAATGAGGAAAGCCCGTCCATAATATCCAGTGAAGTGAGACAATAGAGGACTTGGTGAGGCACATGCTCATGTCCTCTATATAATAGCTATCCTGCTTGCATCAAATCTCAGAAATATCACAGGTTATAAAAGCAATAAACCCTGGGGCAAGTTGAGAATGTTTCTCCTTTAGTTAAAGAGTAGCTTCGGTTCTCACACCACTATATTTTGGAAATGAAAATGTATGGCCTTCTTGTTGCTGTTTGAATGGGGTTCATATAGCATTGTTGCCCAGTGGGTAATGTAAGGAGGTGGATTCTATTCTTGGCTCTGTCACTGTGCTGCTGGATGGCCTTGGATAAATCACTTCCCTTATTTGTGCCTCAGTTTCCCTATTTATAAAATGGGGACAATGATACTGACCTCCTTTTGTAAGCACTTGGGGTATGTCTACCCTGAACACATTCTATTCTTTCTACCCACACATGAATTATTCCGACTTGGGTCAGAAAGCACTCTGGACTCAAGTTCCACTCTGCTAGGGAGTGGATCAGAGCCCACGTTCTGCTGTGACTTGGGTCCACGTCCAGTCATTTTGCAGCATGGATGCAGGTTAAGCTGTAAGTCTGAGTCACAAGATCTGTGTAGTGCAGTATGGACATGTTAGTATGTCTGGGAAAGCAGGGTACAGCAATCGTAAGCCGAGGTTAACAATGCAGTGTGGATGCTCAAGCATGGGCTTGGAAACACAGAATCCACAATCCCGGGTCTGTGGGACCTGGGTTTAGTGTGCAGTGTAGACATACCCTTGGAGATTTTATATGTTCCAGCTGTAAGGAAATTACTTTCCAGTAGATGACTTTGTCTTGAATCCCTGGACTTGCTGGGTTTTGCTGCTCTAGCATTTCTATTGATGGTTGTGGATCATGAACGTCATACCGGGGATTCTGTTCCATTTAGAGAGACTAAATTAGAACTGGTCAAATATTGCAAAAAGTTTCCCTGAATGTTTGTCTTTAAAAATGAATTAACTTTGATTTGTATTGGTGCCCGCTTTGTTTTGTTTTGTGTTAATGTTCTTGCAAATAACATCAGTACCATGAAAGTTCACAAAAGCAAAGCCTCATGTTTTAAAGGGAGATTTGACACTTCTTGAATATGAAATTTAAATTTACTTTTTATGAACAGTTACACACAAAGCTGATACCAGGAGATAAGATTATACAATTGAAGAACAGAAAAATGTCATATGATTTAGGTGACCAGCTCAGATTTTGAATACTTCAAAATGAACTCTTTGCAAATCAGCTGCAGACCAAGAAGTATTTGCAGAAATTGATAGGTGAATAATTATGTAAAAGGATAAATCTAAGAATGCCATGATCTGCTTTCAAACAGCATGTGCAAACCAAAAGGTGAAATTCCTTGAATTCATAATTATTTGCTCCCCTCTGATATTAACTAATACACTTTTTTTTTCTTCCTGAAATCCATTGTTTTCACAAGAAGAGGCTCTTGGTAAATGGAGAGGTGTGTTGGAGAGACATGAGCTCAAAAAAAGCAGTAGAAGAAATGTAGACGGTATGCAATTTCAATAAGGGTGAATACTGAAGCATTACCCTTGGTCAGAAGGGATCATTCTGATCATCTAGTCCGACCTCCTGCACAACGCAGGCCACAGAATCTCACCCACCCACTCCTACGAAAAACCTCACCTATGTCTGAGCTTTTGAAGTCCTCAAATTGCGGTTTAAAGACTTCAAGGAGCAGAGAATCCTCCCTCAAGTGACCCGTGCCCTATGCTACAGAGGAAGGCGAAAAACCTCCAGGGCCTCTCCAATCTGCCCTGGAGGAAAATTCCTTCCCGACCCCAAATATGGCAATCAGTTAAACCCTGAGCATATGGGCAAGATTCACCAGCCAGATACTACAGAAAATTCTTTCCTGGGTAACTCAGATCCCATCCATCTAATATCTCATCTCAGGGGATTAGGCCTATTTACCCTGAATATTTAAAGATCAATTAATTACCAAAATCCCATTATCCCATCATACCATCTCCTCCATAAACTTGTCGAGTAGAATCTTAAAGCCAGATAAATCTTTTGCCCCCACTGCTTCCCTTGGAAGGCTATTCCAAAACTTCACTCCTCTGATGGTTGGAAACCTTCGTCTAATTTCAAGTCTAAACTTCCTGGTGGCAAGTTTATACCCATTTGTTCTTGTGTCCACATTGGATAGACTACAAGCCGTCAGGAACAGTATCCCTGATAATGTCACGGCTAACCTGGTGGCTGAACTTTGTGACTTTGTCCTCACCTATAACTATTTCACATTTGGGGACAATGTATACCTTCAAATCAGTGGCACTGTGATGGGTACCCACATGGCCCCACAGTATGCCAACATTTTTATGGCTGACTTAAAACAACGCTTCCTCAGCCCTCGTCCCCTAATGCCCCTACTCTACTTGCACTACATTGATGACATCTTCATCATCTGGACCCATGGAAAAGAAGCCCTTGAGGAATTCCACCATGATTTCAACAATTTCCATCCCACCATCAACCTCAGCCTGGACCAGTCCACACAAGAGATCCACTTCCTGGACACTACGGTGCTAATGAGCGATGGCCACATAAACACCACCCTATAACCTACTGACCACTATTCCTACCTACATGCCTCTAGCTTTCACCCAGATCACACGACACGATCCATTGTCTACAGCCAAGCTCTATGATATAACCGCATTTGCTCCAACTCCTCAGACAGAGACAAACACCTACAAGATCTCTATCATGCATTCTTACAACTACAATACCCACCTGCTGAAGTGAAGAAACAGATTGACAGAGCCAGAAGAGTACCCAGAAGTCACGTACTACAGGACACGCCCAACAAAGAAAATAACTGAACGCCATTAGCCATCACCTTCAGCCCCCAACTAAAACCCCTCCAACGCATCATCAAGGATCTACGACCTATCCTGAAGGATGACCCATCACTCTCACAGATCTTGAGAGTCAGGCCAGTCCTTGCTTACAGACAGCCCCCCAACCTGAAGCAAATACTCACCAGCAACCACACAACAGAACCACTAACCCAGGAACCTATCCTTGCAACAAAGCCCGTTGCCAACTCTGTCCACATATCTATTCAGGGGACACCATCATAGAGTCTAGTCACATCAGCCACACTATCAGAGACTACCTGCGCATCTACCAATGTGATATATGCCAGCAATGCCCCTCTGCCATGTACATTGGTCTAACTGGACAGTCTCTACGTAAAAGAATAAATGGACACAAATCAGACATCAAGAATTATAACATTCAAAAACCAGTCAGAGAACACTTCAATCTCTCCGGTCACTCGATTACAGACCCAAGAGTGGCTATCCTTCAACAAAAAAACTTCAAAAACAGACTCCAGCGAGAGACTGCTGAATTGGAATTAATTTGCAAACTGGATACAATTAACTTAGGCTTGAATAGAGACTGGGAGTGGATGAGTCATTACACAAAGTAAAACTATTTCCCCATGCTATTTCTCTCCCCCCACTCCACGCCCCACTGTTCCTCAGACATTCTTGTTAACTGCTGGAAATGGCCGACCTTGCTTGTCAAGATGAAAGGTTTTCCTCCTCTCCCCCACTCCTCCTGGTGATGGCTCATCTTAAGTGATCACTCTCCTTAAAGTGTCTATGATAAAACCCATTGTTTCATGGTGTTGGTGTGTGTGTGTGTGTGTGTGTGTGTGTGTGTGTGTGTGTAAAAAATCTCCCCACTGTATTTTCCACCGAATGCATCCGATGAAGTGAGCTGTAGCTCACGAAAGCTTATGCTCAAATAAATTAGTTAGTCTCTAAGGTGCCACAAGTACTCCTTTTCTTTTATAAAATACTGGTCCATCCAGTTTTAAGGTCTGGCGCTGAATGTTGGAGAAACTCAGAAGAAACATGACCAGATGATCTGTTCCATAGGTCTGCAAATGATGAGACTGAGTTTAAGTCAGAAAGACCACATGAGGAATGTGTATATCAGTCATATTTGGCATGTTTCTTTGAGCAAAAAGAATGAGGGGATGCAGGCTCAGATGGCATGGTCATGTAAAGCGCAGTCCTGACAAGTATGTGTATAAGAGTCCAACAAATCAAGACTGCAGGAAGAAGACAGAGAGGCTGATCCAAGAAGGAGTGGTGGATTTCATAAAGTTAGACATGTTAGCATGTTATGTGATAGAGGATATGGCATTAAACAGGGCACGTTAGAGGGAGATCAGATCCCATCTGAAGGGATTAATACAAGGAAGAAAATTGTTTTCACAAACACATTAAGACAGAGCATCTCTGTTCTGATACTCTAAGCAAAAAGTGGTATTTCTCTCTTTTGTCTGCCTATATATTTATAGGGTTGCCCATCACCATGATATCTGAGAATCTTTCTTGCCCCTCCAGCCTTGCCTTTCCTTTCCTTGGTCCTCACTTTCTGTGGCTTCCTCCTAACCCTTTCCTGCAAGCTGATGCATGGGAAGCTAACCTCTATATGCTTCTTCCATGGCTCCCTCAGATTTTGACACCTTCCTCTATCCTTACTCAGTAGAATCACACGACTTCCACTGCTGGGGCCTCCTGTACCTGTAGAGGTAGGGGCAAGGTTTTCTCTTAAAAAAGAGATTCCAAAGTATAAACATGTAGATTTTCTTTGTGCAGCACCTGTATGTGAACTGAGAATAAAGGCCATACTACAACCTCAGAACATTTGCTTCAACAGTGATGTAAATTTCTTGCAAAAAGAGTCCTACATGAAGCATGGCAGTAATTACAGAATACAAAACTTACAGCTGAGTTGACTTCAGGGTTTGAAGGAAGCAAGTGGTTCTCAGCACAGACTCGTATAAACTACAATGAAAGCCTGAGGAGAGTACTTAGAACGTTTACTTGTAACCAGCCGTTCGCCTAGTAATGACAAAGATCTCCATAAGCACATGAACATAAGCATAATGTGTTCAAATATTTTAGATGACCGAGATAACTGAATGTCTGCACCGTCATGTAGCAGTCTGAGATGTACACAGGTTGGCCAAGCAAAGTCCAACCCCTGGGATAGAATTTAAAGATTTACAACATCCATTAAGCAGATTCAAAAGAAAAACAATAGCAGCTGTCCAGCAAAGAAAGAGTAAGAGGAGAGCTGATTCTCTGCACATTTCCAGTATGAGTTTATCTTCAATTCATTGCGCACACTATCACTCCTGAATTGTGTTACAAGACATACTGGGTCTGATTCTCCACTCTATTACAGGTTTTTGATTCCAGTGAGAAGTCAGTTATTTACTTATACTGACAAAAGTGGGTGACTGAACTACAACAAAATGGCAGATGAAATTCAGTGCTGATAAGCACAAAGTAATGCACATTAGAAAACGTAATCCCAACTATACATATAAAATGATGGGGTATAAATGAGCTGTTACCACTCAAGAAAGAGATCTTGAAGTCGTGGCTAGTTCTCTGAAAACATCCACTCCATGTGCAGCAGCACCCAAAATGCGAACAGAATGTTGGGAATCATTAAGAAAGGGATAGATACGTGGGCAACGGGTGGAGCCCCCCTTTGTCCCGAGGTAGACCCTGACTCCACCCCGCCTGACCCCTGTGGCCAGAGCCACAAGCTCCCCCGGCCCAGAGAAGCCCCAAATGCTCCCCCCCTCAGCAGCAGGAACCCCAGACCAGTTGCAGCTCAGTGTGTCCCCAGCCAGAGGAGTCCTGGTCTGGCTGAAGCCCTGAGCACTTGCCCCCACCATGCTTGGAGGAGCCTCGGGCCAGCTGCAGCCTTCCCTTCCCTTCCCTCCCCTCCCCTCCCCAGACCCGAGATGACCCGTGAAAAGTGTCTCTTCGGAGATGCTTTTGATATACCCCATGCAGGTTCTAGGGCAACTGAGGGGGCAGTATGTGCTACTGAGCTTCCTGGGTTCCTCAGGATTCTCCTGGAGTCCAGAGAGATTACAGATGAACCCAGGAAGCTGAATAGCACATACCGCCTCCTCAGCCACCCTGGAACCTGCCTGGGGCATAATAAAGCAAAAACTTTACAGCCAAACCCCACCACTAAGGGTCCAGCGGCCGCAGCAGCGCCTCCCCAGGCCTATTATACCTGCTGCCCACCAACAGTAATAAGACCGAAAATATCTCATTGCCTCCATATAAATCTATGGGGTGTCCACATCTTGAATAATGCATGCAGATGTGGTCATCGCTTCTCAAAAAAGATATATCGGAACAGCTTCTATGTGAGGAGAGATTAATAAACCTGGGACTTTTCAGCTTGGAAAAGAGACGACTAAGGGGGAATATGATAGAGGTCTATAAAATCATGACTGATGTGGAGAAAGTAAATAAGGAAGTGTTATTTACTCCTCATAACACAAGAACTAGGGGTCACCAAATGAAATGAATAGGCAGCAGGTTTAAGACAAAGGAAGTGTTTCTTCACACAATGCACAGTGGAACTCTTTGCCAGAGGATGTTGTGAAGGCCAAGTCTATAATGGGGTTCAAAAAAGAACTAGATAAATTCATGGAGGATAGGTCCATCAATGGCTATTAGCCAAGATGGGCAGTGATGGTGTCCCTAGCCTCTGTTTGCCAGAAGTTAGGATTGGATGACATGGGATGGATCATTTGATGATTCCCTGTTCTGTTCATTCCCTCTGGGGCACTTGGCATTGCCCACTGTCGGAAGACAGGATACTGGGCTAGATGGACCTTTGGTCTGTAAGGTGATTTTGGTACATGGTCATATTCTGTTACGAATGTTGCTGCAATTAAAAGTGGAGTTTAGAAATTCAAGATGGCGCATATGATAGGAAGGATTTGAACTCCATCTTGGTACCCTTTCTTCATGACATATTCCCACCAAAATTCTATTTTTCTTATGGAACCTGAGGGATAGAGAACTGGCTGGACCCAGTGGGGGCAAGGCCTGTCAGAGTGTGCCTCAAGAATGTGCACCACAGAGAGCGTATAAGGGATTGACAGCGGTGACGCAAGTGCTGTCCACCATCGAGGCAGCCATGTCCAGGTACTTTGCACGGCATCGGATCAAGACTCTGGCTACTAACATCTGTCAAGGACTCTGATACTTACCTGACTCCTGTAATCCACCAAAGGATCCAGGGAAGGCTTTGCTATCAGCTCAGATTTATTGATCTTCTGCTTCGGCAGTAGAGAGCCAGATCCTCCAATGTTCCAGAGATCCTGAGATGAACCATCAGTTGTCGGTGTCCTCCTTCTGCAGCTAGGAGAGAGGCAGTCATTATTTTTCAGGCATTTATTAGTTTAACCAAGGGACAGTTTCAGGGTCTGGGCTTTATGCCCCTTGCTGGAATCTATTTGTGGGTATTTGTAGTGTTCCCCATAATGAATCTTCCCCCAGTTGTATCTATCCCTTAATAAATCATCTTTCTGTTTAAGGTTATATTCTTTCTATCCTTTATTTCAATGCAACATGGATGGGAGGCGCACAGATTTCTAATTCTCCCAGTTGATAGATGCTGGTAGGAGTCGAACCTGTTGTATATGTCACCTCCTTATTATTGCTTACAGAGATTTTGGGGTAACAGGTCTGATCCAGTATGGCCGTTCTTATGTTTTTATGGCATAAAACTGGTTTAACAGAATGGAGAATTGAGCTCAATGTAGACATAAGTAGAAAAGCTTTGAGCAAAGTTGCTTGTAATGTTTTATTAGAAATGTATTTTAACTGTGTTTTGGGGGACCATTGCCAAGTAAAAAAGAACTCCTATAGAATTTTTCTTAGAAAAGTAGGGGGTGTCTTTTTATGGAAAAATGCCCCTTTCTTCAATTAATCACTTCGGTTATGTCATATTGTACGTATATCCCTTTCCTCACAATTTTAAGACATTATCAGTATCTATCTTGTAGTTTTTAATAAATCATTTGTTGGCTGCCTGTAATACAGGGTCTTTCAACTGAGTATTAGAATATTGCATTGTGGCTACATTACTTTCTTTTGATGTTTCTGTTTTCACTTATGTGCTGTCATTCAAATTTCAAGATCGTAGCTACAAAAATGGGGCAGCATATAATCTCCAAACATTTGTTTTGATAGGAATAGAAATTTCATCTAATCTTATTTATCATTTTTTCTGTTTGTGAATCGATAGTGCAAAATGTGTGTGTCAAAATTAGGTAATATATACACACAATATCAACAGAAGATGACAAAGTTATAGTAGGTGATGTAGTGGACACTCTTTTTTTTTAATATATATATATATATATATATATATATATATATATATATATATATACTCTAGTTTTACAGAGCATGAAGCATTCCAATTCCCTCATTAAAATGTCTTTAATACATCTGATATGATGCTGCTCGGAGGCTCCCAATTCTGTTTGCGCCAAGTGTAATATTTCTTTTTACAACACAACACATGCATCTTTCATACCACACAAGGAGATAGCTTCGAAGAACAGCTTCATCAAGAGGATGTAGTAAACAATAAGGAGAAATTAGCATGAAATCTGCATTTTGCAGAGCAATCTGAATGGCTGGTGAAAAGCACTTTTCTTCAGAGACATGCTTAATGATGAAATAGGGCTAGAATTTTTGTTTGGGTAAATTTTGAATACCTGAAAATTTTGCTTCTTTATTCAGAACTTCAAGGGATTGTTGTCTTTATTCCTTCCTCCCCCTGAAAGAATGCAAATGCAAAATAACCCCAAAACAGGTCTACTGCCTCCACTGATCTGGGATAGTTTTTTTCTTTTTGTTTTGGTTTGGTTTTCGGTGTTTGGAGTGGACAGGATGTATGAAAAGTGCTGTCTGTACCCCAGATAGACAGCTGCTCCTTGCTACTGCTACCATCTCTGGGTGATCTGCGTCAGAGACTGAGTTCAGAAGCCGTTGCAAGTGGTTGTGAAGGAATCCAGTTTTTCATGACCTGTTGAGAAAATTCACACAGTGCAGTGGTTTTCTCTTACCATCTGATAACCTTGGTTGTATCCCTCATGAAATCAGAAGAGAGATAACTGGATTGAAACCATTCCACATCCACTACTTACCTAGCTCAAGGAGCTGAGGTTCAACTGAGGTTGGAAAATTTAGCCCTAAACATTAAGGATTAAATTCTGCCCTTTTCTTTCATATATGGCAAAAGGTAGTTAAGCAGATCCCAAGTTCCCTTGCAGACTGCTTTGGGCTCCCTACAGCCCACAGGAAGCCACACTGTGAGGACTTCTGTGGCTTTCCAGAATGGAATGTAGGGTCCTCAGCATGGAATGTATATCTTGGTGCGTTTTGCTCACTGACCTGTCCATCTTGCCCTGATTATTTTTTCCCCTGCAGGAACTAAGCTGCGTGAGAGGACTCTGGGAGGAGCTGTGACTGAGTCAGAATGCGGCATTAACTTATTATGCCCATCTTTGTCACAAAAGCAGCAAAGGGCACTTTGAATTTGGCTCTAAAGTAACCTCTTGTGATTGATAAGCCAGAATTAAAGCAAGGTGGGAGTTGGTTTGCAGTCTCTCGCACTGCCTCCCATCCTGCTGCTGTCATGGTGATGATCCTTTTTTTTTCAGTAAGATGTCCATCACCAGCCTTAAGCACAAAAATACCAATATTAATCAAGTAAACCCCCCTTATTTTCAAATAAGTTCCCCTGATTCTGTACGGTGAGTGGTGCTTCTCTCCAGCAACATAGTACTTAACGGGAGCACAAACCATTAATAAAAGATTAGAGGAAAAACAAAACACGGATTTAAAATTCCAAACATATCTCAGTAGACTGTCTGTATAAAAGGCACTTTCCTAGGCAGGTGTTCAAATGCAGTTCTTTTCTACATGCTAAATAATATCAGACATGCAAACTTTCATATTGCTGTGCTGAGCAAAACGGCTGCATTTTTCTTTTTCAGCCCATAAAAGTAAGGCTCTTTTGGAATTTAAGAGCCTTGAACACATTGGGGCACAACTGGAAGACTACAACACGTTACAAAAACCTCATTTAAACTGTCATAGACTATTTTTGTATTTCCTTTCCCAGCCTTGCGGATTGCTAAGATATTTGTGTGTAAACAGAAGGTTTTCTAACTGGGCAACTCCTCCTCTCATGCCACATTCCTGTGTTTGACAACAGAACTGTTTCCATGGGAATGGTGACTTGTGATGTCACAAATGGAGCAAATGAGGCAGGAGAAGGCTGAGGATGCACAAAGTGTCTGAGTAGGGCAGCAACAATGGGAAGAGAGAGGCAGGGAAAAATACATACCTTTTAAATAAAGTTTGGGTAAAATATCTGTGTGGCTTTTTTAAAGTTCACCAGGATGTGCTAATGGCTTCATGACAAGGTTCCCTTCTTCACCTTTTGGACCACTACAAACAGGCTGAATGTGTTCCAGGGTTATAAGCAGCAGAATGTTATCTATTAGTCCCCTGCCACCAATTCATCTATACAGCCTTGTGCAGCAATGTACAAGTGGACAATAAATTTCACCTTCTCCCACCCTAAATAGTGGGCTAAGAAAAGATCTCCTCATTCTGAGATCCTGTATCCCCTGGCCCTTGCAGCCTTTCCCTGGCACTTCTTTCCTGTCTTTTAACTGTGCCCAACTGATGGGTTGATTGATCTCATTGGCTGGGCAGCCTCCTGCCTAATTAAGCCATGGCACACCCATCTGCCAATTAAATCCACTCCTGGGGAGTAATAGCTAGTAACTCTAGGGACCAGAGTACTTGGTCAGCTCTAGGCTCCTAGCTCTTAAAGCTTCTCTTTCTTGACCCTAAAGAAAGTGCGTCTTGCTTTTACAACAATACTGCATGCTATGTAATTAAGGACAGACCTCTCCAGTAACCAAAATAAAGCAATAAGAGGTAAGCCTGGAATGAAAAGCATAACTGTTTAGGAGGGAACACTAAACCCGACACTGCAGCTGCTTAGCACTCCTATGATGCTTTACATGTGCATACTTAAGTGAATCCTCATAACACCCCAGTGAGTTAGGTAAGCAAGTACTATTGTCCTCATTTGAAAGCAAGATAGCAGAACTTGATTACAGTGGCTCAGCAAATCACTGGCAGCAGAGGGACAAGAATTCAAGAATTGCTGTCTCTACCGTCCTGTGCTTATTTTTCTAGATCAGACTGTCTTTCGTTGAATACCCAGTTTTCAGAAGTGGCTTCTAAAATTAAATGGTACATTGTTGCAGTCACAATTTTTTTAAATACAGGTAAGCCTGCAACTAGCAAGAACAACAACAAGGATTTGCATGTCCACATCAATGATTCATAACAATCATTTGCACATATAGCAACTGCAAGCAGCAAGGATATGAGCATTTTAGGTGCTGAAGTGTGCGTACAGCTGTGCATATAGAGGTCTGTAATTCTAACTGTCTGTATAGCTTTCAGAGTAGCAGCCGTGTTAGTCTGTATTCGCAAAAAGAAAAGGAGTACTTGTGGCACCTTAGAGACTAACAAATTTATTAGAGCATAAGCTGCATCCGATGAAGTGAGCTGTAGCTCACGAAAGCTTATGCTCTAATAAATTTGTTAGTCTCTAAGGTGCCACAAGTACTCCTTTTCTTTTTGTCTGTATAGCATAAATGTTCTCAGAACCTTTGGGTCTGATAATCCTCCCACTAACACAAGTTTTACGCTAGTATAACTTCTGATTTATACCAGTGTGAATGAGTGAAGAATTGAACCCTCTGACTTCTGAGTCTCAGCCCAAAGCAGATTTTTATGGTCAGGGTTTATAATGGAAATGCTGACAGATTCAGACACTTAACTATATTGGCACAAAGTATGAAGCTACAATAAAGATATGCTTTATTGCAAAGATGTCTCATATAGACATTGAGGAAGTCATGCATTTCAATTTTCCACCTGTAAACATACTTATTTTGGCAGTGGGAATGTATTTGCCAGATTAAGGTCATTACATAGGAGAAGAATGAAACAATGTAAATATCACAGCACCCAACATCTCTCATAGATCTCATAGTCTGAACTGGATTGAGGTTTTCTTATTCTCACATACCAATGATAAACACTGCATCTCCTTTATTTTGCCAGTGCCCCATCCATTCAATGTTAACAACTGTCCTGATCCCCACTGAAATTGTTAGAGCTGCGTGTCGAAGGACTGCAGAACTGGAAGTAAAATCTCCTTTTGAACAGATGCTTGCATCACCAAAATGTATGAATGCAGAGTAGGTGTAGCCGTGTTGGTCCCAGGATACTAGAGAGACAAGGTGGGTGAGGCAATAGCTTTTATTGGACCAACATCTGTTGGCGAGAGAGCCACACAGAACTCTGTTCTCCAACAGAAGTTGGACCAATAAAAGATATTATTTTACCCAACTTGTCTCTCCAAAATGTATGAAGTCCATTCTAGTGCAGACAGTCTGCATGTGGAACTTGGGCAGAATGACCTTTCAGCATACAAAGAGCACATCTCCGGTACGGTTAGTTAACAGTCAATGCCACATTTATTTCAATGGGCTTTGGATCAGGCACATGGTGCTTTAGCAGAATGACTTCCATGGATCAGTTTGGGGGTTATAATATTCTGTATTTTGTTTCTCCTTCAAGGAGAATTTTTGTATGCATGTCAAATTAATTTTTGTGTGCTGAAAATTATGGAAATATTTATCTTGTCAAAAACCCACAATCTGAATTTTTAGTTTTTTGTTTTTTGTCAAAAATCTGATTTCCCCCTCCATCTCCAGAAAACTTTTAATGAACATAGACAAGGTCTATTGTGTTCCCTTAATCTCTCTTTGTGGAGACCTTTAAGGCAGAGTGCCTGTTGTCTATTGAAAAAAGAAAAGGAGTACTTGTGGCACCTTAGAGACTAACAAATTTGTTGTCTTGTTCTGTTTTGCTCAGACTGATATTTGTCTACTGGAAAACAAATCCATATATTTTTAAATCCTGTGTCTAGAGGATCCATTTTTTTCAAGCATTTTGTGATCCCGTCTTCACAGATTTTCTGTATTCAGCTAACGAAGTAGTTTTTTGGCCTGGAAAGAGTAAAATATTCATGCTGTACTGTGCTGATATTGAAACTGATCTGTCAGCTCTGTTTCTTTTGTTAATTCTGTTTGGATGTCTCCTATGTTTCCAGTAAATTTCTGAGCCTAAAATGTTTTGTTATGGAGAAGAAAAAAAGATGTTTACAATAATATGAAGATTAAGATTTTTAATAATAGGAGCCTGAAGTAGACTCCCGAGCCCATGTTTAGGCTCCTAAAGAAGTAGCCTGATTTTTCCAAAAGGGCAGAGCAGCTAACAATTCTATTGGGAATCTAGTTATTCACTCTTCTGACCCATTAAATGCAAAGTGCACTATGGTATCTTCCTGCTGGTCCCAAGTGTAAATTCTCTATTACAGGAACTACCTGGTAGCAAATGTTAGAGGTGGAGCTTACAGAATGAATACAAAAAGAAAAGGAGTACTTGTGGCACCTTAGAGACTAACAAATTTATTAGAGCATAAGCTTTTTCACATACTCATAACTTTATGGGAAAAACTTAAATAAATTTTTGAGTTACAATAGTCTGTATTTGGTTTCTCTTCCAAGGAGAATATTTGTGTGCATGTCACATTTTGGGGGGAAAACTCTTTTGGCCATGTTTTAAAGGTGGAAACAAAACAGAGTTTTCTCATTTTTTTTTAAACTAAATAATTGGAACAAATGAATTCACTTCCCCCTTTCCCCACTTGGATAATATGATAATGGCTTAGCTGTGATACATGGCCTAGCCGTAGTCCTTATAGAGGAGAATGTGTCTGCTTCCAAGGCTGAACATGCAGACTGGCCAAACTCTTTAAGGAGTCTATAAATCTCAAAGAAGAATTGGACTGGCAGGGAATGGGCTTGGGACTCTCCCTCCCACAACAGCCCTTGGGATCCTTCCTTTCCCCTCCCTCAACCACAGGACCCACTCCAGCAGTCCCTTGTACTTGGTAGTGTCTTCTGAGGAGTGGGGTGGTTGGGAGGGTGGAATAGCATGTAATACTCTTCCCAATACGTTTGGGAGCAGCTGACTGGCCAATTTGCCACATCCTTAGTTGGCTGTCATGGTCAAACAGACAAACAAACACAAGCCCTCTTTTGGAAATGTGTTCAGGGGGAGCCCTGCCATTTGGCAGCAGCAAGATTATAAATAGAGCTATTAGTCCTGCAACCATTTTACGGCCCTTTGCCGTAGTCTGAGAATGAGAGATGCCCCAGGCTGCACTGTGTTATTAAGGAATCCACAGAACATTCCATTCCACCTGGCTTTTCTGCCATATTGCTTCAATGGTCTCTTAAAATGAATTATGTGGCAGCAAAATTACTGTTTTCTAGACAGTCCCTACTTCCTCATCTTTCTGAGCTTCACTCTGTTATCTTGACATGGGAAGGTGAAGTTTCAGAAACAAGTTTCCTTCAGTGCCTTTTGGCAACCATACACTGTTCAATTTACCAATGGGTAAACTGAGTTCCATAGAAGTTAAGTGATTTGTCTGTGGTCACACTACATGTCAGTAAGTGAGCAGGGCCTGGAACCATGAAGTGCTGACTCTCCTGCCACAACCATTAGACTACACTACACTACTCGGATATAAGCAAATTAGCCTGAAGAGGAGATTCAGAAACACTTTGCAAATGTAGTAATTCCAAGTTTTCCCTTTCCAAAAAGGTACCAAATATAATTTTTTTTCTCTCTCTCTTTTTTTTTTAAGCTACAGCACATATATCCACCATCTTGAGTACTAATCTTGAGGTCGGAATATGCCTTTTGGGGATTTTTCTCTTAATGAAGTAACTTATGCTGCAGAAATGCCACAATATCCTTGCAATCTATGTGCTTTCTGGACATAGTACTTGAAGTTTTAGCTCCTTCTCAAACATGTTGTTAGAAAGATGCTGTTTTTAGAAGCTAGATATTTTTTATTGGATTTGATGGGAAGTATAAATTGGGTTTGGAAAAGGGCTAACCCTTCAAGCCCTCAATTCTCCCTATTAAGATTTTCCTTGCAACTTGGCCTCTTTTAAACTTCCATCTCGTGCATACTCTCTTCTAATCTGATACCTCAGCATACATATCTAAACACGATCAGTGACAGTTTTAGCTGCGGGGTGAGACTTTCTGTGACAAGGGCAGTGAGCTCTGATTTGAGACCATTCATTGCAAGTGACTTCAGCTGTCTCTTCAAGTGACATCCAGCTACTTGAGGACCGAGGGATGACGAAAGTTCTTTGGACAGAAAACTTTCACTGACAAGAAGGTGACAGGTCCTTGCACAGCTGGTCTCTGATATGCCTTGGAAGAGGCCCACATAGTTACTAATTTAAGTTTAGCGGTGGCTGGACGCATGGAGCAAATAAGTTCTTGTAGATTTGTAACTCATCTGCAGGAGTGACAGGAGATGGAGCTACACTTATGGCGGTGGCATTGTTGTATAACATTTCCACTAGCCCATGTTTATTTAAAGAGAGGGAGAAGTCAAACTGCAAGCAATTGCTGGATCTCATTAATGCTTCTTATCATGTAGCTGGACATGGTATATTCTGTTAATTTATTCATTTATTTAAAGTGAGAATGACCTTTTTCTTTTTTTTTAAATGACCTGACAAGTTACGGTAATGCTCCCCTCAGCCTAAGGGGGTTGTCTGTGCTGTGCTTTTTTGCCCTAAATTTTCCTGTGGCTTCTAACCATTCATTTCCACTAGAGGTAGCAAAAATGGGAACTCTAATGTAGGGAGGGCTGCAAGTGGGTTGCTGGTGTTTTAAACGCTGTCATCTAACTCTGCTCCAACATAGTGCTTAAAACCCTGGAAGATGCCAAAGCACTGTGTATATTAGTGCTTTCAACACTGGTATCCCTGGTGAAAGCATGGTGGGAAATATTGAGCAAAACAACTCAGAAATGTTAGAGTGGTAGAGTGGATGTTGTACAATGAATGCATTTTTTCAGAGGTTTGGGTATAAGTCTCTGCCTGCTAATGCACAAGCAGCTGTGATTTCAGTGTGTGTTGCTATCATGTTGGTATGAGACTAGGACCTAGGAACCTCTGAGTTCTAATTCCACCTTTGCCACTGACTGCTGTGTGACCATGAACAAATCACATAATCTTTCACGTGCCGCAGTTCTGCCATCTGCAAAATGGGAATAATTACCGAACTGTATCTCATGGGAGGTGTAGAGAGATTAAGAAGTGAATGTTCATACAGCTACATATAAACACTGGGGGTTATTAGAAAAAGTTGTTCTTTTATTTAAAGTGTTGGAAGATTTCTGTTGTGAAGTACCCACACATAAGGAAGAGCGGAAACATTTTATTCCTCCAAATAGCAGATAAACACTGAAATGACAGCTCAAAAATATTAAGAATCGCATGAAAAGGACACTTCTGCCCAAGCACAAACAAAGAGAAATTGAGTGGCTTATTGCTGGTATTAGAGGAATAACTGAACTGTTGGAGGAAAGATAGCCCAAGTGGGATGCATTGATTAAAAAGAAAATAATGGATATCACTTTAATAGAAAATAATGGGACAGATTCTCAACTGATCTTCAATGGCGCTATGACCATTTACACCACATGAGGATCTGGCTCAGTATATGCACTGATGTGTACATAATCCAACCAATACAGTCTCGTCTCTATTGTAGTCCCTTACCCTTTATGTCTGCCACTCTCTGTTTTAATACTTATTCCATAAAATTAATACTTACTCCATAAAATATTGTGTACTATAAACAGATGTGTTTCTCAATGACAGCACTGGGGCCTATTCCATAGCTTGTGTGAATTGGCCGGGCTCCATTGAGTTCAGTGGAGTTATGCCCATTTGCGCCAGCTGAGAATCTGGCCCTTGGTAAATAAACACAAACATTATTATACGAATATTATTATACAGAGACAATCTAATTTGTTTTTAAATACCTTCTTGGAGATAGCATTGGTGGAACAGAGGACGATGGAGAGGGGACAGTTAAATATTTATTTAATAAGGATAACAATATGTGAGAGAGACTCTTTCCATGATTTAGCATATGCATCTCTACTCTATAATCATTTCCAGTCTAGTTGGATAGTTTTACCTACATATAATGCCAAATAAAAGGTTTGCTATAGATATTTAAAAGCACCAAGTACACCACTTACAGATATGTTGTTGACAGTTAAAAAAATGACATATCTATTATTTATGCTGAGCAGTCTGACAGGAGAAATGTTGCCCTAACTCTTGCATGGTAAATGAGAGAACTGGAACATGGTGTAGCTTGTAGAAGCAATCCTATTTGTTTAAAGGAGCATCATGTCTTTTCTGTAGCCGAATTCAGTAATAGTATTTTGTAGGCTAAAACATTCCAGGCCAAGCCCTGAATCAGTGGCAAAACTCATGTGAACTTGATTGAGATCAGGATTTGATCCTCTGCATTTTTATATCTGAGTGTATAGGTAGAGGGTTTATGTACACACACGCATCCCAGGTTGGAGGCTGATTTTCAAATGTACTTGCAAAGGTTCTCATTGGGGCGGGGTGCTCAGCATTCTGAAACTTTACATTTTCAGTGGCTGATATGCATCAGTTGATAAAACATTTTAAAGTGTGACATGTGTCTTTCCTCTAGGATTTATTTTAGCAGAATGTCCGGTAAGGACCACATAATTGCAAGAGAAGATTAGTTTTGCTTTTTTGTCTGTTGTAGCTCTTTTTTTGAATAAATTTGGTAAACTGGATTTTTAATGAAATCAGAGTTGTGGAGAGGAGATGAAATAAGGATGCAGTATGTGGCACCTGCTCTGCTTTTCATGCTTATGCATCACCTTCCGTTAATGATAAAATGATAATGGGTGTTCCAAGCATCAAGGGAGTAGACTCCTTTAATTGTAAAAGAGGCAACAGAGAGTATATGATTCCAATACATAGAAAGGGAAGCTGACCAAAATGAAAGGGCTCAGTCCTTTAGTCTTTGAGGGCTTTGTTTCAATGAGGACTATAGGACTGGGCTTTTACGTGGTTTTCTAGCTGCCCTGATATTGCCTTAGGATGTTCACTTGAGGCCTCTTCTGCTTTCATATTTGCCCTGTGTAAATCTTAGATTTTTAATGTAATGTAACCAACAGAGAAATGTTTAGCAGTGAAATGCATTCACTTCAACAGTGCAGCATAGTCATAAGTGTAAGATCTGTGGCATGTCCTTAGAAGACACTGATCATATGAGTGGGGAAGAAGGAGTGAGTATCCCATATAAGGATTTGTTGTTTGAATAATTCTGCCTATGAATACACTTATTTTATTATTTACTGAATGTCATAATTTGAATGCTTGGAGCTAGACTGTTATCTCAGTTGCACAGGTGAATATCCAGTAATGGAACTCTGTCGTTCCCCTGCAGCTGTGCTGGATATTCACCATTGATCAAAATCTGACTCTTGACTTGACACAAATTTTAAAATAGATTTAAATATCATTTTAGTTAGATTTTTTTTAAAATGAAAGCAGCATTCTTTCTAGCCATGTAGGAATTGCTCAGGTGCCATTTTCTAACAATAGCAATAAATCCGCACAGTGCTTTAGTGTAAGATATTGAAAATATATCACTGCTGTTAAACATCCTGAGCAAAACTTTATCCAGCCCCAGTACACATTCACCAAAGGGAAGGCGATTCAAGAAGTCTCCCTGCCCCTTCTGTAAGGGCCATTGATGTTTCCCTTGAATGCAGAGAGAACTTGTCTTGTGCTCTTTGTAGTTTTAGACCTCCCTAGCCCTGGCGGGAGCCATAGCCCAAACCTCTCACACAGAACTATTAGCAGGACTGGCCCAGCTTTGGTGGAAACATATGCTGCACTCACTGTAAGAGCAGGACAGTGGAGTCACCGTTAGGGTCTCTGGAGAAGATGAGCCTACCTGATGCACAATGACTTCAAGAGCTCTTGTTGAAGGGCTGTGCCTGCAACCTGGCAACTACCACAGTCATTAACACTCTAATGGCTTAGGTCTACTTGCCTCTGTGGCAGACTGGTGCTCTCCTCATGCCATAGAGCTGCAGCTGACCTCAGCATGGGCACTCAAGCTGGAGCTATCTTTGTAGAAACGCAAAGGCTGCTGGAAGGGCATTCTCTGAGGCATCCCCAGCTTTGGAATTCATTCCCCAGCCTTGGTCTGAAATGGTCTGACAGTGCTGATCTTCAGGGCACTTTTCAAAACTCATCTTTTTTCCCACAGGTAGTTGAAAATGAAGAGAAATGATGAGAGTCAGGAATTGCTGGCAGGGCAGCACACTGGCATATTTAAATTGCCTGACTCACTGGTGGCAGGTTATATTGAACTCTGCTGCTGCACAAAAGGTATTTTTGTGATGCCTTTGTAAGTTACAAGGGCACCTGTAGCATAAGGGTGGGTGTCCTTTTTAGTATTGGCATAAATCTGAATAAAGGAAGAACTGAGCCTAAAACAGTCTAACTCGAGTATTAAAAACAAGCTACTTTCTGAGAGCAACTAGATATTCTTTATTTTTCCTTTTTCTGTCCTCGAGGGTATTCCCCAAGCTCCTTTCTCCCAATGTCTCTACCTTTCCTCTTCCCCTTTCTCAGTTAGGGATAAGATCTTCTCTTCTACTTGCAGAGGTCTCTGGTTCTGTCATTGTCCTTCAAATCAACCTTCACAATCCTTTGTGATACTGTGTGTATTGTGGTCTATCTTGGACATAGTTCCACGAGCATCATTTATTAGCTTCATGTTGGAAATGCACCCTTGTTTCCTATGTCACAGAACAGAGGGAAACTACCTTTATGAAATGCACACAATCTACACCATTCAGTATTGGAAGGAGGAATCGTCAGGGTGAAGTTAGAAATTTCTGGGGGGTTTTATGCACCTGTCTAAATACCACAGGCCTGGTTGCTATAGTCTCCTAAGTAGGTTTGCAGACGTGAGATTGCAGAGTGAATGAGATACTTTCATACCCTTGCCTATGTCGATCAAGGACCAGTCACAGTTGTAATCCTTGTGCTTGAAGGAGCTTGGGGATTGCTACACAGATGCACTCTAAGGAGTAGAGCCATAGCTCCACACCAGCCTGCAGAGCAGTGTTTCTCAAACTGTAGTCCATGGACCCCTTGCGAGGGGCATGAGGGTACTCCAGGGGGTCTGCAGGCTCTGCTGATCAGCTCCTCCTCCTGCCTCCCTTAACTCCTCCCCTTCCCTCCCAGCACCTCCTGTATGCTGGGGAACAGTTGTTCAGCGGCATGCAGGAGGCACTGTGGGGAGGAGGGAGAGGAGCGGGGATGGGTCACGCTTAGGGGAGAGGGAGGAATATGTCTGGGAACTCCAGCCGCACTGATCAGCTCCTCTCCCTCCCTGCCAGTGCCTCCTGCATGCTGGGGAACAACTGTTTAGCAGCATGCAGCAGGCGCTCGGAGGGAGTGGGAGGCACAGGGAGGGGCGCACTTGGGGAAAGGGGTGGGAAGAGGTGGGGTGGGGGTGGGGCTTTGAGGGAAGGAGTGGAGTGGGGGTGGGGCCTGGGACTGAGTGGGAGGCTTGGGGGTCTGCGAAATATTTTAAATCAAAATGAGGGTCCTCAATTTGCTAAAGTTTGAGAATCGCTGAAGTAGAGCAAACTGCAATGGACCAAAAAAATAGTTCAGCCTACCTAGCCCGCTGCGCACTGGGATGGTTGGGGAAAGATTGTGCCTTGCCGAGGGGTAGCCACTTCAGACAAAGGCTAAAAGTCACAATTTGATCCACCTTTAGTTTTGTTCATGGCTACACATGTGCTATAGGAACAGAAGTGACTGGGGGCTCTCATTCAGACCTTTTCCATAGACATCCTCAGCAGACTGGCCTTTTTCACATTACAAATAATTCTCCAGAAATATGAACACTTCCCGTGCTGAATGGATCAATACTCTCCAAGATATTTTGGATCAATTGTCCAAAGACTTTCAAAGAGACAAAAAATATCCATGTTTGTACCATTTTCAGATGAACCTGAAGGAGCTGAGATGGGAGTTGACTGTCTTACAATGCTGTGGTCCACTCCAGATTCAGGACCAGAGTCTCAGCTGGTGTAAATTGGCATAGCTCCATGGGTGTTAGTGGAGCTATGCTGTTTTACACTCTCTTAGCATCTGGCCTGAGGTTTTATGTTCAAGCTTCAGCATAAGTAACCAAATTGAACCTTGTATCCAAATCTGTTTTATGAATTGCTCTTTAGAATGCTCATTTTTTCCATAGTTAAAATGTCCCATCAATTTGTAAGCCATCTATCCAGTCTGAGAGCTCTCTGTTAAGTCATTAACCTCCACACATGAGTCTCATGTTTTCAGCTCTTTTTTGAGCTAGGTATTACCTGCCCAAATGGCCATAACCCAATTTATATTTGTCCCCCCCGAGCCTGTCTGGCATCACATGAGCAGGGCACATGGAGATCCTGAGGTGTAAATAAATCCACAAAGATAAATATCAAACTTTGAGATGCTATTCCATTTTACTGAATGTTTATTTGAACTTCACACATAGCATCCAGTTAGATAATTTGCCCACAAGGCAAGTTTGATTTCATTTTTCACCATGTTCTGCTACTTGAGATTATTTATTCACTGCAACAGAGCCACAGACTAGCCTGATTCGTTATGAGTGCACTGTAAGGATGGAAACTGCAGTATTATATTTAATGAAAAGCTTTGGAATGAGGAGCAATGAATTATCACACAATTCATCATGTTATAGTATGGGGGCAGGCGGTCTGATAGGAGAGCAAATTGTGGAGGTAAGAAGAGACTTTTCCCTGTAGAAATACCTTTACCCTCTGGTCACTTTTATTTGCACTAGAATAACCTCCCACCCCTATTTCAAAAATTGTAATATACTCCTAAAAATGGGAGGGATCTATAGTTAATTTCATTACCTGGATATACATATATTAGTTAACAAATTAGAAAAATGAGTAATTTCTCTCACCCACCCACATGTTTTTTTTTCAGACTTCTTAATTCTAACTTGACTACTATTGATCTAATAGACATATCTTATACTTAGGAATTCATTTTGCATGGATGTGTTTGAGATCGGAAAAAGAGAACTAACATGGTGCATTAATTTACTTGTAATACATCTCGAAGGGCACTGTCATAGGGATTCTGTTCCCTTGCACCTTAACATATTTTAAGCTAAACTGCCTAGTAAAAATTTAGCAAAGTTAACTGCAGCCAAAGAAAACATCTGCTTTGGACATGACTGACTTTACTTTCTAGCAGGAGGGCTCCATATATCGGTTCCCTGCCTTGTCTAATTTCATTAATATGATCTTGTGTCCATCCCTGTGGCAGTTTAATAGCCATTATTTGTGGCCTCCATCAAATAAAGCGTTGACCATAAATCCAGCTTCACGTAAATGAATATATAAATGTCAATCTGCATTGCTGTATAATATTTATTATTTTAATTAAATGAAACTGATTGTGACATTTGTTAGATCACAAGTTGCTTGTTAATGGCAATGAATGGCAAAAATGCTTATTTTATGCAAATAATTTAGATTATTTTTAATGTTATTGTGTTATGTTACCAGAATTAGGGATCTCAGTGGTCTTTTATGGAACACAGACTCTGTTCGTAATGGCAACAATGACATGCATTGCAAAAACAGCAAACAGCAAATGTGGAAGGTGAATGCACCACTATTGTATTTGGAGTTTATTTCTTCACCATTTCACAGTAAAGTACTTATATTATTAGAGCCAAATGCTGCTTCTATTTGCGCTGGATAACTCCAAGAATTTAAATAGAGTATTCTGGATTAACACAGATAGAATTTAGACTTTTTTCCAATTATGAAGGTATCAGAGTTTGTAGTTTCATGATATAAGTTCGAAAAATTAAAGTACTGGGAAAAATAAAGAAAATACATACATTTTAAAATATTGAAGCCTGTTCCAGTTTAATCTTATTCCAAAAATAGAAATCTATTATAAATTGGTGACTGTTTTTACTTACTGTTCTTTGTCATTGCATTCATTATGTTTTTAAATATACATTATCCAAAATGCATTTTATTTACTTCTTGTTTGTGAGAAAATATTGGATAACTACTAAGTTTTTTATTGTCTTGATTTTGGCAAAGTTCCTTATTCTGGCAGAACTCCCATGGAAGTAAGGAATGCAGGAGGTGGTGGTGGTGTGTTTTTCTCCCCCTTGATATCCGAGACATTTCTTGGGTTGCAAAGTGTAGATTTTATCAAAACTGAATTTATAACAGACTTTCTGGAGTTGAGAACAGCCTCCATATGTCAAAGAAAAGTCACAGTGAGAATATACTGTATTTACAGCAGATGAAGAGCTTTAATTTTATTTAGGAACCAGCATAGCTAAGTTATTTCTATTTTTAATAACAGAAAATATGGACCCTCTTCTTGCTGCTTATGAAATCAGTGGCTAAACTCCAATTAGCTTCAGTTGGAGGAAGATTGAGTTCTAAATTAGTTTAAAAAAAAGGCAAATCAAGGTAAAATTAGTTGTCTTTCTATATATAAACTTCATTTGTACCTGTACTTTTGCAATGATCTCATCAGTTCCCATTAAAATCAATAGAAAGTCACACATTAACTTCAGTGGGGGTTGGATCAGCCCTTAAGACATGTTATGAGATGCTCTCATCTTAAGTGATCACTCTCCTTACAGTGTGAATGGTAACACCCATTGTTTCATGTTTTCTGTGTATATAAATCTCCCCACTATATTTTCCACTGAATGCATTCGATGAAGTGAGCTATAGCTCATGAAAGCTTATGCTCAAATAAATTTGTTAGTCTCTAAGGTGCCACAAGTACTCCTTTTCTTTTTGTTTTAGAGTAGTTTCAGAGTAGCAGCCGTGTTAGTCTGTATCCACAAAAAGAAAAGGAGGACTTGTGGCACCTTAGAAACTAACAAATTTATTTGAGCATATGCTTTTGTGAGCTACAACTCACAGTTTCAAAATCTGTTTACCACAGATCTGCCCTTTGCTTTCCATACCCCTCATATGACATTATATATCTTTATGGGGAAAGCCCTCAATATTTTTCACATTGGGCTTTAAAGATTTTTTTTAACATAAAACTTTGATTCCTGTAAGAATTTTAGTTTTGTTTTGAATTGGGAAGCATAAGTCTATATATATATATTTACAAAGTAGTAGCAGCAAAGCTAGGCACAGAGCTCATTCCTACACTGAATCTTATTGCTCATCTTTAGCTAAGTTCCCCCACAGAGGGTCTTGCATTTTATCCTTTTGGTCAATACTGACCATGCCTATTCATTACAACTTCTAAGCATTTACTAGATATTATCTAATAAATATAAATGACCAGTATTAGATACAGAGGTAAAATTTATAGATGGCAACAAATTTAGGCTACTACTACTTTGTATTTATTTATGTTTTAGGGCCCCCCACCCAATGAAATTGCCAGCTAAGTGCTTCCCCATCACCATGAAAATTTAGAAACTGAATGTTTATAGTATTGAAAGAAGCCGAGAAAACTTTTGAAATCTGTCCCCACTTTTGATTTAGCAGTTTTATTCCAATGTATTTTTCTCCAAATTCTTGACTTCTGAAAACAACTTCTTCTAGTTTCTTTACGTAGCTATGTAACTGTGTAGATGTGACAGTGTAACTTCAATTCTATATTTTCTTTTGAAATTACTGTAAGGTATTTCAATGAGGTACTCTCTTAATTTCCTCTTCATTTAATAAAGCAAACAACCTATAGTTATATAGATTTATAATATTTTCTTTCAATCTTTTCAGCTGCTAAAATCCAATAGTCTTTGGACTCCCCTCCTCAGTTTTGCATCACATGAATCAGTTATCTTTGTCATAATGAACATGACAGTTAACAACATATATCTTCATACTGGTCCCCATAGCACTCCATAGTTACTTACTTTGGAGCTGACCCTTTATTCCCCGACACACCTAGAAGTTAGGGAGAGCATACAAGGAATGCAAAGGAGGGACCTTCATCTCAAATTGCTACCCCTCACTTTTGTCTTCAGTATCTGCATTGGATCTATAGCCAGATAGGTGCCTCGTCTGGGTACCATATTATTGATGATCCTGCAGCTCTCCTTCACTCTGAACTCTTGCTGACTTTCAGGAGAGTGCCATGCTCAGAGCCACAGAAGCATCTGGTCCTTTATAGCCTAGCAGTTTTGTGTGGATCTAAATGTATCATAAATTCAATGTAAATCTGATTCACGCACCAGCCCTTTTCACATTAAAATATTTGACCATATTTCCCGGGTGTGAGCATCCTTTTGTGACACCATGTTGACAGTTGACAATTAAACGCACTCTTTCAGATGTTCTCCCAATCTGTCTTTGATTACTTTACTAGTATTCTCTGTTACAGTATGTCAAGTTTGCATGTCTGTAATTTTCTGGAACTGCTGTAGATGTCTTGAGTTTCAAGTGCATTGTAGACGTTGCATTAATTTTTCTCTAGCCCACTATTACACCCCTTTTAAATGACTTTCAAATACATTTTGTAAAGGATTCCCTAAATGATTAACTCTTTCTTCCAGAAATTCTTGGGTGGAATCTGCTTGGTCCTGAAATTTTATCAGTTTTCAGACATTCCAGTTGCTTGATTCCTGTTCCAGTATGATCCTCTGTTCCTTCTGTATTTCTTTTTCTTCCCCAGGGAAATTTAATATGAATTCTGACTTGAGTTCCCTATTCTCATTGCTGAAAAGTGAGGCAAAGAATTCATTTAGTTCTGTAGTGGTCTGTCAATAAGTTACCTTTGCTGACACTTTAAGGTATTACTTTTCTTCCGCTGTTGGCATCTTGTTTATGTGTCTACAGTAAAAACCATATTTATCTTCCCTATCCTCTCATGAAATCTTCTTTGGATGTTCCTCTTTTCAGCACCAGTGCCAGCTGCTGAGCATCTCCTATGAAAAGCTGAGTATCTTCAGATTCCATTGATAACTCAGAGGTTCACACCCTACAGCAAGAGGGTCAGGGAATCTGGCCTCCTGAGTTATATTTCCGTGGTGCCAATGATTTGCTGAATGACTATCTAATCTCACAGTTTATCAGCTGTAAAATAATGATCACTGCTCTGCTGGGGGCTGAATCCTGCCTGCCTTCCTTATATGTGTGGTCCCAAGGATATTCTGAAGTTTCATTTATTAATGTTTGGAAAGTGCTTTGAGATCATTGGATAGAAATCCTTGCATAATCATATTTAGCATTTCACAGCGCAGTATATATCATAGGTAATCCTTACAGTGCTCCTGTGAGACGGAATTACCTGTCACTACAATTATTATCTTTGCTTTATTGGTTAGAGTGGGGGAGAGAATAATGGCCTAATCCCTCTCCTGTTGAAATTAATGGAAGTTTTGCCATAAACTTCTGTCAGAGCAGGATTAAGCTTCCTCAGACATGCCAAAGTACGATTTGAAGTCCTGGATCGCAAACCACACTCAATCCCATGAACCTCTCTTTTCATATATGCAACATATCATAATTGTCATATTAGTTGCATACTTTTACCCGATTCTGTGATATTTCAAGTCTTCCTCTGTATAATATCTAATGTTTTTGTTCACCTTGTATGTGCTTCTTTCTTTTACATTTCTCATACGTGTTATTTCTTCAGTATATTTATTTTCTGATGCTGCACTTAACCCTAGAAAATGCATGGTTTTATGTGTGAGCTGATTTTACTATTTCCCCTCTGCAGTTCATTTGCTTCCTTGATTTATCCAGTCCAGCTCGTCTGCCCCACAATTTTCCAAAAATTTATCTCCTTAAATTAAACATCCTTATTTTTTCCTATACAGTTTCATTTTCTACACCATTACAAATGTAATTACTGTGTTGGGAGATGCTGCTTCTAAATCTCCAGGTATATCTTTTATTTAACTAAACACGTAATTGGGAAAAGTTCCCATTCAGTTTTCTCATTTACATATTGGTTGTCTTTTATCATGCCCGTGATTACATTAATCTGCACGTTAATTTATTTCTTCCTCTGTTTTTAGAGTCTATGCCACACAGATAAACCCTGTAGAAATACCATAGACGGATAGATTGTCAGTATCAGCAGTGGTGTTCTTGAGCTGCCCAACAAATCAGCTTTATAAAAAGAATGAAAGAACACATTGTTAAACCTTCAAAATGAAACCCAAGCCAAAAGAGGAGTCTCTTAAAAATTGCCCTACACAAGTGGAAATTTGGTTAAGGATCATCATGCCTTTGTTTTCAGTCTATGATTTATTAGCCCAGTAGGAAAATCAGCCATACCAGACCATTGCTAAAACCAAACTTGAAAGATTATGCCTCGCTAACCCCTGTGGCCATTGTGCCGGCTGTAGTGGAATTGCTCGGGCCTACATGAAATGCACAGGGAGAATAGGTGGCCTAATGTCTTGAAGCCAGATTGTGATCCCTTACTTGCGTTCGGTAGCATTTGTTGGTGTTTAGTCCCATTTGCTTCAAAGGGACTCCTTGTGGAGTAGGGAACTACTCAATCTGAGTAGCATTCATGTAATCTGGCACTTAATCAGTTTGTAAGTAGCTAGTTTCAGAGTAGCAGCCATGTTAGTCTGTATTCGCAAAAAAGAAAAGGAGTACTTGTGGCACCTTAGAGACTAACAAATTTATTTGAGCATAAGCTTTCATGAGCTACAGCTCACTTCATCAGATGCATTCGGTGGAAAATACAGTGGGGAGATTTATATACACACACAGAGAACATGAAACAATAGGTTTTATCTGTAAGGAGAGTGATCACTTAAGATGAGCTATTACCAGCAGGAAGGAGGAGGGGAAGGAGGAAAACCTTTTGTGGTGATAATCAAGGTGGGCCATTTCCAGCAGTTAACAAGAACGTCTGAGGAACAGTGGGGGGGGGGGGTGGGGGGAGAAATAACATGGGGAAATAGTTTTACTTTATGTAATGACTCATCCACTCCCAGTTTCTATTCAAGCCTAAGTTAATTGTATCCAGTTTGCAAATTAATTCCAATTCAGCAGTCTCTCGTTGGAGTCTGTTTTTGAAGTTTTTTTGTTGAAGAATAGCCACTCTCAGGTCTGTAATCATGTGACTGGAGAGATTGAAGAATTCTCCAACTGGTTTTTGAATGTTATAATTCTTGACATCTGATTTGTGTCCATTTATTCTTTTATGCAGAGACTGTCCAGTTTGACCAATGTACATGACAGAGGGCATTGCTCGCACATGATGGCATATATCACATTGGTAGATGCACAGGTGAACGAGCCTCTGATGGTGTGGCTGATGTGATTAGGCCCTATGATGGTGTGCCCTGAATAGATATGTGGACAGAGTTGGCAACGGGCTTTGTTGCAAGGATAGGTTCCTGGGTTAGTGGTTCTGTTGTGTGGTGTGTGGTTGCTGGTGAGTATTTCCTTTAGGCTGGGGGGCTGTCTGTAAGCAAGGACTGGCCTGTCTCCCAAGATCTGTGAGAGTGATGGGTCGTCCTTCAGGATAGGTTGTAGATCCTTGATGATGCGTTGGAGAGGTTTTTGTTGGGGGCTGAAGGTGATGGCTAGTGGCGTTCTGTTGTTTTCTTTGTTGGGCCTGTCCTGTAGTAGGTGACTTCTGGGTACTTCTGGGTGTTTATGTGACCATCGCTTATTAGCACTATAGTGTCCAGGTGAGCTAAGAACATTTTAGTAATCTATCTGAAGATTCAGATGCACTTGATAGAGTAAACTAAAGAGCCTTCAGAGAAGGGGAGAGAGCTGGCCATAGCTTGCATAGTCTGTTTGCCTCTGTTCAGTGCAGAGACTCTTTGGGAGAATCTTTTCCTATATCCCCTCCATGCAGTGCAAACAAATACATTTGGATGGAAGTCAGGCTGCATGCATTGCTTTAGGCTCTTATTGGCCAGTTATGCCTCTGACAGTAGTAATATTAGACTAATTAAAGGCTAGTTGTATCAATAGAGCCATATTTTCAAGTAACTTGCTTGCTTGGAATGGCTATTATTGAGCATTAAAGGCAAAATCAATTCTATACAGATAAATAGAGCTGCGCGGTAATGTGGCTGTGACCTTTGAAGTGACAATCTGACATTAATTTTTAAAGATCATATATTCACATATGCTGTCATTGTAGGGCAAATAACTTGACTGGAAGTAAGTCTATGCATTTTGAGACTGCATTTACAGTTTAACATGCTGTTACAAATGTAAGGAGGCTCCCTCTCTCTCCTAATTTTTTTCCCACCAGCTTGACAGTTTTTCAAACATATTCACTGTCAGCCCTAACAACCTGTCAACAACTGCCATTATGGGAAAATCGCAAAGACTTGCTGGAGCACTGTGAAAAAGTGACAGACATGCCACAAGGATAAGTTCCTCAGAAACAGAGGGCTAAAACTTTTGAAAGGTGCTCTAGCCCTTCCAAGTCAAAATGAACAGTCGGATATCTGAAAAAAACATACACTTGTCACATCTGATATCTATTTCTTTTCCCTGCAAATAGAGGTGTATGTGAAAGAATAAAACATAGATTAGGAAAAACCCATGCAATTTACTAGAGTTTGTGCAGTTTTCCTCACTGTCAAGAGTATATGTTGTGGGCCAAATGTATCACTGGTGCAATTCCTCATGCGGCCAGCACAAGTCCAGTGAAACCATCGGAGTGGATGCAAGAATGGAACATTCAGAAGCTTTTTCCTATTGTACAGTTTAATGTGTTTCAGATTACTTAGTCCATGTGTCTATTACTTTCCCATAATAGAGACTGATCCTGCACAGTGCAGAGTAACTTCTGGGATAGATTCTCCCCTGGCGTATGCTGGTGCAATGCAGGAGTCATTCCGCTGATGTCAGTGGATTTACACTGGTTTAAAATAGGTGCAAGTGAGCAGAAGGCTGTGGGGCTGAGCTTTTGTTGAAGGCAAGCTGCAAGATCAGGTTGTGGGGTGGAATAAATAAGGCTCATCACTAGAAACATGCATAAGATAGGAACTTGCCCATTCTGTGCTGTATTGGTCAAACTGCCCTTGTCCATACTGACAGGTTTCAGAGTAGCAGCCGTGTTAGTCTGTATTCGCAAAAAGAAAAGGAGTACTTGTGGCACCTTAGAGACTAACAAATTTATTAGAGCATAAGCTTTCGTGAGCTACAGCTCACTTCATCGGATGCATTTGGTGGAAAAAGCAGAGGAGAGATTTATATACACACACACACACAGAGAACATGAAACAATGGGTTTATCATACACACTGTAAGGAGAGTGATCACTTAAGATAAGCCATCACCCACAGCAGGGGGGGGAAAGGAGGAAAACCTTCCATGGTGACAAGCAGGTAGGCTAATTCCAGCAGTTAACAAGAATATCAGAGGAACAGTGGGGGGTGGGGTGGGGGGGAGAAATACCATGGGGAAATAGTTTTACTTTGTGTAATGACTCATCCATTCCCAGTCTCTATTCAAGCCTAAGTTAATTGTATCCAGTTTGCAAATTAATTCCAATTCAGCAGTCTCTCGTTGGAGTCTGTTTTTGAAGCTTTTTTGTTGAAGTATAGCCACTCTTAGGTCTGTGATCGAGTGACCAGAGAGATTGAAGTGTTCTCCAACTGGTTTTTGAATGTTATAATTCTTGACGTCTGATTTGTGTCCATTCATTCTTTTACGTAGAGAGTGTCCAGTTTGGCCAATGTACATGGCAGAGGGGCATTGCTGGCACATGATGGCATATATCACATTGATAGATGCGCAGGTGAACGAGCCTCTGATAGTGTGGCTGATGTGATTAGGCCCTATGATGGTATCCCCTGAATAGATATGTGGACAGAGTTGGCAACGGGCTTTGTTGCAAGGATAGGTTCCTGGGTTAGTGGTTCTGTTGTGTGGTGTGTGGTTGCTGGTGAGTATTTGCTTCAGATTGGGGGGCTGTCTGTAAGCAAGGACTGGTCTATCTCCCAAGATCTGAGAGAGTGATGGCTCGTCCTTCAGGATAGGTTGTAGATCCTTGATGATGCGTTGGAGAGGTTTTAGTTGGGGGCTGAAGGTGATGGCTAGTGGCGTTCTGTTGTTTTCTTTGTTGGGCCTGTCCTGTAGTAGGTGACTTCTGGGTACTCTTCTGGCTCTGTCAATCTGTTTCTTCACTTCAGCAGGTGGGTATTGTAGTTGTAGGAATGCATGATAGAGATCTTGTAGGTGTTTGTCTCTGTCTGAGGGGTTGGAGCAAATGCGGTTATATCGTAGCGCTTGGCTGTAGACAATGGATCGAGTGGTATGATCTGGATGAAAGCTAGAGGCATGTAGGTAGGAATAGCGGTCAGTAGGTTTCCGATATAGGGTGGTGTTTATGTGACCATCGCTTATTAGCACCGTAGTGTCCAGGAAGTGGATCTCTTGTGTGGACTGGTCCAGGCTGAGGTTGATGGTGTGATGGAAATTGTTGAAATCATGGTGGAATTCCTCAAGAGCTTCTTTTCCATGGGTCCAGATGATGAAGATGTCATCAATGTAGCGCAAGTAGAGTAGGGGCATTAGGGGACGAGAGCTGAGGAAGCGTTGTTCTAAGTCAGCCATAAAAATGTTGGCATACTGTGGGGCCATGCGGGTACCCATCGCAGTGCCGCTGATTTGAAGGTATACATTGTCACCAAATGTGAAATAGTTATGGGTCAGGACAAAGTCACAAAGTTCTGCCACCAGGTTAGCCGTGACAGTATCGGGGATACTGTTCCTGACGGCTTGTAGTCCATCTTTGTGTGGAATGTTGGTGTAGAGGGCTTCTACATCCATAGTGGCTAGGATGGTGTTTTTAGGAAGATCACCAATGGACTGTAGTTTCCTCAGGAAATCGGTGGTGTCTCGAAGATAGCTGGGAGTTCAAAAACCAGTTGGAGAACACTTCAATCTCTCTGGTCACTCGATCACAGACCTAAGAGTGGCTATACTTCAACAAAAAAGCTTCAAAAACAGACTCCAATGAGAGACTGCTGAATTGGAATTAATTTGCAAACTGGATACAATTAATTTAGGCTTGAATAGAGACTGGGAATGGATGAGTCATTACACAAAGTAAAACTATTTCCCCATGGTATTTCTCCCCCCCACCCCACCCCCCACTGTTCCTCTGATATTCTTGTTAACTGCTGGAATTAGCCTACCTGCTTGTCACCATGGAAGGTTTTCCTCCTTTCCCCCCCCTGCTGTGGGTGATGGCTTATCTTAAGTGATCACTCTCCTTACAGTGTGTATGATAAACCCATTGTTTCATGTTCTCTGTGTGTGTGTATATAAATCTCTCCTCTGTTTTTTCCACCAAATGCATCCGATGAAGTGAGCTGTAGCTCAGGAAAGCTTATGCTCTAATAAATTTGTTAGTCTCTAAGGTGCCACAAGTACTCCTTTTCTTGTCCATACTGTGCACATATGTCTGGAGGAAGGTGAAATCCTGTCCCCATTGAAGTCAATGGAGTCTTGACATTAACTTCACTGGGGCCAGGATTCACACATCCCTTCTGAAAAGGGGGCAGATAATACAGGTTAGGAAAAGATTCCTAACCAAGTGTCCAAGTCTTTTTAGAAATGTTTATTAAGAACCCTGGAAACTGCTAATGATGACTGAGTTGACTGCCTGGAGATTTTCCAACTGAGTTTTCTCAATCAGTTATTTAATCATTACCAGTTTCTTTAAACACTTTGTTCTGATGTTTGAATGTCATTGTCAATGAACAGCAATTTAAGATTTTACTCAACAGTGCTTGTATTCAGAGCTGATTGGCGTAACTGATGGATTCCCAAACAGAGTCCGCTTTACTTCTCCTCGTTTTTAATCTCTTATGGCTTTTAGCAGAAAAGTTGTGGACTGGATTTTATTAGAAAATTAACGTGCAGTTCGTGCTGAAATGTGCCCTATGGCACCTAAGTGCTGGAGCAATTTTAAATTCTAAACATTCTCCATTTTTGTCATTTACTGTCAGACCCTTGGGAACATTGACTACCTTGATTTATGCATTGACTCTAATGCTAGTTCTGAATGTAAACCCTGCTACACTGAGGAGTGACTCCAATATGTTGTTTCATGTTGTTTTAATGTAGCATTGGGTACATGTGGCAACACAAGTTTTTTGCTGCATTACTCACAGGGTATAGAGTGTATAGAAAAGAGGACATATGTGCCTATAATAGAAGTCCTGGCCATGGGCTATCCATACAGTATGTGAAATTACAGCTCAATAATTATAGTCTAGTGGAGAAGGAAAAGGGTAATTTCTGTGGGTCTTTACCACATAAACAAATACCTTAAAATAATAAATGGAATAGATGTTTACTGAATGCAAGCTATGAGCTTTAGGTATTTATAGTCTGATTGGGAGAGGCATTGAGCAGCCTCAGCTCTCACTGACTTTTAGGCAATGCTCAGTACATTGCTGGTTTGGACCCTTAGCACCAATGAGTGATAAAGGAAAGGTGGTCTTCTGGTTCAGGCACTGGTTGGAGAGTCAGGTGCTCTGGGTTCAGTTCCTGACTCTGTCACAAGCTTCGTGGGTGACCTTGAGCAAGGCACTTCTTCTTTCTGTGCCTCATTTCTCCAGCGCTAAAACAGGGATAATAATGTTTCCTTACTTCACAGGGGTATTGTGAGGATAAGTACTTCAGAGGTGCTGAGATAATACGGTGATGGGACCATGTAAGTACTTAGCCAATTAGATCGATGCCTATGCACAGTGCTCTACCAAAATTTCTATCTGACAGTTTGGGCAGTAGTAACCTACAGCAGAACTCTTTCATTGTGATTCCCCTACAGAAGACGCTTGAGGTGTGTTATGGAGCCTAGAAGCTGGGGAGTATGTTCAGCATGTTTGCACCCGCATGCCTGACCCACCAATGGCGTGTATGCATGGTATCCTTCTCCTTTTACCCCGTTGTAAGGATTACTGTTTCTAGAGGCTGGCATGGGGCTGAGTAGTAATGAGAAATGGGCTCGTTAATGCTGGCTCTGCTGTTTACAAGGCCAGTGTTGTTCCTTAGATGTTTCTCTTCACTTTTAAATTCAAGCTCATTTTCTTTGCTTTTAAAACAAAACAAAACAAAAAATTGGTTTGTGACAGAAATTTAGAGCAAACCTTCTAAAATGCATTCTCTAATAATTCTCCAATAAACAATTAATGTTGCCTATTATCTAACACCGTAGAACAGAAGCCCCTCATTTAATGATAATGATTTCTTTTAGCTACCTCCCACTAAGGGACAGTCAGCTCCCCACAGACATTAGGTTCCTGGTTATTTCATATGCTCTCAGTTGTTTTTGTAATTCTAGTTGAGTCCTATAAAAGAAAGCATCTGTTCCTCAAACTGTTCAGAATAATTCAAATGTACTTTGGTTTTAATGTCTCTTATTTTTCACGTTCTTCGTTTTTCTTTCAGTTCCCAGTTAAAAAAATGAATGAGAAATAGTTATAGGACATATTTTTCATGCTGATTTTCTTTGGCATGAAAAAAACAGAGGTCTCCACTGATGATATTTCCAAATTTAATCTCCTTTCGTACAAATTTTTGAATATAATTCCTTGGTTTCATACTTGTAACACATTATGTTCAATCTGTACACACTCTCCTATTATTTACCCAATATATGCTCTTATTTTGTCAGATCAGTGAGTTCCAACTGAAAAGGTGTCAGTTTAAAGTTCCCCGGTTACTAGTTGGTTAATCTCTGGCAGGCTAATCTCAGGTCACATCTGATTTTTAATCAAAGCCTGATTGGTGTTTATCAAACTGACTAGATTGTGGCAGCCTGTTGCAAAATCCTGCGAATGCTCAAACACATTTGAGCTAGACATCTGATCCTGTTGTTGCAAAAGGTTTCTCTTTTGTATTTTCAGACAGCTGTACCATTGCTGTTACTGGGGGATTGTGCAGGTAATACAGTTAGCTAAAATAGTGTCTGCATTTTATTAAACCGAGGACTGCCCATGCACTCTGGGAATGTCTTTCAGTACATGTGGGAGTATATAAGGTTATAAGTCATAGAAGGAAAACACTGTAACACTTCCATAAAGCATTCTGCTCTTGAGTGTCTGGGACAGAGAACATGAGCTTTCCACTATTTTCAGGGAGCATAAGAAGTCATCAAGAAGACTTGATGACTGCTTGTATAGAAGACAAACTGCTTGTATAATTTCTTGTTTTTACATCTAGCATTCTAGGGCAGGATCCCCTCCCCATGCTACTTCCTGAGGGCAAGGCCTCATCAATTCAAGTTGAAATCCCTATTCGTGAAAGCACTTAAGTTAAGCACATGATTAAGTTCTTTCTTGAGTCAGAGCCACAGTCCTGTTGTTATTGTAGTGAGACACACAGGGAGAGGGGGACAAGAATCATCTATGGGTACTGAGAAGGATGGCTCACAGTACCTGCTCCCATAATGCACTTTGTTGTATCTTTGAGCTAGTTTCTACCACCCTTGACTCACACTGAATAGTAGCTTACTCCACAAGAAAGTCCGCTGAAATCAACAGGAATAATTGCAGAGTAAAATGCTTCTGTTCTGAATGTGATTAAAGGGTGGCAGAATCTGGTTATTAATAAGAGCAGCACTTAAATTAGCCAAAGGCAGTTACTGAGTAGAGATATCCTCCTTTACTTTTTAGCCAGTATTTGCCTTTTGCTTGTACTTGTCTACGTCTGAGGAATTTTTTCCAGCATAAAATTACCTCCCCCCTACCACCCCCATCCCTATGTCCCTCCATTCCAATTTCTCTTTTGTAAACCTCTCTGTGACTCTGGAGTTCAAGCGACAAGCACGGCTTGTCTTCCTCAGTGAGTCATATTTTGACATCAAGTGTACTTGATCTGGGGCTGGTAGCTTGCTTTAAACATTGTTCATGTGAATGGGTTTGGCAGTAGGGAAACTGCAGAAAAAAAGTGCATGAACAGTGATTCGTGTATTCTATCTTCAAATCAGATATATTGTTGTTGTGTTCCTGCTGGCTGTTCTGAAGAGTCTTGACTTTGAGACCAGAGAGAAATCATTATCCAAGTCGCATTCATTGAAAGCTGAGTTTCACTGGTCTCATAAGTGATCACGCAGATTAGCCTGAATGAACCTTCCACACACAGAGGCTTGTGTTTACTTTATAGCATCTAAGGCAACTTTTCTAATTTTTAACAGAAAATTCAGTGTATTGGTGAATACACACAGAGTATTCTGTGAGATTTATGTACTACCACTTGCACTGTATTATGAATCACAGCTATTTCTTTTTTCTCTTGACATCCTTCAGTTTGTCATCTTCTTATTCTTATTTTCCTTACTATGTTACCATTGCCATTTTCTCATGGACTTTATTATGGACAGGTATTCAGCCAGCTTTTATCCTAAGTCATAGAGCTTAAACTTGGAAATTAAACTTTGCTGACTTTCTAGATAAGAATGACAGACCATGAGTGTTTCATTTTTAAATCTATGCTGCTGATCTTTCAATAATACTTAGCGCCTATGTAATGCTTGTCTTCCATAGATCTCAAAGGAAGGTAAGTCGTCATCCTCATTTTATATTGGGGAAACTGAGGCACAGAGTGATTGCCCAAAGTCACATGGCAGGTCAGTGATTGAGCCGAGTTCAGAACTACAAATGTCAGGTGCAAAATGTCAGCCACCAAGCGCAGGAGTCTCACCGGAGAAGGTTGTGCATGCCCCAAGCACAATCTCTCTGGTGGTTTTCCTGGGAAAGTGAGGTAACTCACAGGGTTAGCTGTTTGGTTTAACACCATCCACAATTGATCCTCAACTGGCTAATCCGTAACTTTGTGCTCTCAACGGTTATGTATGCTGTGAAATGGCTGACATGTTTTACCCTAGAAGTAGCTACATTTGAGCAGTGGGTATATTTTGTATATTTAGAAGGTGCTATGGATCCTTTTGGGTGACCCTATCATAATGACAGGTTTCAGAGTAGCAGCTATGTTAGTCTGTATTTGCAAAAAGAAAAGGAGTACTTGTGGCACCTTAGAGACTAACAAATTTATTTGAAGCTTTCATGCATCCGATGAAGTGAGCTGTAGCTCACGAAAGCTTTGTTAGTCTCTAAGGTGCCACAAGTATTACTTTTCTTTTTTCCTATCATAATGATAATTGACATAGCTAGTACTTAATACTTTTGGAGCTGTTCAGATAGATAAATAATCCTTGGAGTACCATTGTGATGCAGCTGCTATATGTGAGTGTTTTGCAGATGTGGAAACTGAGGCACAGAGCTGTTAAGTGACTGGTTCAGCAAGCCAGCGTCAGAGGCAAGGATTAGAATGTAGGAGTTCCTGACTGCCAATACTATCCTAGACCCACTAGAAACTGCTACTTCTACATGTAAACAGATGATCATTAAGATCAGTAATATAGATGGACAATATATAGCTCCTGGGATTTAAATGCTGAGGTTTAGTACTAAAGATTAAAGCAACACACAGTTTGAATGAAGAAAAGGAGCACTTGTGGCACCTTAGAGACTAACAAATTTATTTGAGCATAAGCTTTCGTGAGCTACAGCTCACTTCATTGAATGGACAGTCAGGGCAGAGGGTAAAACCAGTGCGGTAGTGGGAAAGGATGAAGAGGAAGGATTGTGGTAATGTCACTTCAGTGCAGCATTACACCAGTGGCACAGAAATTTATGGAGCATATTTGAAAGGGACAAGTGGGTATGATGGATGGGGTAAGTCGGTAACAATTAGTGAAATTGCACCTTTCTGTCATAGTCTATCACTAACTTCCTCTCTCTGCAGTTGGAGTGTTTCCCAGTTGCAGTTAGAGGGAGTGAATGGTGGTCACTTCCCCCCTCCCTCGGCCACTGGGTCATGTAAGCAGCTAAAGAATTCAGCCATGTTACCTGAATCGTCCCGGGTAAAAGACAGAACTCAATTCCTGCAACTCCCAGGCAATTTAAGTCAGTATTATTTAGGAGCCACTAAAAAAGTCTGGAGATTCTTGGAAACAATGAACTAATTATTGACTTAATTTATGACTACACCACAATAAACCAGAAGAGACAACAGAGAAAATATAAATCAAGTACTGGACGCCTTATGGTAGTGGTAGCAGTATTACAGAAGTTAGTAGACACCCTGAATGAGCTTGTGGCACTGGTGCTAGGTGCTGCACAAACACCTACCAAGAGATGGTGTCTGCAACAAAGTGCTTTCTATCAAAATAGACAAACAGATGAAGGGTGGGAGGAGAAACAGAGGCACACTGCAGGTAAGTGGTAGAGCCAGGAAGAGCATAGGATTTGCAGTCCATGCCCTATCCATTAGACCTTGCTGCCATCCCAAATAGAGGTATATGCTTTATAATACAGAGATACAACATGTGCTCTTAGGCAAAGATGATTTGAGATGACAGATTCTTGATTTAAAAAAAAACTTGTAGGAAGGCAGGGCCCAGGCTTGGAGGACCTAGCGTAACTCAGCTGAACCCTATACATAGGGTTAACAGTTCAGAGTGAAATAACAGTTAACAGATACACTTAACAGAACAGATAACAGTTCAGAGTGAAAGAAGCAGTGTAGCTGGTTGGGGAGTGAAGAGAAAGGAAGAGAGAATCTGATGGAGGAAAGGGAAGGTCATTTGGTTCACAGGACCTGGGAGTCCTTTACAAATGTTGGGGCAGAACCTCAAAGGAGGTAATGCAAAGGCTGTATGCATTCCATTCTAATCTTTGCTGCTGCATGCGAAGATGATTAATAATTCTACAGAATGATTGCCTTGGTTTTTAATATTCTCTAGTGATGAGTCTCCAAAGAAATAGTCTATTTTTTTATGTTGTTATAATAACAGTTTTTGACTCACTATATGAAGTCTGTTAAATTATGCATGAGATGTGCATTTTACCCAGTTTGAACTGTCCACACTAATGGAAACACTAATGCTAGATGAACAGTATCTTGTAACTAATGCAATTCTTGCAATGGCAAGCAATATCCTCTCAGTATCAAAATGCAATAAACCTTTAATAGAACACACTGAGAGAAATGTTAAAAAAATAACTACAGACCCCTCTTGGACAACTGAACAATTTATATGAACAGCCAAGTTCTAATTTGTTTGATTAATGGCTGCTAACTATCAGAATGTAATGGAGATAGAGGTGATGCATGTCTGGTCTGAACTATGGTACAGTGCCAAGAAATGAAACCTCAAAATCTTCTGCTCTAAGATCAAGCCGTAGAAGAGATCTGACTGAGCCCTGGAGACCTCCAGTACTTGAAGACTTTTATTTATATGCCATACAAAACACTTTTTTTCAATCTTCTTGGGACTTTTCTGGCTCAGCCCATATGGTGAACAGCAGCCTTTTATTTATGAACAACAACAAAACTTGTATTCCAGTGCTTAGACACACAGTGGACAGTGAGAGTATGGTAGAGAGCCCAATATGGTGTTAAACTGCTGTCTAGATCCCTGTTTATAACAGTATGATGAGACTAAGAACAGTCTTTTGTATTTTTGTATCATCTTGTTCTATGTCTGTACACAGCTTGAAATCTGCAGTATCTTTTGACAGCCAGTGCCTGTTATTTTACTCTGCTGTGTGCTTGTGTACATTTTGGGACCATATGTTTGTCTTGGCTTCTTTAGTTGTACATTTGACATTTGCAGTCTCTGCTTGAGACCAGTTGTAATGCCCATGCAGTGCCACTCAGCACACTGAATGTCCTCTGCACACTGGCAAAGCAGGTCTGGAAATGCTCAACTTTCCATGTGGTCACCTCACTGTGATCAGAAAGAAGAAACTGAGCCTGCCTTCAGTGGTTGCATGCTGCGTGAGAAATTCCACAGGAACATCTTTCAAGCAGTTTGATGATTCACTTTTCGATTGGATACACTAAGACTGAGACTTCTGAAAATGGAGAGCTGTAGAACAAAATAAGACAAGAGTGGATCAAGTGATTGTCTTGGGTTAATAAAAAAAAAAGAAATTTTAAGTGGTACTGTAAAATAGTGATCATTAGAGTTGAAACCAAAAATACTCTATTAGCTCTCTAGATGTTCCTTTTTCTTCCTATTCTTAATCAGCAATTAATTTAAGTACTGTGAAATTAAAGGAATGCTTAATATGGTACCTCAAGATAATGATCCAGGCCTAGCTTTGACCCCAGGATATGGCATTTAGATCTTATAATCTTCTTAGAACTTATCATAAATTTCAGTCAACCAGGTTAAAAATGATGTGGTCAAAGAAATGTTTTAATGTACAGAAGACAATCATATTTTGGGGTTAGTAGCTTCCTGATCTGATAGTGAGGAAAGAAATTTTAAAAGTTAATCAGTTTATTGATTTTTTTTTCCTGCTCATTGCTGGAATAATTTTGGGTATGTCAAGGGAAAATTGGAGTTTTGAGATAATAATAATAATAATGCTTTGTGCATCAGACAATAGTAGAGTAATTGTTTTTGACTACAAATTGATTATATGAAACAGTATTGCCATTCCTAAGGATTCAGAAACCATGAGTCATGCTCTAGAAAATCATGAGGGTGGATTATAATAAAAAAATTAGGTTCTTTTTATTTGCCTTCTATTTTTTGAGCATTTTAGAATTCACATTTTTAAGTGAAAACTTAGATTCTCATATAATAACATGACACCTGAAGCAAGTGGCTTTAAGAAGGAAATTGGATATTATGAGACTCCTGATAAAATCAGGAGAGTTGGTATCACTGTAATATTTTTATTTTATTTTTTTAGTTCTGTTCCCCTCCCACCTCTTTCTGAATATTACAAATATTGACTCTCTGTTTTTAGGGGATTTAAACTTGGGCAATTTCATAAACCCAACCCATGAAATTATCATTTTTTAAAACACAACAAAGCATTGTCTGGGTTTGATATTTAGGAGAGGCCTTCTGTTTATTTTATCCAATGATGAGGATGGATTTCAGATATACAGCAGTGCTTCTTGTGGCATAAATTCAAACCTGGACCCACTTTGCAATTTTTCCAATGTCCCTTATGTCTAGAATGAGCCAAAGTGTGTTTGTGAGGTAGAGTTTCTCTTGTACCGTGGCTTTGCTTGGCACAGGAGAGGGAACTGGGGCTCAGGAAGCTGGTTATGATCATTTGATTCTCAGGTCTGGGCCAATCCCAATGGTGCTGCCAGTAGCGTATTGTCATATTGTAATGGGCCTCTGCCATGCCCCCTATGCTAAGGGGGAGAGTAGCAAAGGCATAAGACCCAGAATCCACAAAGATTTTCCAGCAGAGAGCTCAAGTCTGGTCCAAAATATCTGAACATTCCTGAGCTTTGGGATGGTCATAATTTGATGTTCATTGAGTTTGTGACACTTAGGGAAAATTTTCAATGGTGTCTAAGTGATTTAGGAGCCTAATTCCCATTAACTTTCAATGGGATTTTGTCTCCAAATTGCCTGTGTCACTACTGAAAATGGAGCATAGGACCCAATGTCACCTAGTCACTTCTGAAAATATTGCCCTTAAGCTTAAGTAATTATTTAGTAGTTGGACTACTCATATGCTGAAACTTAAGCCTGTGCTTAGATGCTTTGCTGGATTGGGGCCTAATTTTGAAAATGTTGGCCAATCGGCTATTTTACCAGCATACTATATTTAATAAAATCCCTCTTTCAAAAGATTAGTGCATAAAACCTTATCCCTATTTTAGAGATTAACCGCAGAACAAACAGAAATAGATCCTTTCTGCACAGTATCTTCTTGTTTGGATTGTTGAAAGTAAAACTGCAAAGGGAGATTGCAAAAGTCATAGAAATAAACTAAAGTATAAGAAAGGGGATGATGCTTTCTTGAATCTGCTTTTTGTAAACTTAAGAGTGCACTTGTTTAGTCAGCTGCATCCTGCCAGAACTCCTGAAGTAAAGAATAAGATAAGGTAATATCTCATACAATGAAGATAGCTGCAACAAATAAATTATATGAGTCAATTTCCATCTGAGACGGACACAGTCCAGACAACACAGTCCAGACAACTGCAGGTTGATGCTAGTCAGGGTTTCATGATGTCTTGTGTTCATTTACACCCGTGTGTTGTGTTTCTCTTATGAATCATCACATTTATATATTGTTCAAAATTGCTTATGATTCCACCTGAGAGCTAAACTCTAGCCTCAGATATTGGGATGTACAAATTGTTGCAAGTGCAGTAATTATTTAAGGATGCTAAGATTAGAATCAGCCTCAAAGGTTGGATTCATAAACAAGACTTGCCTTTTCTCCCTCTTCCACACCTCTGCAAATAAAATACGGAAAGCAGGGGCAAAGTGCTTTGGAAGAGGAGCAGCTGAATAAGTCAAATAGTATTTTAAATACCTGAATGATACATTTTTCAGAGACAGATGACAGAAGTCAGTGTTAGAGGTTGCAGTGGGGTTTCCATAAAACATCAATGGACAATGGTTTTGAATACATATTTTGAACTACTCATTTTATTGACAGGCTGTCATAAGTGTGAAAGGGGAAAACAAACAGCCATAAATAACAGCAAACCTAAATAAATTGCTGCCAGGCAGTAGGTCAATACCAGCCATTTGATGCTTACATTAGGTTTTTGTAAGGATGGAGAAGGGCAATGAAATTCAGAATGACTTGGTGAGACTAGGAAAACAGGCAGATAAAGTGACTTATGTAATTCATCGTAGAGCAATATAAATGGTATTTATTATATTACAGCAGCACCCAGCAGTGTGCAATGGGCCACATGATACACAAGATCCCTGCCTCACAGAGCATACAATCCTAGTGTAGGCATGATGCAGTGAAGGAGATGGGCAGATGCAACAAAGCATAGTGGAGGAAGGGACAGGGTTATGGTGGCAATAGGATTATGGGAACAATAAGAATGGGGCAGGAGGACAATAAGACTATAGTCTTTGCATATATAAAGGCATGTGTTTATCATGTTGGAGCAGGTTCAAGTGTATTTTTGTTGACTCACTTCTTGTAGGCCTCCCAGTGGAGGTAGGTCCTTAAAGGGGGGGATTTAAATAAACAGAGTAGCATTTGGCAGCATGTCTGGAAGGGCCTGGACGATAGGGCAATATCCCCATCATCCTGCAGCAGTGGTGTAAAAGGAATTCTAGAAATCAGAAATAGAAAAGTCCTGATAGGTTGACTAGTTCATTCCCCCTGTCAGTACAGGATTGCTTCTTATGGTACGTTTGATGGTAGGTGAGTCGCTTGCAAAAGGAGGAGATATGAAAAAAGAGGAGAAGCTTAGAATAGTGATTGCAAGCCTGGAACTGAGAGGGTGAGAATGGAAAAAAAAAGATGTTTAGGGTTATTAGGGTTGAGAGCAATAGCAATACTCAGTACTTTCCATCTCCAAAGTGCAGCATAAATATCGACCAGCTAATCTTCACTAGTGAGTCAGAGAAATGTTCAGTGAATTGACCAAGTCCAGAAAATGAGTTGATGCAAAACCAGGATTGAAATTTAGTAAATCTTGGCTCCCAGTCCCATATTCTAACTACTACCCAAACTGCCTCACAATGAGAGAGAGAGAGAGAGAGAGAGGTTTCAGGATCTTGAGTGTCTAGATGAGAAACACCAACTACAATGCTAAAGGGTCCATTGCCGAGAGATCCTTTTCATAGACCTAAAGGCAATTATGGGACAATTATGGTCATCTACTCTGATTTCCTGCATAACAAAAGCCATAAAATTTCACCTCAAGATTCCTGCATCATGACCAATAACTTGTGCTTGAACAAGATATCATTAGAAAGACCCAGTCTTGATTTTAAAACCCCAAGTGATGGAGAATTTGCCATGTAATATTTTCAAACTTATGGATGACAGAAGAGGTCTTGGAAGACTGGAGAAGGGCTAATGTAGTGCCCATCTTTAAAAAGAGGGAACAAGAGACCAGTCAGCCTGTCTTTGATATCTGGGAAACTACTAGAACAATGTATAAAACATTCAATTTGCGAATATCTGGTGGATGAAGGGGTGATAACTGGCAGCCAGCATGGATTTACTAAGAACAAATATTATTAAACCAACTTGATTTCCTCCTTTGACAGGGTAACTGGTTTGGTGGATAGGAGAAATGAGGTGGACATAGCTGTAGCTCACGAAAGCTTATGCTCAAATAAATTTGTTAGTCTCTATGGTGCCACAAGTACTCCTTTTCTTTTTGCGAATACAGACTAACACAGCTGCTACTCTGAAACCTGTCATAGTTGGTTAAACAATCACAAGCAGAGAGTAACTATTAATGGAAGGATATCAGACTGGAGGGAGGTCTTAAGTGGGGTTCAACAGGGATGTGTTCTGGGCCCGGTATTGTTTAACATCTTTGTTAGTGCAGGCATAGAAAGCATACTGATCACATTTGCAGATGACACAAAGCTGGGTCAGGGGTTGCCAATACTTTGGAAGATAGAGCTAAAATTCAAAGTGATCTTGATACATTGAGAACTGCGTTATAGTCAACAAAATGAAATTCAACAAAGACAAATGTAAGATGTTACACAGAAAAAACAAATGCACAAATACAGAATGGAGGGGGGAAACTGGGTTGGCAGCAGCATGGCTGAGAAGGATCTGGGAGTTGCGATGCTGTGGCAAAAAAAGCAAATGCAATTTTAGGTTGAATTAACAAAGGCATAGAATGCAAGTCACAGGAGATGATAATACGGCTCTACTCAGTGCTGGTTAGGCCTCCGCTGGAGTACTGTGTCCAATTTTGATCACCAATGTATAGAAAGGATGTGGAGAAACTGGAAAGGATCCAGAGGTGAGCAACAACGAGATGAAATGCAAGCCTTATGAGCAAAGGCTGAAGAAACTGGGCATGTTTAGTTTGGAAAAGAGGAGATTAAGGTGGGATATAATAGCGGTCTTCAAATACTTGAAAGGCTGCCATAAAAGAGATGGAGAACATTTCTCTCTCTTGCCACAGAGGCAGAACAAGAGGCAATGGGTTCAAACTACAGCATAGCAGATTTAGATTAAATCTCAGGAAAAAACTTCCTAACTGTAAGAACAGTAGGACAATGGAACAGACTGCCTAGGGAGGTGGTGGAAGTTCCTTTGCTGGAGGTTTTCAAAAGGAGGCTGGATAGCCATCTGTCTTGGATGGTTTAGACACAACAAATCCCGCATCCTGGCAGGGGGTTAGATTGGATGAACCTTGTGGTCCCCTCTAGCCCTATGATTCTATATCCCTCTATAATCTGTTCCAGTGGCTAATTGACTCCCTTCCCCCCCCCACAAGCCCTCTCCTTTTAAGCAAACATGCGTTGTACATAAGAGATTTCTAAAGTCTGAAATGGCCTGTATACTAACATGCTTAGTTCTAAAAATGGATTTTGTTTCATGTCTGATGATTGCCCTCTTAGGAAAAAGTTCTAAAAATGACATATTGTTTTGTCAAACATCTAGAATTTTTCTGAAAGGTCTTTTGCACAATCCAGAATGATGCTGGTTTCTCCCAGACCTTCTGGAATTACTGCATTCGTTATGTTGTGTCATCTGCAGTAAAAAACAGATGTTCTGTTTGCTAAATTTTGGGATTTACTTCTTGGAAAAAAATAATTAACACTGGCAGGAGTTTGATTATATCAATTCACAGAAAGAAACACCCGAATGATAAATCCATAGTAGGAGAACTGCCCATATGTTACAGATTGGCTTAACATGGATGAGGCATTAAATAAACGAAGTCTGAAAAACACAAACCTTATCAGCTTTATTAGCGTTGAACTCTGTGATTCCACTGGGGCTGACACACATAATTAAAGATGCTCCAGTCTAATTAAGTTGCACATCAAATATACAATTACAAGTGTTTAAAAAAAATCTAGCTGAGCTGCATATCTGAGTGATATGAATATTTATTTTCGTCAGGTAGGAACCATCAAGAGAAAACCATTGTTAGGTCAGATAATACAAAAAATAGAGGGACTGCCGAAGCTAGAATATTCCTTGCAATGAATGATGCCTGGATCTTCAGTCTGGATGTGGCTAAAGAAGACAACTATGGACTAAGGGAAGATAAGGCTTTTGTCTGTATTTTTTAATCATTATCTGATTGGATAGTTTAATTTTATTGGTGACTAGTTCATGGAGAAATCCATCGTATTCAGTTGATTTACTATTTAAATGTCTGATTCTGCAGCCACCTTGTTGGCCCATACCAACCTCCACTGAGGTCAACGGGAAGACTCCTATTGAATTAGTAGAAGTTGGATCAGGCCCAGATGTCAGTGGGAGTTCTGCATGTGGAACACCTGGAATATGAATGGTAAACTGGGAGGAACCTATGTGTTACACTGGGATGCAGTGTAGCTCAAGCAAGTATGATTTGGTCTGGGACTGGTATCAAATGAGACCATTTCTAAGCCCTTTTATACCAGAAAATACAAACATGTAAACAACTTTTCAAAAGTCACCAGTGATTTTTTTGTGTGCCAAAATTTTTGGGAGCCCAAACTGAAACACCTTTGGTGAAATCCCAGCCCACTGAAATTAATGACAAAATTCCCATTGATTTCAATTGGGGAAGGATTCTACCCCTTGGATCAGATTTTCAGGGGTTCAGAGGATGTGCAGCTCCCTCTGACTTCGAATGGAATTGTGGGCTCTCAGCATTTCTGCAGATCAGACCTATGTGTCTGAAGTTGGATTTGTAACACTAAATGTTGAGCTATAATTTTCAGTCTTTGGCCATGGTTCTGGTCTCTCATTCACCGGCTTTGTCCTAGTATAACTCCATTAATTTCAGAGTCAGTGCTCCTGAGTTATATTGGTGGAAGTGAGATCAGAATCAGTCTCATTGTTTTATTCTAATTAAAACGACCTTCAGAACACTTTGATCATTGCTTTCATATAGTGTATGAAAAGCCAAATCTGTCTCAGCTATAATACTTTAATTTTGCTTAGTGGCTAGAAATTGCATAAAGGACTATAAAAAGAAAAGGTGTACTTGTGACACCTTAGAGACTAACAAATTTATTTGAGCATAAGCTTTTGTGAGCTACAGCTTTTTCTAAGGTGCCACAAGTATCCCTTTTCTTTTTGAGGATACAGGCTAACACGGCTGCTACTCTGAAACCTGTCATAAAGGACTGTGTACTCTGTGCCGTTTTACATTTAGGAGTTAGATTTTGGGTTAGACTTCTGGAATCATTTAATACTGTTTCTTGCAGAAATGGGGAGAATGACCCGAATGATTTAGTGCTAGAAGGGGGTGCAACACAAATGGCAGGATACTCTGAATTATTTTTAGCTTTTCTTGCTTTTTTTCATTGTGTGTGAGCTCACAGAAGAGTTCAAACTCATATCAGAGTTCAAGAAAGAAGCCCCATCACCTTGCTCAATAAATGAGTCACCTAGACAAGCTGACTGACTTGTAAGTGGACATAATTTCCCAGAAATCTAATGCAAGTCATTTGTGCTGAATGATGATAATACCTAGCTGTTCTGTAGTGCTTTTTCATCAGTAGCTCTCAAAGCACTTTACAAGCTGGCCTGAAGAGATGTGTCCTGTAATCAACAACACTTTCAGGACCAAATATGCAGTGTGTGCCTTAAGACTAGTCTACATGGCAAATTACAGCATGACAAGCAAGGGTGTGAATCTACAGTGTGCCAGCTTGCCACACAGGGCTTTGTGCTGTAGCAGTGTCCACATGGGAAATTACTGTGTGGCAAGCTGGTGTGCTGTAAATGCAGACAAACCCTTATTAAGGACATGAAGCTGCTTGAGCTTTAGAATGGCTACTCCAGATCAGTTCAGTAGAAACAATTCCTATTGGGCCACTTGCACAACTCTCTGCACCTGCTGTGGTCAACTACTACTGGGTCTGACCAGAGCAGAGTGGATACACAGCTGGGTAGCCCTTGAGGACAGTCCTTGGTAGCCATTGGGATTGGTAACCCTTGGGATTTGTAGTGGTGTCAGGGCTGCTGACCATGCCCTCTTTGTTTGAAGGCTGGGGTACTAGTTTGCCTGCCACATTGCATTGTGTTTAATGTCAAGCACTCATAGTCTGTAACAGTGTCTTACTTTTCTCAGCAATGTGCTACTTGGGCAGCTACCTGGAGGAGCAAAAGGTTGCCTGCAAGAACATAAACTATGGCAGAAAATGTGGCCTTGTATGTTCTTCCATAAGTATGAGTTCAGAATACAGTAGCAGCTTTATCAGTGAATATCCTGGCTTTTTTTTTAAGATGAAGTTAGACATTTAAGAGTAGATGCACCTTATTTTTCTTTTTTGAACATAGATTTTGTTATGAGACCTTACAGAGGCTGCTCATTTTAAAGTCTGCTTCAGGGCAAAAATATTTATGGCATGCTTTAAATAAAACATAACGTGTTTTGTACTAACATATGTATCATTGTCCCTCTTAGCTGAGCTGATATAATTTCTGACACGGTGTGCTACGCTCATGCAAAATTGATGATATAGCATTGCATAAGAATGAATGTGTTCCTTTAAAATACTATTCTTTCACTATGATAACCCCACACAGGTTTTAGTTTCAGGAACCACCATTCTTCCTGACTATGACTGTTTCAGTAAACCACTGCACAGGTGATGGGCAGCTTAAATCCTAGGCACTAGGTGGTTGATCCTGTTTTCCTTTATGTAAGTAACTTTAGCACCCTCGTGGCCAAGATGGAGTCTGCTCCTGCAGGCAGCTCTGGCCAAGAGAAGGCACGTGCAGGAATGCAGTGGGAAGAATCCCTTCCACCCCAGGGGCACCTGTTCCAAACCCCCAGAGTGAACACACACACCCACAGGAAAAGTACAATGGATATAAGAAAGGGAAATATTTATTTACAGAGGGATGAGAGGAGAAAAACAACAAGGGAAAATGTAGGGGGAGCAGTAGAATAGAGTTGCATCCAAACCAAGGGCCCACAGGCCCAGTGGTAGCACAGTCTGAAAGGCCAGACACTGAGCAATGTGTCTGCACACAGAGTTCAGGAGGCCTGAGCAACGTTCCAGTCCAGTGGTGAGTCTTGGGTGCTCCTGGTCGTCTTCGGCGCCATTGAACTTTCCCCAACAAACCCCTCCGGTGCCCTCTTCTGCCGCTCTCTGCAAAGCCACACAGAGTGACCACCACTTCCCCACTTAACTAGCTAGCAGTCTCGCTCCTTATTCCCAATGCAGTCACAAGCCCCAGTACTCACAGCCCTGGGCAGCAGTGATACTGGGTCCAGCTCCGGCCTGTCCTTCTCGGGCGATTCCCCCCTGGCACAGTGCTCCTCCTGGCTCCTGTCCTGGCATGTCCCCGATCGGCTGCCCTCTCCTTCCCAGGCTTCAGGCAGGTTCTCTGCTGCTTCACTTTGGGAGGGCCTGCTTGCTGCAGCCCTTCTCCCTCTCTCCAGCTCCAGCGCCTCACCTGGAGTTTCCCTCCTTTCTCTCACTCTTCTCCTCCCCGCTTAGGAAAAAGATTTAAAGGGGCCATGCTCTCTAAACCCCAAGGGGCTACATGTAGCTGATACTCCCATCAAACTCAATGGGATTGTTGGATGCACATCCAACATACATCTTCTGTTAGGCTACTGGAAGGGCAGGTCAATATATACTTATGACACTCATGGGTAGATGAGCAATTCCCTGCTTCCACATTTTCTATATTAATGCCAAAACTTTTCAGCTTCTAAACTTCATAGGAAAAACTTCTCTCCATTAGTACAGTCTTAGAGGAAGTCATTGGAGACCATACTCAGAAAATCTAGAGAACTTTTTTTTTTTGCTTTTATACACACATCATTTATTTATAATGTAATTCTTAGGGATGCTAATCATGGTTTAGGGTTCCATTGTGCAAGGTTCTGTACAAACACAACATAAGGAAAGGCCCTGTCCTGAAGAACTCACAATCTAAATAGAAAACAAGAGACAACAGGTGGTACAACAAACAGACAGGGGGAGCACAAGGTAGCAATGAGACAATACAGACATTTCTTTGGCTATCCATTTGGAAAATGCCAGTTTGACAAGGCTAACAAAGTGTTAACCCCCTGGGAAGGATGAATGATTTTTGTTTGAAATCTACAACTATCAGAGGCACTTTATGTGTGAAACACATTATTGGTTTTCCCTCCCTTGTTTGTGTTTCTATGGTCCAATTGACATAGGATGGACCATTACAAATGCAAGGGGCAACATTCCCATTCATTGCAGTAAGACAGGATTTCACCCAAGATATCAAAAAACATGTTAACTTTTTGGTTGGATGGGTGCATTATACGAGTGGGATATGGTGTGTAGGTCTTCTGCTCAATCATTACAACTTCTTAGATACAGACAAATTAAGAATGGAAAGGGTAGCATTTTAAAATTGGTTAGTTGTAACTTTAGGTGGTGGCAAGATAATGTTTGGGTTTGTTACCATATGAACTATAGCATTGCATAAGAATGAATGTGTTCCTTTAAAATACAGTTCTTTCTCTGTCTCAGTGATAATGTACCTAATAAGGTTGTAAGCTCCTTGGAACAAGGGACAAAGTTTTGATTTGTTTTCAATGACTATCACAATGGGGTCCTGCTCCACAACTAGGGCTCCTACATGCTACCTCATACAAATAATAATACTAAACAATAATAAATAACATAGGAGAGCAGCAGCTGAACTTAAATGCAAATATTTCCATTGTAAACATCTGTTTTCAGAAATTTATAATAAGAAGGTTAAAATGGACTGTTGGGTGCGACTTGGCAGAAAAGCAGTCACCGAACATTTGTTTACAAATTCAGCCACAATCTCAACCGCACCAGAAAGTGTATTTTTAAGTCCCAAGCAGCCTTACCTGCAATCTATTCCAGCCAACGAAGAGGGAAGTCTTTTTCAACTCTGCTCTTACCTATTATACTGAAGGATATGGCTACGTTTAATTGGTGAAGGTGAAAACCTGGGTTTCTCGACATTGATTTTGCCACTACCAAGTCTGGCCTGCGTCATCTCACAAGATGTGTACTGAAGGAAACAAAGGCTCCTGCAGAGCATTCACGGCTTACCGCAAAAGATGCACAGTGACTGAGGCGTGTGCTCCAGGCACCGTAATGAGTGTAAATTGATATCCAAGATCCCAGACTGATCTCTCCTCTAACAGCCCATTGCCTGCTAACAGCTTGCTGGGGGATTGGCTCAGTAAGAGGATCACCTCCTGAATCACCTTAGTTGGAAGGGGTGAACACTGTTGAATCTCATATTAGAGGTAAAATAATCTTGCTGTACACGGTGTCACAACTCTCTGACTGACACACTTGGTTCTGTTTCCCTAATTCTAGAGACCTAATACAATGAATGGTATTTTACAATAAACATCTTTCTTTTATTAAAAAGAAAAGGAGGACTTGTGACACCTTAGAGACTAAAAAATTTATTTGAGCATAAGCTTTTGTGAGCTACCGCTCACTTCATCGGATGCATTCAGTGGAAAATACAGTGAGGAGATTTATATACACAGAGAACATGAAACAATGTGTGTTACTATACACACTGTAACGAGAGTGATCAGGTAAGGTGAGCTATTACCAGCAGGAGAGCCGGGGGGGGGGGGACTTTTATAGTGATAATCAAGGTGGGCCATTTCCAGCAGTTGACAAGAACGTGTGAGGAACAGTGGGGCGGGGAGGGGGAGAATAAACATGGGGAAATAGATTTATTTTGTGTAATGACACATCCACTCCCAGTCTTTATTCAAGCCTAAGTTAATTGTATCCAGTTTGCAAATTAATTCCAATTCAGCAGTCTCTCATTGGAGTCTGTTTTTGAAGTTTTTTTGTTGAAGAATTGCCACTTTTAGGTCTGTAATCGAGTGACTAAAGATATTGAAGTGTTCTCCGCTTAGTTTTTGAATGTTATAATTCTTGACTTCTGATTTATGTCCATTTATTCTTTTACGTATAGACAGTCCAGTTTGGCCGATGTACATGGCAGTGGGGCATTGCTGGCACATGATGGAATATATCATTGATAGATCTGCAGGTGAACGAGCCTCTGATAGCATGGCTGATGTGATTAGGTCCTATGATGGTGTCCCCTGAATAGATATGTGGATAGAGTTGGCAACGGGCTTTGTTGCAAGGATAGGTTCCTGGGTTAGTGGTTCTGTTGTGTGGTGTGTGGTTGCTGGTGAGTATTTCCTTTAGGTTGGGGAGCTGTCTGTAAGCAAGGACTGGCCTGTCTCCCAAGATCTGTGAGAGTGATGGGTCATCCTTCAGGATTGGTTATAGATCCTTGATGATGCGTTGAAGAGGTTTTAGTTGGGGGCTGAAGGTGATGGCTAGTGGCATTCTGTTATTTTCTTTGTTGGGCCTGTCCTGTAGTAGGTGACTTCTGGGTACTCTTCTGGCTCTGTCAATCTGTTTCTTCACTTCAGCAGGTGGGTATTGTAGTTGTAAGAATGCTTGATAGAGATCTTGTAGGTGTTTGTCTCTGTCTGAAGGGTTGGAGCAAATGCAGTTATATCGTAGAGCTTGGCTGAAGACAATGGATCATGTAGTGTGGTCTGAATGAAAGCTGGAGGCATGTCGGTAGGCATAGCAGTCAGTAGGTTTCCGGTATAGGGTGGTGTTTATGTGACCATGGCTTATTAGCACCATAGTGTCCAGGAAGTGTATCCATTTTCTACAGCCAAGCCCCTCTGCCGTGTACATTGGCCAAACTGGACAGTCTCTAGTAAAGGAATAAATGGACACAACTCAGATGTCAAGAATTATAACATTCAAAAACCAGTCGGAGAACACTTCAATCTCTTTGGTCACTCGATTACAGACCTGAGAGTGGCAATTCTTCAACAAAAAAACTTCAAAAACAGACTCCAATGAGAGACTGCTGAATTGGAATTAATTTGCAAACTGGATACAATTAACTTAGGCTTGAATAAAGACTGGGAGTGGATGTGTCATTACACAAAGTAAATCTATTTCCCCATGTTTATTCTCTCCCCCACCCCACTGTTCCTCACACGTTCTTGTCAACTGCTGGAAATGGCCCACCTTGATTATCACTACAAAAGGTTCCCCCCCCCCCACCGCTCTCCTGCTGGTAATAGCTCACCTTACCTGATCACTCTCGTTACAGTGTGTATGGTAACACACATTGTTTCATGGTCTCTGTGTATATAAATCTCCCCATTGTATTTTCCACTGAATGCATCTGATGAAGTGAGCTGTAGCTCACAAAAGCTTATGCTCAAATAAATTTGTTAGTCTCTAAGGTGCTACAAGTCCTCCTTTTCTTTTTCCAGATACAGACTAACACGGCTGCTACTCTGAAACCTCTTTTATTAGCGTTTCTGGTCTGTTGATTTGTTTCCTATTTTACGATGTTTAGACAGACAGATTTGGATCATTAAAACTCCACTTAGGCTTGATACATTGGGGCTTCCTGACACACAATAACACTGATATATAAATCCAGATGAATCTCTAATTAGATTTTTGGCAGGACTGTCACAGTCAGAGAAACTTTCCCTATGTACTCCATTGAAATGATGCTTTCTGCAACCTCATGTAATGAAGGCCATCTTTTAATTAAGCAGGTCCTCTCAAAAGAACAACAAGCTTAATGCCCTTTTTCCACTGGCCTTTGCCCTTGCAGTATCAGCCTTCTCAAGCATGGCATGATTTAGGCAGTATATTAAAAAGTACATAAAACATACAAAAGTAAGTAAAAAATGATATCCAAAGCTTGCCATGAATGTTACAGTGTATGTAGGATTACAGTTAAAAACCCAAATGCCAGTTAGTTTGGGAAATTATTATTATTTATCTAGTCCTTGAAAAGTTTAGGACCAGAAAATGACTATATGATTGCACAATAGTACCAGTGTTGTGTAAAATCTCAAATTTTATGACTGTCTTATTGAAACTGTTTAATGAAAGAGCCTGTTAAATATTTTTACTGTTTCCAATAAAATGTAAATGAAATATTTTGACCTGATTGAGGCATCTAGGAACTGCTGGAATATAAACATTAAATAATAATATATTATTGTATATAACTACACTAAAGATAATGGAGTTCAATAGAGCTATGCAAGTTTATACCAGCGGCTTAATTTGGCCAAATTTTCAGTTGGCGGTGGACAAATATTTGTGCACGCTGATTTATGCATGCAATATCAGATGTGCATGTGCAAATAATGAATTAATACTAAGGCTTCAGTTGTGCAGTCGGCTCTTATAGCTTGGACCTGTACACTCAGACAGAGACCCCTTGACATCTGGGAGGCTCTGCAAGAGTTCAGAGATCCATTGTAGCAGATCCGACTGCGGGTTCCTGAGCTGTAACCAGTGAAGCAGCTAAAATGGCCACATGTGCAGGACTAAACTACCTGCTTTGTTAGGCATGGATGACTGCAATATGTGAGGAAACAAAAGTTAAATAAATTTGTTATAGTCTAAATCCTATAAATCCTGCATTTCACTGCTAAGGGTCTGTTTATTCCCTCATGGATTTAAGAACTCTCTAGCGATGTGAGTGGAAGTTGCATGTGTTAATTGCTGTAAGTTGAGAAAAGAATACAAAAGCTCAGAAGTATGACACAGGGGGGAGCGGCCAGAATGCCCATTCAAGGGCTCAACAGTAGAATACGAAGCTTTTCACCTTATAACAGCCAGTTTGAATCTAGCTTAGGTAAGCATGTTATTGGTGAAATTACTAACTGCTTAATAGAAAAAGCCAGGCAAGGCTGGCATACATTAAACCTAACCCTTTGTAACTAGACACAGAGATCAAGTCTGTGGAAGGAAGTATTACATTTCTTGAAGATGATGATATATGTTTGCTTTTAAGAAGTTAGAGGGAAATCAGAGATACAATTAACCACTGTGTTAAAATAATCCACTTATCTCCGCCATTTAAAGTAGTTTAACAGTGCCTTCATTGTGCTTATGAAGTCAGTGAACAAATGAATTCTATAAATAAGATAAGATAATACAGGAGCTGGCTTAACGGAACCTGCCTTGCACAGAGTGAAGAAAGGATGATTAAAATGTTACTCCCCCTGGCAACCATCACTGTATCCTTTCCACCCTGTTTTAGTTCATATTGGTGAGCACTGTGTCATATGAGTAGATCCAGTAAAGTCAATCCTGGACCCCTGCCATGGTCTGGAGCATCAAGAAAGTGAGACTCCTTGGGTGAGTAAATGCTCACCCATCTGTTGTTGGCATCTTTTCATCTATACTTTGCTGGTGTAGCTGGTGTCTCATGTGACTGAATAGTCCAATCAGAGATTTGCATGATCTTTGACAGTTATTGCAAATGTATGTATCTTGGTTGGGAGCTGCTTGCTTCCTACAGGCTCTTTTCTCTTCAAGCTCTTCAAGGAGTCAGCTCCTGACATGGACTTTGATAGCCTGATGGAGACGATGGTGCCACTTGTTACGATCACTTACCAAGATTTCCCATTGGTCAGGATCAATTCCAAATTCCTTCAAATTTCGCTTTATAGCGAAGTTTCTTCTTGTTCCCTCTGATAGCATGGGTATGAGTCCAAGAGGGATGTACAAACTAGCCCTTCATATGAAAGGGCCCAATCGTTCAAGAGACATGTTCTGCTGAGTGCTTTCCACTCCCTTTGACTTCAATGGGAGCAGAGTGCAGGATGGGCCCTGTAATCTGCAATGTGAACTGTTGTGGAGTAGAACAGTGAATGTCTGGATTCGGGGGGACTCCATTTGGTTTAGTGCGCTGTTGGATCACAGTGCTGGCATGAAGGAAGATCATAATGGTTGAAGTTTGATATCCACATTCAATGAGAAGAAGAAAGCAGAACAACCAGGAGATTAAACAGGCAGCCCTTGAATTAAAAAATTGCATCTTGGCTTTCTGCAACATTCTCACAGAAAAGCAATGGCTCCACTGATGGGTGTGCAAATTGGTGTTGATTAGATATGTTTAGAGCTTAATAAAGGGGCTCCTTTCACTTTCACTTTCAAGCACAAACTTGGCAGAAAAACATAATAGAAATTATTTATCAGCAGCTTTACATTTTCTCTGTAATTTTAAGAAATCACCAAGATGACCCACTAGTAACAATGGTTGTGCTGAGAGAGTATAACAATTTATTCATCCCTATGGCCTGATCCACCAATGTACTTAGGCATGTGCCCAACTTTAAGCACCTGAGTAGTCCAATGGACTTCAACGGGACTATTTACATGTTTAAAGCTAGGCATGTGCTTAAGCACCTTGTTGAAGTGGGACCTAGATAACCAGTGCAATATGTATAAATTGTTACTAATATATTTCTCTCCGCTCAGATAAGTCTAATCCTGCTTCCATTGAAATCAATAGGAATTTTGCCATTGACTTCAATGGGCTCAGGACTGGGCCTATATTTTATTCTATTTTATACACACTCATCACAGTAGTGTTTGAGATACTTTAAAGGATGATGTGATCAAGTCAATCATTCTAAAAATGGAACAGGTAATTTCTTGTCTTATTTTGCTATAGTTTTTCATTTGATAAACTGCCTGTTTACTAGGCACAAACCTATTTGGAAGGTCTCCTATATTTTGGTTGCCAAAACTTCTGTTTTGGACTGAATTTTTGCTTATGTACCAGTTCTCATAATATTTCTTTGACCATTTGTAATGTACAAAACTTTCCTGATTGAAAATATTTTAAAAATACTTACATTGCTCAAAACTGGATCTCACTTTTTTTTAAAGGTTGAGTTATTGGGTGGATAATCTGATCTAATCTCTTCTCTTTGGACCATCGATGATGATAACATAATAATTTATACATCTTTCATTTGAGGATCTCAAAATGCTTTGCAAACATTAGCTCATTAATCATTATAATGCTTTCAGGTAAATAAGGGACATACCAGTTCAGGAATCGCTTCTGCAATACAGCCAATTCCAGAGGGAACAGAGCAGCTGTTTAATAAAGCACATCAACATCACAGAATGGTGAAGAACAGGAAATAAAGATACATGTTTTAGGTTGGTAAAATATAATTAATTGCAGTGGAATGTGGATATAATACTGGGGCTAATACTGCTCATTTTAGGAAAGTGCCCTGAGATCTTTATTAACTGCAATTGGACAGGATCATCCTTTTATGCCTCATGTAAAAGTTAGCATCCCTAACAGCACAGTACTACTGTACACCATGCTGGGGCACTGGCTTGATACTGAATGAGAAGGAAGAGTGACACCAAATGAAATACCAGTGCTACTTCCTGCCAGTGCTTAGGTAGTATACAGAAAATCTCCAGATGAGTTTTGATTTGAGCTTCTGCCTCATGTGGCTTTGCTGTGTGCTCTAATATGATGCAAGTACATTACAAGGTGATATGACTTTCAGCATAGTAACTAGGCCCCAGTCAGCCAACAGTGCACAAGAGTGGGAGGAGGACTTGGCCAATGCCAGTAGAACAAGTAAAGAAGTGTTTTCTTGCTTGCTGTTAAAGTGGATGTACCCTGCACCAGTTCTCTTTATGGGGCTGTCCATGTGAACCCTGTGAATGTAGAATATGTCTCTCAATGCAGTTTGAGGTTATCTGTCTCCAGTCTCTGTCTAATGATCTGTTCGCCACTCTCCACTCCTTGCCTCCTCTTTGGACTCTGAATTTGTTTGCTCAGAATTTCAAGTCCCATTAGGTAGGGCAATGTCTTATTTTTCCTGAAGAGACATTAGTTAACTCAAACATTGGGTCTGAAACCTTCTCCACTGATGATATTAACTAATCAGAGGAGATTATCGGTACTAGTTGTATTGTGTTAGCCATTGTTAATCCCCTCTCTGAACAGTGCTGATGGTTTAAGATCATTAACTGGTGCATAAATACTTAAGAAAGAAATTCAAAAATAGTGCTGATAATTTAAAGGCACAGAGAGCTGCTTAGAGTAAAGCCATGAATGGAATGCCATTCTAAACTATAGTGCAGGACACTAGCAATTAAGAAACTGTTTGATACGTTGTTAAGGTCTGATGCCATATGCTTTCATCATGGTGCTGCCAGGACTTGACTCTCACAGTTAACAAACTACATGGCATCTAGGAATCAGACAAGCCTTCTAAGGACTGCCACTGGAATGACTGTTACAGGACAGAATATAGTTTTGTATGGCACCTTTCATACTCAAAGGGAGCTGAAGTGCTTTACAGAGCAATGAGATAGACTCCCATAGTACAGCTGTTATGCAGACAGAGATAGAAAATGTTATGCACTCAACAAATAGCTCAGTTCCTAGCCTTAGACATTAGAACATATGCGGTAGGACCTGTTCCTTCTAGGAAGTACTGAGCACCCTCAAATATAATTGACTTCAAAAGGAGCCAAGGGTTCTGTTCTGTCCTCTGCTCTTTCCAAAATATGCTCTGGAATCTTTAATTGCCACCTTGGCTGCCAACAGATGTGGATAATAAGGACATTATTAATTAATAATATTGACTCCTGTATAAGATAGCACTTCTAACAGTACTAAAGCGTCTGCCATTCCTGGAACTAAAGTATAGTGTCAAAAGTCATCAAGAATCCAAGTCCCTGTGTGAGACCCAAACACTGTCATCAGTCTGAGTGAAAGTGCTGCTGGCATGAGTATATTGGCCCCAGCTGGCCACAAGTTTTTTGTTGAAACTTTTGTTTCGATGGAAAATTGGATTTTTGACTAAATGAAAAAGGTTGTGGAAAATGTCTGTCTTCCTCTGAAAAATGAAAATTCTTTGAGGAAAATCAAAAGCAGAATATTTTTGGTTTTCAGCCAAAATATTTTCAGGTTGTGTTTTTTGACAGAGTAAAATTTTTCCACTGTTTTTTTTTTTCATGGTAATTCCCCCTTCTCCCCATTCCGCCCAGCTCTAATATTGACACTGCAAAGTCTATTGCCCAACACATTAAACTGAAACCTTTATTCTGAAACAAACCAAGAAGCAGAAAGGGTACATTTATGGAGGGTGGAGTTTGATAGAATTTAAATTATAAAGAAAAAGATATGAATTATAAAGGTGATTTGAAGGATGATATGCTGCAGGCAAAAGGAGAAAAGATCTATTCAAACTGATTGGCATGTTGCCTTGTCAAACATGCAACCATAAACAAAATCAGTATATATGCGAGACTATCTGCAGCGCATTTCCCAAAGTCAGACAATAGAAATGTGGAAGAATCTGGTAACACTTATCTGTTCAGCAAATATACATTTTGAGCTCTGTAGTCAAATTGGTGCTATGACAACCATGCTAATGATAGCTTCCAATAAAGCATGCAGTCAAAGCATTGCATCTCTTTGTTGAAGATAGCAGGACCACTGTAAAGAAAATTATATATTTGGATGATAGTTGGAATACCTGTAGTGCACACATTTTTCCCAAGAAGACACCAGTCCTATAGTATAATGTATACAGTACTTCAGATCTGAAAGCAGTAAAACATCCATTGTCTGTCAGATATGGAACCCACCAGCCCTGTGTTCCAGTATGGATTTGTGCCATCTGATGCATGGTAACAATTAAAGATACCCAAGCTGGCAGGTAAATGGTTTCTATTGTGTTCTTTCTTATCACGGTATCAGAGAGAGACCAGCCATTTGAAAAGATGTCAGTCCACAGCATACAATGTAATGTACTTCTTCGGAAGCTGTGGTGATTTGTAGGTCCTTTCAAATAGGGTTTTGTTGTTGTTGTTGCTGTTTATTATTGTGCAGTGATGATAACCACATAACACACATTAGTTTGGCTGTAATGATTTCTTTCTTCTGGCTACACCGATGCTTTCAGGACTGATAAATGACTGATCAGTCCAGAGTCTGGATTTTAAACGAATGACTAGCTGCCCTTGTTCTATTTATGACTATACACTGACAGTAAAGGGTGCATGTGAGTGGAAGATGTCAGAAAACTCTGTATAATAAATCAAGTTGCACAGTATTATTTTAAATTGTAAATAGTAATAACTTTGCCCTTAGATAGCACCTTCCACCCAAGGGTCTCAAAGCACTTGACAAACATTAATGGATTCAGTCTCACATTGATGCTTTGAGGCTTAGGAGAGCATTGTTATCCCTATTTTACAGGAGGCTATACTGAGGCACAGAACAGTGAAGTGACTTTTTGGAGGTCACTCATGAAGGCTGTGTCAGAGCAGGGTAGAGAACACAGATCTCTGCTTCCCATCCTGTAGATGAATCACTGCATCTTCCACACTCCTTGAATAGTTTTTTATGCTTTTGTTACTTCTGGCTCTGTCTCTTTAGGCTGGAAAAACATACCCTACATGGCTCTCTACCCCTCTCCCCCTTCCCCCCCCCGAGCCATGCCTCCCCGTCTACACTGCTGGTTTTAGCCGTGTAGTGTCCCGCTGCCTCCCAGCCGCTGGAGCCTTTCCCCACTGCTGGAAAAGGTTTGGGCTGTGAGGAAAGGCTCTGGCAGCTTCCCACTTCTAGAATCTTCCCTCTGTCAAAGGGAAAGACTCTAGCAACTCCCTGCTGCTGGAGCCTTTCCCCACTCCAGCAGCAGGGGAAGTCTCTGGCAACTGACCGTGCCACCACAAGTGGTGTGTAATGTAGACATAGCCTAAGACAATTCTATGGCTCCTTTGTGCTGCTCTGGTGGTAGAAAAGGGACTTTTGAGAGGATAATCCTCCATTTGTAAGGACAGTAGATGCACATAATGGGATAGCAGTGAAGCTGTGCAACACTCAACAGTTTCAACTCCCATGGTCTCAAGTGGGCGTTTTCTTTGTTTTCACTCCACATGAGTTCACACACTGAGTTTTACTTTGAGTTCTGGTCACTAAAGATTCCCCTTCTTCAGAGAAATCCTTGGATAGCCTAGAGGTTTCTATGCCCCACCATCCCCATGCCAACCCTTTGGCAAGGTATTGCCAAAAGAAAGGAACTAATCACCAGGGCATCCTTGCAGTCAGCAGCTGGAACAAAATAGAGCAGCCACTAAGCTGTTCTAATATTCTCTAAGGCCTGGACTCACACAGAGTGGCCCTTAGTCAAAAGATCAACTTTGCACCCTCTTGCCCCCTTTGTGGCCCCTATCCTCAGGTGAACTAAGCACTCCTTAACTTCAGCTGTGGGGTTGGCCTATCATTATTTATTATTTGTTAAGCATTGATGGTGTGTTTGATGCTGTGCATGACCCAAATATAACCACAGTTTCTGCCCTTAGAGAGCTTGTGCTATAGAGGTGAGAGTGCAAGACAAGACCCAGAGCATGGCAGTCATTTGAAATGATTTGCTTGTACTTATCGATTGTACTTCTTTTTCCTGTAATGGTCCTGGTAATTTTTCATTTTGGAAGCAAAGAGTCTGTGGGAGGGATTTGCATGAGTAGAGGGTGGAGTCATGGTACATGTATTTTGGGAGGGCACTTCCTGCATATGGAACTGCTTTGGAATAGGCGTGAAAGATGGGAATGGGATAAGGAAATAAGGGTTCATATATGCAGCTGCTTCTGAGGTCAGTGGAAGTTTTGTATATGTGTATCCGAAAGCAGCCTTGATTGTGTCTCATATGCGCAGCATTGCACGTTGGACTGCATTTTATTGCTCTGACCAGAACCTTATCTTTCTTCCATAAGGGAAATACCTGCTGTACTTTACAGGTCTCAGTGACAGTCTCACTTTTTCAGCACAGAACTAATATATCAAGCTAATTTACTCCTGTGGTGTGTTGCAAAACCTATATAATATTGAGTAAACATTGTTGGCTTATACATTAACTGTCACTACCACCCTGTGCAAACTTTATTCTGGCCACATGAATTTCCTTTAAAGGGTGGCTCAGAAAAGGGTACTTTTATTTTCCAAGGAAAGTTGGCTCTTAAACTTGACACATCTGTTAATTTTAGGTCAGGCTAGAGGGCTCGGTCTTTCATTGCTCATATTTCCAGTTAAGGGATTTCTGCTAGGCTCATTTGATCGACTCCTTTCTATTGTCAAGATTCCATAGCATTATATAATACTTGATTTTTTTTAATCTTACTTATGGTGTGAAAATCTGCCTAATCAAAGGAAGACAGAATATAAAACCTAGGGCTGGGAAGTTCTCTTGATTTTGGAGGCTTGGTAGGGCTGGCATTCCTTCTTTCCGCTGACCCTTATGAACAACAAAGTGCTATCAGGTTTTGGATGCTCTTCTAGGGAAGAAAACAAAATATTTAATACTTTGCATTTATGTGGGACCATTTCTTTGAGGATCTTAACATACTTTATAAACATGAATTATTTAAGCAACAAAATGCCCCTATAAGGGAAGCCCTTAAAAAGAAACCAAACCAGGATATAAACACCTCACCAGAATATTATTTATACTGGGTATAGGAAAGGATCACAATTTATTACTGTATATATTAATATTGTGGTAATGCAAGAGTTTGGGTTATTTTAAGGTTATCCACACTAAGTATAATTAGACCATTTGACAGATGGATAGGCTAGAGAGGTTAAATGCTTGTTCCAGGATCACACAGCCGGACACTGGCAACCAGGAATATAGAAACCTCAGTTATTAGTTACTAACTAATGTAACTACTCCCAGTGTGACACCTCTGAATATAGTTCCCCTGGAACAATACCGCCCTGACTGCCAAATTCACTGCGTGACACTGGGAATTTTATAGTTCTGCTGAAGGTAATTCATTTGGTACCATCAGATACTGGATACATCTAGTCCAACCACCTCTAAACAAAACACATATCTTGCTTGAGGATTGCTCAGGCAACCTGTGACTACTGAAGTCATGAGGCCTTGCTGACAGAAAGCACTAGTCACATAAGCATATGTGGTAAACCTATAAGCTTCATTTATCAAAGGAGATGATGGCAGTACCACAGCTTTGGGCTCTTCAAAGTAGATGAGCCGCTGCACTAGAAAATATATTCTAGGGAACAAACCTTCAAGGAAAGGGGACAGGCAAGAGGACTTAATACTTTTCTGTGTGTCATTTCTATGATTCTGTGATTTGTACCATATTATAAAAGCAGCTCATTGCTTGGCTTCTACATTTCTATTATCTAAAAAACCATCTGTTCTGATTTTATTGGGATAGTCCCAGTTTCTCATGTGATATCCCAGTGTCCTGAGAATGTCTTTCTGAAAACTTGAAATATCATTTCACTGATCAAAACATTGTAGGTTTTCATGTTTCTTTAAGACATATTGTTCTACTGAGTAATATTTGTTCTGTGTTTACCAGGAGCAAACAGTCTAGTGGATGAGTGTTTAGCATAATGAACAGTGCTTGGAATTAAAAGCTGACTGAACAGGGACACTATGAAAGCTGCTGTTTTGCTCAAAGTGAATGTTAATGTTGCTTGTTCAGTGTTTCATGATCCACTCAATCAGTCACAAAACTATTGGAAAAAGTCCTCTACCTTGAGAAATGCACGTGTTTTGCTAGTGAATCAGAAGATGGCACTGGCAACTCAGCATCTGTTTTGTTTTTTTTTAAAGAAGCCACTTTTGTCTTTTATATGAATTTTATCACAAAAGTTTTTGATTTTAAAAATATGGTCACTTTACTTTCATCCTGAATTTCTGCTGGATTCTGCAGGGTGATTGCTGCTTGGGGACTACTGGTGGGAGGAGTACTTATGAACATTCCCTGGCAATAACCGCTTCTCACCCACACTTTCTTGTTTACTCCTGGTAGCCTAACAATTATGGTTTGTCTAAATCCTTAATCATAACAACAACTTCTATTCAGGCCTAAATTGTAACAGTCTAAGCATATGTAGAACATACTGTGACCCTTCTCAGGTTCACCGCAATGTGGGGGATTATTTCCCATTGTTTCCTTTCTACATGTGAAACTAGTTTTCTGGATAGTTTTCTGTGTCTTCTTCAAACAAGTTCAGTTGAGTCATATTTCATTTTTATTAGGTGCAGTCAGGAGGAGATTCTCTCTTCTTGTTAGGGGAAGTATATAGTGGGGTAAGAGACAACAAATAAAATCAAAAGAACAGACTAGGCTTGGACAACGTAAGAGTCCATCTGTATTTTTGTCGAGACTTGTATCAGTGTTGTTGTAGTTGTGTTGGTCCTAGAATATTAGAGAGGCAAGGTGGGTTAGGTAATATCTTTTGCTGGACCGACTTCTGCTGGTGAAAGAGAGAAACTTTCAAGCTCAACACAACCTTTAAAAAGGATGAATTCAAACTGGAGCAGGTACAGAGAAGGGCTACTAGGATGATCCGAGGAATGGAAAACTTGTCTTATGAAAGGAGACTTAAGGAGCTTGGCTTGTTTAGCCTAACTAAAAGAAGGTTGAGGGGAGATATGATTGCTCTCTATAAATATATCAGAGGGATAAATACAGGAGAGGGAGAAGAATTATTTAAGCTCCGCACCAATGTGGACACAAGAACAAATGGGTATAAACTGGCCACCAGGAAGTTTAGACTTGAAATTAGACGAAGGTTTCTAACCATCAGAGGAGTGAAGTTTTGGAATAGCCTTCCAAGGGAAGCAGTGGGGGCAAAGATCTATCTGGATCTTAAGATTCTACTCGATAAGTTTATGGAGGAGATGGTATGATGGGATAATGTGATTTTGGTAATTAATTGATCTTTAAATATTCAGGGTAAATAGGCCTAATCCCCTGAGATGGGATATTAGATGGATGGGATCTGAGTTACCCAGGAAAGAATTTTCTGTAGTATCTGGCTGGTGAATCTTGCCCATATGCTCAGGGTTTAGCTGATCGCCATATTTGGGGTCGGGAAGGAATGTTCCTCCAGGGCAGATTGGAGAGGCCCTGGAGGTTTTTCGCCTTCCTCTGTAGCATGGGGCACGGGTCACTTGAGGGAGGCTTCTCTGCTCCTTGAAGTCTTTAAACCACGATTTGAGGACTTCAATAGCTCAGACATAGGTGAGGTTTTTCCTAGGAGTGGGTGGATGAGATTCTGTGGCCTGGGTTGTGCAGGAGGTCAGACTAGATGTTCAGAATGGTCCCTTCTGACCTTAGTATCTATGAATCTATGAAAAACCTGAAGAAGAGCTCTGTATAGCTCAAAAAGTTCTCTTTCACCAACAGAAATTAGTCCAATAAAAGATATTACCTCATTCACTGTGTCTCTCAGGCTTGAATTAGACATATTAACATTGCCCCTGAATTTCAGTCTGTCTGAACACCTGGGGAAAAGGGCTTATACTTTTTTTTAGAAGAAGCAAAACATTTTTGCGTATATCTAGAGTTCCTAGTCGGATCTGGGAGGCAAAATGCTTCAGCGAGTAAATAGATTTGTTTTTCTTTTTTATGTTGACATTCAAAAAATATGTGACTTCTTTAATAAAATTAGTATTGAAAGAGCAACACACATGTGTTAGCTCCAAACCAGTTATATTCAATTTTGAAAGTTTCCAACTGACTTGATGTAAGACACAAAATGAGGTTTGAATATTCTGAGTTAAAGGATTCAGACAGTCTCTTTCATATTATATTCCATTCAAAAAGATTTCATTCACATTGCAAATCATTCTTCCATAGGTGACATAAGGCTTTAGATGGCTTACATGCCTTACAACTAAGTAATTTAGAATCAACAGTGGTTTGAGATAGAAAAAACCTATTAAATAATCCAGTATCTCTGTGCCAATGCAAAGTTGTTCCCTTTAGTACATTTACATAGGGGTTAGAGATGAAAAGACCCATTGCAAGGTGGAAAGGACCTCATACAACATTTATATGTTTTCTAGGTCAACTGTAAAGATTCAATAAAGAGCCATTTAAGGAGCTCACTGACTCCTATAGAAGGTCATGTAATCGAGTGGGAGTAGGGGGGAAATAAATGGCACCATTTTCAAAAACACCTAATTCCCATTTTCAAACGTGACTTAGGCCCTTAGGACAAAAATTTCAAAATCACCTAAGTTACTTAGTTTAAGTCTCATTGAAAGTCAGTGGGACTTAGACTCATAACAAAGACATTCAGGCCCCTAAAATGCAGATGAGCAGCTAGTGGGATGTTCGAAAGCACACAAGTTAGGTACCTAACTCTTATTGAAGCCAATGGGAATTAGACAACTAACCTACTTAGGCATTTTAAAAAAATTCTGCTAGGTGCCCATCTGTATCTTTAGACAATTAAATAACTTGGATAAATCTGGTGCTAAATTTCTAAGACACTTTTGAAAATGGGATATAGGAGACTATGTCAAGTTTTGCCAACAAAAAGTATTAATTGCTCATATTTAAAGTATTGAGAATCAGGAAAATCAGAATCTTCTTGTGGAACAGGAAATAATGGTATCTTATTTACTTCAGTCACATCACCTAGAAATTAAGGGCTAGATTCTCACTGATGCCAGAGCTCTCCATGGTGCCATAAAGGGGATGGGGTGGCATCAGAGGGAACTATGGCTCCCTGATTCTTAGAGCTGGTACCAGTGTAACTTGGAGCAACCACCAAGTTGCTCTAAGCTGCACTACTGGTGTAGAGTCCTTAATGGACCCTAAACCAGGGGGAGGATATTTGTAAACTCTGCACTGCTCCACCATGCCCCAAGCAGTCGCTTTCCACCCCAGCATGGTCTCCACACTGTGCAGGGGCACACTTAAATCAGTGTGCCACATTGATGAACTTTCTTCTGGACATTTATGGCAACACACACACACTCACTCTCACTCTGCCTCCCAGGGGTGCAGGATGACAAAGAGCACTGACTAGCCTCTGTGCATGGGAGCACCATGCCAGCTCCAGATATAACACTGTGGAGATGAGTATTTGGTAGAGGCCGGGAGCAGGCCAGGAAAAGGGTCACTGCATCCTTGCTTACTCAGAACCCTGACTGTACTGAGGGGCAGCACTGCTGTTATTCCAGCCCCTCCACTAGAACAGTAGCTGTGTGGCAGCCTCCCAGCTGCCTGCAGTTTAAGAACTAGATATGTATTAAATTTCCTCTCTTCGTTAGAGCTTGATCCTGCAAGGAGCTGAGTGCTTTGGCCCTGATCCAGCAAAGCAGTTAAGCACATGATTTAATTTACTGGGGCCAAATATGTGCTTTAACTTAAGCCTGTACTTAAGTGCTTTCTTTGCAGGGTCAGGGCCATAGTGCTCATTGCACCACGCAGGATTGTCCTCTTTTTTCTGTCCACAATGGGCCAAATCCTCTGCTGATGTAAGTCAACATAGCTCCACTGAATTCAGTTCTGTTTCACTGATTTACAGCAGTCAAGGATATGGCCCACTGCCTGTTTACTTGGACTCTGTGTGTAGTGTGGTGAATTTCACGCTAAATGAATAGGATGATCAAATGAGTGAACCCTATCTCTCTCTCTAGATATCTCCAGCAACTACAGTAACCATGGTTGCTGAGATCCCATAGTGAGCCAACTAATGGTGGTAGGCTCTATGCCTAACTCAGAGTCCATGACATTGCTCTGGAATGAGAAAAAAGGTATTTAAAAAAATCTAGAAAACTTTTGATTGCTTTATGGCACATAACATATGCTATTTCCTCCCCCTTCACCCTCCCACACATGAGGTCATAATATCAACAATGGGAACAATGATTAAGAACACATATAAGAAACAGAGCCTCAGGGAAAAGAATTAAATGATATAATAATCAAGTTGAAAAGACCAAACACAGGACAATAGTCTAGATGGGAGCAAAGGGCAGGGGCGTTATTTTCCTTTCCCATCCTCAGGTTGTTTAATTGCCTTTCAGTTCTAGGAGATGTATTAGAATGAAAAAGCACTGTGGCGATGGGGTGCTGGTTAGATCAGATTAGATGAGATACCTTGTCTGGGAGGGATTTTCAAAAGTGGCTTAGTGACTTCAGAGCACAAATCCCTTTGGCTTTCAGTGGGAATGAATGAATTAATTTGTTTAGATATAAAACAATAGCAAGATACCCATCCAAAGCCCTAACAAATCCTTAAAAATACCATACATACAATGAAATCCCAGCAGCATTAAAGTATAGTAATCATTTCAGCAGGACCTCAGTTAGGCAGGTACCTATAGAAACTCAGTGGCACCCCTTCCTTGTTTGTGGGAAGCAATACTCTCAGCCCTCTACAAAAACCCTATCAGCAGATGTCTATTGCAGAATGCCCTGAAGATCATCACATTGGAGCTATTTTGGACTTATGCTTTTAAGTCACTTAGGCACTTTTGAAAATTCTACCCACTATCAGTAAGAGTCCTGAAGGCTGAAAATCAGCTGGGATCATCACACAGATTTATGAGGCCTGATCCTGTGGACTGATGGGCTCCATGGACTCCTATTGACTTCAGTAGGAGACCTGGGCACTTAGCGTCTCTCAGGAGGCACTCAGTACTTTGCAGTACTGTGACCTTTGCTACTAAATTCTTGACAAGCTATAGTGCCTTATGATGGCGCTGTGTATAAGGGTCAGCTTTGTAAAAAGAAACACGGGAGTATGGGAAATCCTTGCATCCCCTGCACCTGTTTAGATTGCACTGGCATGCACGCAGCTGAATTCATGGCAAGATTCTTAATGTAAATCCGGGGAAATGGGTTGTGGATGAGCACGAGAGCAATGCATGCTGCACTCTGCTGTCAGGCATATGTCACATGAGTGATTTTTGTTTAACCAGGGGTTCTCATTAGCAGACAGTTGAATGAATGGGGTTAGGCTGTCCCATGTTCACATTTTTTTACATTTTTGAGTGGCTTTTCTCCAACTAACTGCATTAATTTTAGGACAAAGTTAAAGCACACAGAGCCAGATTTTCAGATTCCTGAATGTGCAGATTCACAGGCAAAATGTGCATGATAGCAATGGGCATGTATTTTCCATCATTGCTTCTGTAGTTGTAACCACTGTGCATGCAAACTGACCTGATTGCGCTTTGTAGTACTGCTATAAAAGCCACTTAATTGCATGGGCCATACTTTTCAAGGGATTTTTAGCTCTCTCTGGCATCTGTCTAGGTAGGTGTAGAGTGGTTCCTCCCTGCCTGCATCAGCGGGAGGCCATTCTGCCTCGCAGCGCCACCGAACAGCTGAGAGCCGACGAACAGGAGATCAGCACCAGTAACAGTCTGTAGTTAGGCCTCTAGGTGGGTGCAGGCAGCATCACAGTCAGGCTCAGCCCCTCTGGGCGGGGGCAGGCAGCAAACAAACACAGGACAGGTGGCCTCAGGTGGGTAGGCTGTCACCCCAGGGGTACGGTTGGCAGCGGGGAAGAGAAACCCAGACCTACCCTATTCCACTGGGTCCCAGCCCAGACAGTGGCAGGGAATCCTGCCACTGGGTCAGCGCGGATCTTGCCGAAACATGCTGACCAGGAAACACAATCGGACTAATGTCTGGTTTCCCTGAGCTATTTCCTATCCCTCCCTGTTCATAGGGTGTCATTGCTTGGAGTGTTTTCTGGGTGGCAGCTCCTCAAGAGGCAGGGTTTGATACAGCTCAGTTAAGGGCCAGCAACAAGGCAGCAGCATCCAACTCCTTCCATGCCTCTTAGTCTTCCTGCTCTGTCCCTCTGTTTCCACCTTAAGGGGTGGGCCTGGCCTGGCTCTGCCCACCAGGGGGCAGGGAGTGGTTCCTCCCTGTCTGTGTCAAAGGGAGGCCGCTCCGCCTTGCTACAGTGGCGTTTTCAATAGTGTTTAAAACACTCCAGATCACTTTTAACTTTCATTTTTATTGCAAGGGAAAAGCTAAAACTCTGCCTCCAATTTGCCAATTTATTCCTCAAAACCTTGAAGGTTAAAAGCATCCTGGCAGGAGGGCAAACAGATTTTTCTGCTTTTGCAGGTTTCATCGAAATCTGAGCCAAATGACCGCTCCAGCGTTTGAGAACTGAATGAACTGAAAAGCTAAAGTCCGATCTGAAATTGCAGCAGACGATAGAACAAATAACTAAAAAATTTTTTTAAAGGCAGCCAAGTTGTCAGCAACGTAATATTATTTCAGATAACCCTTCTGGGCCATTTTCTTAACAGCAACCAGTTGTGTTTATTTGGAGATAAGTGTGGGGACTTTTGATGGTACTGTACATGTTCTTGATTTTATTTATTTATATAGATAATCACTTCATGTTTAACCTGAAAATCACACCTTCTTGATCTATTTAATTGGCAATGTATTTTATATGTGGGTTGGGCGTAATAATAAAAACATCTCAAATAAACAAAATTCTTAGGGTCTCTAGGCTGCTTACATGGGGTTTTGAGCCAAATGTTCAGGTCCCAGGAAATTGGCCAAGTTTGGATATTTGTAGTGTCAACTTGCATGTACAGTACAGAGTTTAATTTTTTTATCAGGATCTTAACTCCTTTTAAAAAAAAAGCTGTTTGCCATTTTAGCTTTGCTCATAAGACAAGCAATCAGCTGAATTGGTTAGAAATAGAATCTCCCCTTGGCTTAGTGTGACTGTAGTGTTCTGGCCAAATAGGAACTGCAGAATTTTCCCCAAAAGAAGGGAAGAGGGAAATTCTAACAATATAGCTTTCAGAGGTCATGTGAAATGAAATGCCAGGAGTTGCGAACCAAGATTTTGAATGGTTTCTGCTTGTTTTTATGAGAGATTTCTTTTAGTGTTAGTAAATGTTCTAGTCAAAAAGGTGAGAATGGACATGTCAAATGGGGATTATTAGTGTTATGTCTGATTCTGACATCCTTACCAACACTGAGGCCTTCTCCAGACAGGAAAGTTGCATTAGTATAACCTAAACTGGGAATTTAAACTGAATAGTGAAACCAGTGCAAATCCCTATATGTGGTGTAAAAATGGCCTTACTTTAAATCAGTTGGGAACAGGTTTAAGTTAAACTGATATAGGGATGTTCACATAGGCATTGGCAGTGGTTTTACTATACCCGTTCAAAAACCTATTTAAATTAAGCTGATGCAGCTTTCCCTTTGTAGCCCCTTACGCCATGAGCAGTTTGATTGAAGTAAATGGGATGACTCCTGGAATTAGGTGCTATTCAACATGATTAAGAGTAACCGAATCTGGCCGATTATTATTGTTTACTAGAATCTACTTCTCAGTAAATTTTCCTTTTCAAATTAAGGGGTGGCTGGCTTAATAGGCCACTGGCATTGGCTCCATTGATAATTATTCCATTTTTCTCCTTTCAGTAATTCTCCCAGTATGAACTGTGCTATTTTAGTGGAAAGTATTAATTATTTTATCAACAATTGGCAGACCCTGCTTGTATTTACTGGTTTCCTTTTAACCAAAATAAAGATTACAGCCCTATTCCATGCCTCAGCTGCTAAATCTAATCTTTACTCGGAAACTTGGGAACCCCTTTTGCATGAAACACTGTGTAAAGCTTTAAGCACTCTTTGAAGCTGGGTTGTATTAAATGATAGACAAAAAAAGCCCTCTGAAGAATTGGTGCTTAATTACAACTTAATTAGCATAATTATGCATGCTAATAGCATCTCAAATGAATAGCAGTTGTCAGGAGGTTGGGACCATCTGTAAGAGTGCCGGATTAATACATCATTTTTTATTTCTAACAACGCTGTAACTCTTTCCTTGAAAGTGATTTTCATTAATCAAGTTCATTTTTATTATATAGAAAATTTGGCATTTTTCATTATGGGCCATTATCCGTTTCCCCATGCAGTCCTAACACAACACTAATGAGACCCCATGTGGCTACTCCACATTGACAATGGTAGTACAGGTGTATTATTATAATTGTTACAAACAGCACATTGTACCTCAGGACTAGTAGAGTTCTAGTCTCAAGGTATCAGGGTTTCCACTTGGTTCCTTCCCTTGGGTCCAGTACAATTTCCAGAGCTTTATGAAAAACATACATGTTTGTGGTTATGAGGAAGCAGATTTAAAGTGATAGAAGCGTGTTTGTTTTTGAACTGGATAACTTGGAAGTTCAGTAAACTGTTTTTCTGAGAGTCTTTTTTTTTTTTCCCTGGGCCTATTAAACTCTGAGCTTAAAAGAAAATGCATGCTGCTCCAAAGATCTGCTGAAGGGGCCAGGAATGATGCAATGGATATGGTGAAAACATCGGTGTTTATTTAAAAATACTGTTTGTGGAAATGAACAAATTCTAAAAGCATTACTCACTGCTAAATGCAGTAATAAAACAGCAGTGGAAAAATTGTCTTGGCATATGATGAACTCAAGAAGAAACGTATGTGGCAAATTCTAATGATACACTGCATGTAGTACATCTCTCTCTCTCTCACACTCACACACACACACACACACACACACTCGAAAGTTTTTTGCATCTTTTGCACTGAATCAACTGGCCAAACTCTGCTCTCAGGTATGTAGCTGTAAATCCACAGTAACCCCATTTGAGTCTCTGGAGTTAGTTCAAATTTACACTGCAGTAGTTTAGCACAGGATATGACCCGAAAGCTCATCTTTTAGCTTTGGGTAATTGGTTAATATTTACTTTAAAGACAAAAACTCAGTATAAATGTAAGGATTATAATTATTGAGTCTCATATTATTTCATTTTTTTCCCAAATGTACTATTTTTTTAAAAGCTTTTCTTGTTAGATTTTTGCTATCTTTATGAAAAACAGGACTTTCCTTTAGATTTTGGATTCCTTTGGTGATCTGACTACAGAATGATCAGAGCCATTTCAATCCTGTATATTTTAAGGAGAAGTGGTGATGAAGATTCCACACAGCCACTGTCCCTGTGTTTATCAGCTCTTCTCTCCATGTCACACTCCTAATCAACCCTAAACAAAAGAATGTTGAAAATAACTCAACTGACCCAGTCCTCATCGTAACTCAGGGCTTGATGGTACACCACAGTAAATCTTGCTTTGGTGGTGGTGTTCATTAATATATGTTTGCACTGTAAGCCCAATTCTATATCTACTTTGGTTACATACCTATAGGGAACAAACCTGTCAACTTTTTCTTCTCTGCTCAATCAGTCGGAGCCAGCAACAAATGACAACAACGACAATTTATATCCAACTGTCCCGTGGCTTAGGAACAGGTGGAAGTTGAGATGACCAGGTCAGGATCCAATGAAAGTAACATGTAAATCAGCAGCATTAATATGTAAAACAAAAGCTCAGAAGAGATTAATCATTCAAGCATGCAGCTTGTCAATGCTTGGCATGGATCTGATTAAAAAAAAATCAGTAGCAGCCTCAAACTAAACATCTCTTTCATCATCCTATACATCTATATATACATCATGCACTATATGACTGAAAAGACTGAACATAAGCAGGCAAGATGGTATTTAAAAGGGACTTTCAATTTGCTACTTTATAAGAAAGCATTGTAATTTCTTTTTCTTTCATTCTGAGCACCTCTGTAGAGCCTGTGAATTAAAAAAAACATATCCTAGTATGTCAGGTTTTTTTTTGTTTAGCTTGGCCTGATTACATTTATTTTATTGTTTAAAAATATGGAGACTATTAAATGAATAGACTGAATGCTATCAGAAGGACTAATTTCAGAGTAGCAGCCGTGTTAGTCTGTATTCGCAAAAAGAAAAGGAGTACTTGTGGCACCTTAGAGACTAACAAACAGAAGGACTAATGCTGCCCTCATCGAAGTCAACTGAAAATTCCTCATGCCTTCAGTGAAAGCGGGTTTAAACCCAGAATTGCAAACCAGTTGTAGTGTGGGCAAGTGCTGTGTTCTAACAATGCACTCCAGTACTGATCTGCAGCTTCCTATTGTATTCCCGTGTTGAGCATCTCCTGAGCAGGGATTTCAACCTGGGCTCCATTGTGTTACATTGTGTGGTGTTTTCTAACATCATTAAACAGCTTCTGTGAACTAAGAATAGACCTCTACAAAGTTATTTCCCCTGTGACCTAAGATACATTTGAATCCAGGTCTCCACAAATAAAAGGCTAAAGGTTGTTACATCCTCCAGGTTAAATAGACTGTACATGTCTTTAACTCCCTGATTGAGATAGAAGATGTAACACTAAGCGGAAGAAAGAAAGAAAAGAGAGAGAACTTCTAGTCACAGAAGGAAACATTAATAAAAGTATCTATATTGATTAGTTATTTTAATTTCTATTTGCTGTGTGTTTCTTGGGTTTTATTCTTGGATTTGTTTTTTGGAAAATGCATATTTATAGTAAGTAGTTCCTGTTTGACTGCTGTATTTGGACAAAGCCTACATTTCTAGCTGTACCCACTGTAAGTTTTAAATAATGTTTAGTAGCATATCCCTTTGCAGATTATTGGTGGTCTGATCAGAGCCTGACCTGTTTTCACAGAAAGCAAATAAAAGAGATACTCGCAAAAAGAAAAGGAGTACTTGTGGCACCTTAGAGACTAACGAATTTATTAGAGCATAAGCTTTCGTGAGCTACAGCTCACTTCATCAGATGCATCCGATGAAGTGAGCTGTAGCTCACAAAAGCTTATGCTCTAATAAATTTGTTAGTCTCTAAGGTGCCACAAGTACTCCTTTTCTTTTTGTGAATACAGACTAACACGGCTGCTACTCTGAAAAGAGATACTGTAACTCAATCTGAAGTGTAATTTACCAAGTGGAACAGTTTGTTACTGCCTTTGAATGACTTGTATGCTGCTGTTTAAAGACAGACAGTTTGGGTTTAGTATAATGTGAGCCAGCAAAACAACTATTTCTTACACACTTTTTTTGTTTTGGTAGCATTTTCTATCACAGGATGGTAGGGGCATTTCAGGGGTGATGCCGCTGGTCTCTGGGTCAGCATGCAAGCTACAATGCTCTCCATCCACTCTTGTACCTTTTGTCTGATCTGGCTGCCAGGCTAAAGGTGACCTCAGAAGAGCTGTTGAATACCGAACCAGTGAGCTGGCTGGAATTGAGTAGATGTAATCAATGATGGAGTGAAAGGAGGAGGAAAATCGAGTCATAAAAATGCACTATAATGATGGGCTGAGTGAAAAGATTTGACCCATTTGGACTTTTGTGATAAGCAGCGTTGGTGCTCCGAGGCCCAAAAAAAGAGTAACAAAAAAAAAAAAAAGCACGGTTCATATTTAGTGTCTTTCAGTCTTCTGCTGTTTCCCTTTTAATTTAGTCACTTTATCAGTTTGAATTATTTCCCCCCTTTCATATATTTTCTTCCCAAATTCTAAATTTCCTTTTTCATATCCTTCTAAGCAAATCCTGACTCTCAGCATCAAAAGATTAACCCTATAACTCTGTGTGTGTGTGTGTGTGTGTGTGTGTGTCCTTCCTAATCTGCTGCTATTACTACAAAATCCAATTGTCCTGTATAGCACAGTAATGCACACGGGTGGCAAATATGTGCAAAAGAAAGAGAAGCACAATGTTAGAGGTAGAAAAAAATCATCCGATCTAGAGTTGGTACAAGAAGACAATTGGCTCTGTATCATCTGAATGATCTCTGTTCAAGATAGTCTACGTACATTAGATCATGTGAAGCTAGGCAACAGGTAGGTTTGTTGACCAAGTATCATAAAAGTAGTGGCATATATGGCCCGAGTTGGTAACTAAAGTGGGCAACAATGGGCTGGTTATTAGAAATGACGGGGTGGAGGCCATGAATAGGAGCAAAATATGTACAGCAGATGTTGGAAAGAGTTGCCTGTTGAGAATATGTAGAGAGATAATGCTTCACAGAGGTGATGGAAGAGTCATGGAAGTGGAGACCCTGCCAGTCGCATGTGTATGAGATAAGGCCAAACTGTGGGACATGTATCCAAGTTCTCACCTGAGTATATATTTCCCCAATGTTTGTAGGTTCTCAGATTTAGGGTTTAGTTCACTGTAAAGATAATGACAAGCCAAGAAGTTTGGAGTTGGATCCAAACGTCTGCAATGTTTAGGAGATTTTAATCTGGAGTTTCAGTATGGGCACTGTGTGTATTGCATTGGTATGATTCTTAAAGAAACAAAAAACAAGAAAGTCATGCAGTGTTCATTGCACTGCCATTGCCAGGCTTCAGAGCATATTTCTGTATGCTTATGTCTGGACAGAGCACAAGGCCATTATTTGTTAACTTGTGTATATTGGAGCAGACCACAGCAAAGAGCATTGTAGCACCAATATAGCAGAATAAGATACAGGCCTGTGCGTGTGTGTGATATTGGAAAAGGTAATGTGACTTTTCAAGGGTGGGGGGAGGTAACTTCCTTTTCTATGACCACAAAGAGAATGAATATGAGGGTTTGTGGGGATGGAGGGCAGATTTTTCCAGACAAAGAAAACAGCAATGCCAAGACTCAGTTTTGTTACATCCTGTCTCTGTGTCCATGATGAGCACTGCTGATATTATGCTTTTGATAGGAAAGAGTCTCTGGAAAAGTGTATTTTACTAAAAACCAGCACACAGTGTGCAGTGCAATATTAATCCAACATCAGGTCCCTAGTACCACCTCAGGTTTTAAAAACATGTCAATTAAATATTTAAGTGAATTTGAACAGGTACTTGTTGTACATTGAGTGCTCTACGTCTGGGGAAAAGAGCACTTGATGAGATTGAATAGAGAGCTAAACCTAGCTGTGCTGGCTAACAACATTCTTATTAATACATAAAACTTCTATTGTTTCTTAATTTACTTGAAACGGTTATTTAGGCCGTTAATTGGCCTATAACAATATAGCGATAGCAAGTTAGTTTTCAGTCAACGTATTCATGAATTGCCAGTATTTTAGCAATAAATTGCTAGCTAATAAACTTCTTGTAGCTTCCTTAGTAAATGCCAACTAAAGGCCTAAACGTTCCTTGCAGATTTAATTACACATTTAGTGCTCAAGTAATTTTGAATTAATTACATGCCAAATGGATTTATATTCTATGTACTTAATAAACCTTGGTAAGTGCCCTTTTAACAATCTATTGGTATTTAGAATCCTATTTGTTTAAAAAGAATGACTTACATTGTTGGGTCATGATGCTTCCCCCATATGTTTACAAGCTGATTGCGGTGTCTGCTCTGTTGTACGTGAGTCAGGACTGGAAGAATCAGACTTAGACAAGGGCAGGTGTGAACAGGGCAGAGGCCTATGGAGATTCAGCCATTGAATGTGGAATCAGTCCACGATGGGCTGAATTTTACAGGGGCTCCTGTTTGCAGACCTGATCCAAAGCCCATTGAAATCAGTGGAAAGGCTCCAGTTGATTTCACTGGGCTTTAGATCAGACTAGTGCAGTGCCTGGAACAGCTATGGAAGCTCTATGTGGTATTCTGGCAGCAGGAAGAATCAGTGGCAAAGACCTGTAATTGTAACACTCAGCCTTCTACTGGGATGGAGGAGGATGCTAGGATTCACACTGGGTGCTGATCTTGCACTGATTTTGCAGAATTCCATTATGTTTACCAACCTCTAATTAGTAGGTGTCTGATAAATGTCACACAGCTACAAACTTAATATTTTTTTTAAATGAAAAAGCTTTTTCTGGTGACCTGGACAACACCCTCTTCCCCGTGGCCACATGTATAAATACAGGAAGGAGGGATAGATAGACAGACAGACAGACAGATAGATAACTTGACACAGAAAATTACTCACTGCTGGCAAATAGATTTTCCAAGCCCTGTTTTAAAACCTTTTGCTTTTAAAACATTTAGTATATGGAAATTCACTAGGCCACTTGTTTGATGTGTTTCTATTATCACTAAGTTGTCTGGGCTGCATTTTATCTTTGACACACCATAAGTGGCATGTGATATATGTGATTGCCCTGGCAGCTTTACATAGTTTTCATATTCAGAAGTTTTAAAAAAACCTAACAATATGTCTTCCCTTTGCAGGTTTTGCCTCCTCTGAAGGCAGAGTTGGTAAGCTGAAGGCCACGAGTTTTATTTAAATTTAATTATTGACCTTTATTAGTTTCCTCTTCTCTGCACGTAGCACCTCATTTAATACATTTTAAGATGTAACGAGTGTTCAGTAATAATGGTTCAGGGAGATATTGCTGTCAAGTTGTAGCAGCAGTAGAGTATTCGTTCTGCAGGAATACCCCTTCGGAGTGGAGCATGGAGGAGCAAGCTTTTGCCCTCGGTACATGAAGATAAAAGCTGAGTGGCTGGGGAATACAGCTGCAGGTCAGGGTGAAGCAAAAAGGGCAACAGTAAAATGAAAAAGCAGTTCCTTGGGGCCTGAAATGGAGTTCTACATAAAACAGAATTGTATAAAGTCTTCCATGACTGTGGAAATGTCTGATTTCCCTTGTTGTCAGGAGGTCGGGAAGGCAGGTTTACAAGCACTAGATAACTGATACAGCAGTATTACTAAAGATGTTCCTTTTTTGTCCTGGTGTATGCCATTCAAATAAATTGTTATAGTACCAAACAGGCTGAGCTGTCTAAATAAATAAGTGGGGGAGGAGGGATTAGCCAACTCTTCCTATGCTAAAAGCCATAATGACAGCATCCCTTTAAAATTATTTATTAAAATTATATTGAAAAGAATGTTGCTTATTTTTGTAAAGGGGTTGTGTAATTTATCTGTGAGATATTGGTGGTTGTGAAAGGAAGCAGAAACATACCCTGTAGCAGTCATTATTGCTAGATAATAGACTGTGCCACTAGTTAAACATTGCAAGTGAAGCAAAGGTGGTTACGGGCTGATAAAGTCAGTCATCACTTATTAATGATGTTTCAGGCCATAGCGTGGATGTTAGGAGTTGAATTTTAAATTAAAAATCTCTCTGTTTACATGTGAGACTCCAGCAAGGGTGAGTGCAGGAAGTGGTTGGACATGAATGATCTCAAAGGATATATTTTGGTAAAATGGAGAATCTAGGGCGTTTATAGTGATGCATTCACCACAATATCCTGTATTTAAGGTGTCTTCAATTCAGAAACAGAAAGGTTTTCTATATCATTCCATTTTTGTTTGTATGCTACAATTCCCAGCAGCCCCCATTTTAAAGGGCTGTAACCCTGTGACACATGTGCTGGGCACACCAGCTCTTTCAGACCAGTGCTCTGTTATTCATCTATCCTACAAACTGTAGCGCCAAATACTCTCGGATGAAATTCACATGGTACAGAGAGCACACACAAGGCCTACACATCACTTAAATCCCTCTTAAGATGAAGTGGTGCATAGTCCTTATGTGGATTGTCATAAATATAAAGGGAAGGGTAACCACCTTTCTGTATACAGAACTATAAAATCCCTCCTGGCTAGAAGCAAAACCCTTTCACCTGTAAAGGGTTAAGATGCTAAGATAACCTCGCTGGCACCTGACCAAAATGACCAATGAGGAGACAAGATACTTTCAAAGCTGGCGGGGGGGGGGGGGAGACAAAGGGTCTGTCTGTCTGTGTGATGCTTTTGCCAGGACTGGGTCAGGAATCTTCTTCAGAACTTCTGTTAAGTTAGTAAGTAATCTAGCTAGAAATGCATTCAATTTCCCTTTGTTAAATGTCTGGTAAAATAGGTTGTGCTGAATGGAATGTATATTCCTGTCTTTGTGTCTTTGTGAAACTTAAGGTTTTGCTTAGAGGGATTCTCTATGTTTTGAATCTGATTAACCTGTAAGGTATTTACCATCTTATTTTTACAGAGGTGATTCTTTTACTTTTTCTTTAATTAAATTCTTCTTTTAAGAGCCAGATTGCTTTTTCATTGTTCTTAAGATCCAAGGGTCTGTGTTCACCTATGCAAATTGGTGAGGATTTTTATCAAGCCTTCCCCAGGAAAGGGGGTATAGGGCTTGGGGGGATATTTTGGGGGGAAGACGTCTCCCAGTGGGCTCTTTTCCTGTTCTTTGTTTAACACACTTGGTGGTGGCAGCGTAGGGTTCAAGGACAAGGCAAAGTTTGTACCTTGAGGAAGTTTTTAACCTAAGCTGGTAAGAATAAGCTTAGGGGGTCTTTCATGCAGGTCCCCACATCTGTACCCTAGAGTTCAGAGTGGGGAAGGAACCTTGACATGGATCCTCTGCAGAGAATGAATTTTATTCCTGTAGAGTTAACACCATCATAAAGTTCAAATAATAAATGTTGCAGAGGGAAGTTTGGGCAAGGAGCGAGATGGAGGATGGTCAATAAGATAGAGAGCTACAGGAAGGCAGCTCCAGATGCCAAGAGCTGCAGAGAAGAAAAACCTCACACCAGCACTAGCTAGGTTCATATGAAAGGATTTAAAGATTGCTGTGCTAGATAAAGAAAGGGAACAAGTGGAAACATGGTCCATGAGGTTGCAGCAATCATGAGGAGAGGGTGAATAATTATTTGTATGATATAAATCAGGTGGGTAATTTTGAACTGCATCCTGAAATGTAAAGGATGTTAGCTGATAATTAGGCATAATGCTAATTGTGCATTGTCACCTGGAAGAAGACAGAGGTCTGGACTTCTCATGGGATTTCAGTTCTTGAATGTCAGAAGAACCATGAGAATGGCAGCTTTTGCGTTACTGTTGGCTCCAGAATCAAGCATCAGAAGAGCGCAAGGAAAGGCAGCAACTGAAATACCTACTTATCCAGGTTCAGCTCAAACACTGTCATTTTTGCCTTTGTTTGGGTTTCTGCAGAGCCAAATCAGAAGTTAGAGGGAAACATTGCCCCCCTACCAGGGAGCGCAGGGACCTTGGATGCCTCTGCAGCTCTGTGGCTCAACTATTGCCCCCTCTTAGTGGGGTGGGGGCAATGTTCCCCCTAATTTTTGACAGGCTGTGTATGCAAAAAATTTCTTCTGTGCAAATTTTTGTGTGTGCAGTGTTTCGCCGTGTGCGCGGGGTTTAGGATCTGTGTGCGTGCATACATGCGCACAGCTTAGAGGGAACAATGATGGGGGGGTTTTCTAGTTTCTCCCTGAACTCCATGGAGATCTCCAGTGCAGAGCCCTAATCTCTTTGAGCAAGGATTGGCATTTACTATGTGATTTTCCTTTACTAAATGCCCTAGAACTGTAACATACAGAATTTACACAACTGTAATAACCCTACACCTGCAGCAATTAAAGACACTCACAACTACTACAAATGCTAACCATGGACCCAATCCTGGAAACCCAAATGCTGCTCAAAGGAGTTACTTGCGAGAGTGGTAATTGCTAATGTGATTAAGTATTTGCAGGAACATACTCTGTACTTTATTCATCACCAGCCTTTACAATGCTGTTAAACCTGACCCCGGAGGTTGCTGGGATTGCTTCCTGCCTTTTAAGGTGCCAGGCTCAGTTATGTGTCAGACACTGAAGGACACAACAACAAATTTTTCCAACTTGGTGTCCCAGCTTTTCCAAGCAGAATGCATGCAGTTGCATGTATCAAGATGGCCAGGGTTTGGAGCAACTTTGGTGTTTTACACATTGGAGATTTTCTTGCGTAAGTTCTTCATTTAGGGCCTGATCCAGTGCTCCTGAAGACTCCAATTGAGAGACTCCAGTTGACATAATTTGGCTTTGGATCAGGGCCTTACAAATATATGCATGCGATTGCACAAACCTAAACTGGTGCAGTAGGCTCAAAGGTGATTTCCAATAACCAAGTGTTGACTGTATTACCCTTTTCTGTTTCATTTTGCATGTTTTCAGTAAAGTTGTGGTCTATAACATTTCTAACACGCTACATTGCCTGTGCCTCTTTTGTGGTGTGCATATGGACCAACAAAATTGCCATGTATCCTAATCAGAAGACAGAAATAAGCAGCAGCCCCATCGTGCTCTCATTCTACGGATGGGAAATTCTCATGCATGACCAGGGCAGATTATGGCCCTACATACGATCCTGCCATCACAAACTGTGTTGCTTGTTTCCGTTCAGAAATTACCCCCAGTTAGTCAAGAAGACAGTGCTGATGTGTGCAATGAATACGTGTTCAGATTTCAGATGATGTTCCTTTATTCATGTTTTCAAAATCTAGTATGAAAAATAAAGTCTTTGGTTTTTTCAAAGGAGCTTCAGGGAGTTAGATGCTGATTCCCATTGAATTTAGAATTTTCAGAATTATTATTTTTCCCCTTTCTGCTACTGAATGCAAGAGAAAAGAGAATGAAGAGAACTCCTAGTTCAGGCCCCTGACAAGAAGTGGGAATGATTGCCTCATTGGGGTATTTGTATAGTTGGGAATTTTGTAAGAATATGTCAACTTTTCCTCTAACTCAGCCTCCCACACACCAAGTAAACATCCCCATCTGACACAAACATGACAATCCTGATAAACTGATTTTAGCATGTTTTCTTTCACTAGATCCTTTGGGCTTAATTCTGTGCATTTTGGTTTTAAACCAGAAATCCTTCCATCATTTGTTTCCTCTCTTTACAGATCAATTATTGTCTTTCATTCTGAAGGGGTATGGAGGAAGCTTGGTGAGATTGAAAGAGTATTGTTTTCATGTACATGCGGCTGGTGCAAAAAAAAGAAACCTGCTAGACTTTAAAGGCATTTTCCTTTCTTTACTGTACATATAAATGCAGAATCAAAAGCATTTAAACTTGAGCTCTGGCTACAGAGGATGTGAGGTATGAAATCGAGTTGTTTATGCTGAGAAAGTGATACAGATTAAACTAATTTTCAGGTCTGTGGATTCAAAAGCCAACCCCTTGCTAAGAAAGGCATTTGGTAGTGTACTTTCCAGCTACACCACATACTTAATAAGTGGTTTCCCTTGGAACTGGAAGGGCTTACATTTGGACAGCGTATGATGTCAAGGGTCTTAGAGACTAATCAATGTGGAGTCTTGCTCTTGGAAGATTATATTGAACTGCATGGTGAACAAGTTTGTCACTGTGATTTTATTCTGGATAACTGAGCCATCTGTAGTAACTCAATACAGCCTGAGAGAGGCTCCTTAGGACTTTTGAAGATGACATTTGCTTTGCAGGCAGAATAACATAGAGGTCCATAAAAATGATCCTCAATCCTTTCCTTGCAACGAGAGATTGTCATAGATGGTTTGAAGTATTTCCTTGTGTACTCAACAGCATCCTAAGAGCCTGATCCAAACCACAGTGAGGTCAGTGGGAGTTTTTGCTTTGACTTCAGAGGGCTTTGGATGAGGCGCAAAATGTGCATTTCTTTTCCACTTCTTTTAAAAACAAAATCCTCTTAATTAGTGTTTGTTGTTCCTCCTTCTTCCATTTCTGCTGCTCAGCTCCTGTTTCATATTAGCCTTCAAATGTCTATTGTAAAAAAAAAAAATTCTGATGGTGGAGAAAGGAAAATTAATATATCAGCTATGTGATTGCCTTACTATATTTGGATATTGAAACTAACAAGTTGCTGCCAGTCCATGGGTACAACTGAACTCCGTAATTGATTCAGTGTGTGCTCTTCAGTTCATTTTTCACTAGTTGCACTCTCTCTCTCTCTCTCTCTTGGACCTGCTAAACTCAAGCCAATAACTGAAAGGCTAGTGTGGACACACAGTTTCTCTGTACTTCCCAAGTCAGTAGCAGAGGTTATATGGTATAAATCATCTACTATTATTTAACTAATTAATCTGGACCACACTCTGTTGAAATACACATACTTTCCCCAGTTGCCCTACCTGTCAGGCAGGATTAGTTGCATTATATTTTTAATCAATGCATTGTTTTTCCAAAACCAAGTAACTCTTCCTTAGAATAAAAACTGAGACGTATACACTTCCCAAGGAAAGGCTTTGCTCTTAGCCCACAGCTGTCTCACTGCGGAATGATGTAAATCACATGACATACTTAGCCTTTATTACAGCTGATGTGCTGCAATACACCATAGTAAAAGAAAATCATCCTCATTGCAATCTACAGAGGGCTCAAGCTGCGGAATTCAAATCTGAATCCGGATATTTGATTTACACAGTTCAGATGTGGGAACTCAACCCGTTATCAAGGTTCGTTTGCAAAACTCTGCTCTGGGTTAGGTTTTGGAACGCCCTCAAAGTTCAGGGGTGTTTGGATCCAGAGTTTTGGCTCAGGCCCATCTTAACTTACAGTCATCAACTACGGACTAGATTGTGGCCCTGAGTAAGGGTCTGTGCATTGTTGCACTTCCCGAGGTGCAGACCAGGAACCGAATGAGGATTCAGTCACAGTTCAGTCTCCGGTTTCCCTCTTGCTCCAGGGGAGAAGTGAACTATGCCATCTAAGATCTGGTATAGATTGCTCCCTTCTCTGTGTGAGATCATCTGCACTGGATAGTGGCTGGAGTCAGGGATCCACCTGTTCTTCACCCCGGACTGCTCATTCCCTGCCCGCCTCTACAGAAAGGGCCATAGAGACTGTGCAGCAGCTGTGACCTGCAATGTGGGTAACCCAAATTACAGTCTTTCCCTAGAGTGCCAACCTGGGACCCTCTCACTCACATGAATTAAGCTTGGTCTACACTACAGAGTTAGGTTGACCTAAGGTAGCTTATGTCGACCTACCTATGTCAGTATCTACACTACAGCCTTGCTCCCGCCAATGTAAGTGCTTTACTACACAGACTTAATAAATCCTCCTCCACGAGAGGCATAGGTCTTGTGTCGGTGTAGTTAGGGCAACGCAGTGTCTACAAAGACACTGCGTTCCTTATATCGGCAGTTGCTGTCGTGTGAATTTCATGGCTCCGCTGGAGCCATGAAATTGACAAGAAAGCTGGCTCCCCAGCCAGGCTGCTGCTGGGTCTCCACTTCAAGCTGGGCTGCCACCCAGGCTCCCAGCTTGTGCTGCCCTGCAGATTCCCTGCTGGGAGCCCTGCTGCCCCCTGAGGTCTCTGCTCGTTGCTGGGAGCACGGGAGCCGATCAGACTCCAAGTGCAAATCTCCCTGTTGGAGGCCAGAAACTCCGGAAGCTTCCCCCCAACTCCTGACTGGGAGCGGGGAGGCAAGAAGTCCTGGGGGGCAGCCGGGCTCCTGGCGGGGAGCTGAGAACCCTGGATTTCAGCCCCCCACACTGTCCCTCTTCAGTTGTGAAAACGCTCCTGGTGAGGATGTGCACCACCAACAAAAGGAGTAGAGTGTGGATATCAGCCACCGAAGTAATTACTGCAGTGTCTGTAAATCAACCTAAAATAGATCAATTTAAGATGGTAATGTAGACATGTCCTTGGTCCCACTGACTTCAAAGGCCTTTCTCAAGCATGTAAGACAATGACAATTTGTCCCAAAGACCTTTGAAGAATTGTATACCTTGCTCTAGTTTTAAATGGATCTATCAAAGACTATTGATGAGACTTGTCACTTTCCTTAGGAAAAGCACTTGCCTAGCACCATATGCAAGTTGATTGAATTAAGTCTGAGCCCTTTCATACTGTCTGGTACCAGTTGTTAATGAACTGTTGCTTGGGATGGTTAATGCTGTGTGAAATCAGTCATTAATTGTAGAAACAACTGATTTCAGGGAGATCATGGCAATTATGAACAGTTTGTAATAGCAATGGCATAGTAAAGCAAAACAAAAAGGCTTGCATTAGTCACAAAAGAAAAGCCAGGGACACAGCTAGGAAGGTTGGCTCAGAGAGAGAATGCGTTAGGCTCTTCTCTGCCAATCACTGCAATCCAAAGCTGAGTACTGAAAAACAACTCTGGGATTGTTATGTATATAGTTAATATAAAAAGGCCTATCTGTATTGCCTATTTAATTCTTCCTCATAGTTTATCCTTTCAACTTACTTGGTGACATTTCAAAATACTAACCTGACCATTGGGAACTCGGGTATGTGTGTTAATTTCCTTTCCTTTATGAATCAATCCATAAACAAACTATAAATGTGCTATAAATCTTAGAAAAATTGCCTGCTATGAAAGTATGTTAAGCATTTTTATGCAGTTCTTACCTTCCGAGACTTGAATAGAAGACAGCCCTGAAATATGCAAACTCTGAATGCTAAGGTTAAATCAGCTACATAATCAGACAAACTGCTTTCAGAATACAATCCATACAATAAATACAATCATATGATCTGTCCTTTTTAGTACTGTTCCATGCTAACAGCATCTGAGGGAAGGCAGTCAGACAATAAACACTACCTGTGTTACCTGTGTGGTACCTTATGCTCTGAGTGGTACCTTTTGCGTGTCTGTTTGATACGGATTTACCGCATTTACAGGCCAAATCTCCCTAAGCTATAGAGAGCTTTTAAGACAATTATACTGCAGAGTCCCCTTTCTACTAGAGTCACAGTCATAATCTTGCTAAGAGGCAGTGGAAGAGCAGGCTGGGTAATTAATCTGTAGTTTTTTTGCCTTTCATTCACAATGAGTTACTCGTTTAAAAAACAAACAAACATGTGATGCAGCCTGTGTTCTTCTTAGTGTAAAATCCTTGTTAGGGTGTAGCTTTCCTCCTGCCACCGGGCTCACTGGGCTTGTTTCAAGTTGACTGCCTGTATAATGGTGTAGACACACAAAAACCTCAAATATTGATCAAATTTGGGTTGCACAATAACAGTTGAGGTATTTATCCTTCAACTTTCTGCTATGGTGGTGTACACAAGAAGAAAAGGAATGGAGCTATAGATCACAAAGGGATGGAAAAAAGCTTCACTCTGGTTCACTCATCCTCATAATCACCAAAGGGTTTGCTAGAAAATAAGCTCATGGCAGGACACAACCTTGAGGAGTCGTGGTAAAGAACATGGTGTTAAATGTGGTTTTGCAATCAGAATAGATGGGCAAGTCATGGTCTGGCATGTTAGGTGGTTAGGTTAGGTTAGATGTAGTTAACCCAGTGGTTCCAGTAGTAATTGCCCACAGTCAGCTGACATGATGTTAAGCACGACTTCTCTTGCCTGTCCTGTTTACAAAGTCATATTTAACATCCTGTTAGTTATTTTCTAGTCAACATCAGCCCAGAGATCAAATGTTACCAGATCCCCGTACAGTGCAACCCAATTTTGTTTAGATCCCATAAGATGGGAAGAATTCATTTGCAGATTCATTCACACCAAGACACAACCTAAAGACATTTATGTGATGGTAGATCTCTGGCAATCTCCCAGACTAGGGATTTATATCCTATTCAATGTTATGAAAATCAAGAAGGGGGGGAAAATCAGTTAACAATAACAGGAAGCTGTAGTGTCCTGTGCTATTTATATTGTCAGCCTCCTTTCATGACTATATTTCACTGGCTTGTACATTGATATGGTTAGTTGTGTTGTGTTTGTAACCTTCCTAGGGGCAGATCCTCAACTGTTGTAAATTGAAGTAGCTGCTTTGGTTTCTATAGAGCTATGACAATTTATACCAGCTAAGGATTCTGTGGCTTTGACATTTTGGAGTGGAAAGTGTTCTACCCTGATTGCAACATTAACTTATCTCTAAGTTTTTTTTTTTTCTCCCAGATACATTTATGCAAAGGAGAAAAAAAGCATCATTATTTGTATCTTTCAGTGATTTAGTTCAGCACCCAGATGATACAATCAAAGCCTACTTCAGAGAATATTGTATTTAAACTATGCAAGGTTGATTTTAGAATGTTGTTTTGTTTTTAAAGCCAAACACCATCTTTTAGAATGCTAATGTCCATTGTGTTTTGATTCCTCTTTGCTTGAAATTACAGTAGGCCTGAGTCACTTGCAATATTGGCAGCTCCAGGCATCGGTGAATGTTTTCAAGGCAGCATTTATCCGTCACTGTAATTTTTAGTCAATTTCCTGTAAGAAATATGATTGCTCAAGAAATGTAAAAAAAAATATGTCTTCTTGATGATATGCCTTATTAAGCAAAAGTTTTTAAAGCCCTAAATCTATAGGGCAAGATCATGGCTTTTAAAACTCGAGCCATTTTGGGCAAAGATGCATTTTGCCAGCTGAAGTGGCAGAGAGCATTCTGCCTGCTGAGTGTTGAACAGGCAGAAGGTTTAAGGGACATCTTGGTATGGGGCACTCACTAAAGTGGTTCTTACCCCTTGTTTTTGGGATAAGTTATATATCCAATGTCAGGCTAGGATAACCAGACAGCATGTACAGGGGATAAGGGAACAAAGCCATGGCTTTGGGAGACCAGGCATGGCTTGTGGGGATGTGTGGCACTTCTAGCCAGGTGTAATAAGGTGGCTTGCTTTTGGGCTGGAGAGCCAACTACAGAGTGAACTCCAATTGAGTAGAATCAGCCAATTTTCTCTGAAGGACAGAAGGTGGCTGCAGTAAGAGGGAAGCTCAGGAGGCTGTAGTGAGACTGCAGAGAGTGAGAGAGAGGCTCCTGCGTGAGGGAAGACTCAGACTAGGGGAATTGCTCCAGCTAGGAAGGGTTGGGAGTAGGCTGCTAAGGCAGGAAGGACAAGGGCGCTTGGGCTGTACCTAGCTGAAGGCTAGGAGGGAAGGCTCGTGTTTAGTCTGGAACTTTGTTAATAAATCAGACCCTAAGGAGGGCTGTTGTGACTGGACTGGAAAAACCCCTGTGTGGAGTTCATTTGGTGATCCAAGAAGGGGAATGGAATTGAGGGGCTGCATGCTGCACTGACCAAGGCCACCAGGGGGCACTGTGGTGCAGCCACTCATCTGTGCCAGGCTATTGCTAGAGAGGAGGGATGGTTTTGTGGTTAAGGCACTGGATACAGATTTAGGAGACTGGGATTCAGTTCCTAGCTCTGCCCTCTGTGTGACTTTGGTGCAGTCACTTAATCTCTCTGGACTTCGGTCCCCAACTGTACTTTGCGGGTAATTATGCTTCTTTTAAAAGAAAAGGAGGACTTGTGGCACCTTAGAGACTAACAAATTTATTTAAGCGTAAGCTTTTGTGAGCTACAGCTCACTTCATTGGATGCATGCAGTGGAAAATACAGTGGGGAGATTTATATACATAGAGAACTTGAAACAATGGGTGTTACCATACACACTGTAAGGAGATTTCAGAGTAGCAGCCGTGTTAGTCTGTATTCGCAAAAAGAAAAGGAGTACTTGTGGCACCTTAGAGACTAACAAATTTATTAGAGCATAAGCTTTCGTGAGCTACAGCTCACTTCATCGGATGCATTTGGTGGAAAAAACAGAGGAGAGATTTATATACACACACACAGAGAACATGAAACAATGGGTTTATCATACACACTGTAGTCTGTTTTTGAAGCTACAGTGTGTATGATAAACCCATTGTTTCATGTTCTCTGTGTGTGTGTATATAAATCTCTCCTCTGTTTTTTCCACCAAATGCATCCGATGAAGTGAGCTGTAGCTCACGAAAGCTTATGCTCTAATAAATTTGTTAGTCTCTAAGGTGCCACAAGTACTGTAAGGAGAGTGATCAGGTAAGGTGAACTATTACCAGCAGGAGAGCGGGGGGGGGGGAGGGGGGAAACCTTTTATGGTGATAATCAAGGTGGGCCATTTCCAGCAGTTGATAAGAACGTCTGAGGAACAGTGGGCGGTGGGAGGCGGAATAAACAAGAGGAAATACTTTTACTTTGTGTAATGACCCATCCACTCCCAGTCTCTATTCAAGCCTAAGTTAATTGTATCCAGTTTGCAATTCAGCAGTCTCTTGCTGGAGTTTGTTTTTGAAGTTTTTTTGTTGAAGGATAACCACTCTCAGGTCTGTAATCGAGTGACCAAAGAGATTGAAGTGTTCTCCGACTGGTTTTTTAATGTTATAATTGTTGACATCTGATTTGTGTCCATTTATTCTTTTACGCAGAGACTGTTCAGTTTGACCAATGTACATGGCAGAGGGGCATTGCTGGCACATGATGGCATATATCACATTGGTAGATGCGCAGGTGAATGAGCCTCTGATAGCGTGGCTGATGTGATTAGGCCCTGTGATGGTGTCCCCTGAATAGATATGTGGACACAGTTGGCAACGGGCTTTGTTGCCAGGATAGGTTCCTGGGTTAGTGGTTCTGTTGTGTGGTGTGTGGTTGCTGGTGAGTATTTGCTTCAGGTTGCGGGACTGTCTGTAAGCAAGGACTGGCCTGTCTCCCAAGATCTGTGAGAGTCATCCTTCAGAATAGATTATAGATCCTTGATGATGCATTGGAGAGGTTTTAGTTGGGGGCTGAAGGTGGTGGCTAGTGGCATTCTGTTATTTTCTTTGTTGGGCCTGTCCTGTAGTAGGTGACTTCTGGGTACTCTTCTGGCTCTGTCAATCTGTTTCTTCACTTCAGCAGGTGGGTATTGTAGTTGTAAGAATGCATGATAGAGATCTTTTAGGTGTTTGTCTCTGTCTGCGGGGTTGGAGCAAATGTGGTTGTATCGTAGAGCTTGGCTGTAGACAATGGATCATGTGGTGTGGTCTGGATGAAAGCATGTAGATAGGCATAGTGGTCAATAGGTTTCCTGTATAGGGTGATGTTTATGTGACCATCGCTTACTAGCACCATAGTGTCCAGGAAGTGGATCTATTGTCTGTCTTGTCTATTCAGATTGGGGCAAAGACTGTATCTTTCTCTTACTCTATGTACAGCACCTACCACAATGGGACCCTGATATTAACTGGGGCCGCTTGGTGCTGCTGTAATTTAGATAATAACAATGTTTCCCTGCACTTTGCATTATACAAAGGGTTAACACAAGGACTGGACACTACTTAAACCTTCAAGATACCACTTATGTTGAATATAAGTGGTGTATAGGTTTGTGCTTGATGATTACCTTGTCACTTGATGATTACCTGTTCTGTTCATTCCCTCTGAAGCACCTGGCATTGATCACTGTTGGAAGATGGGCAAGATGGACCATTGGTCTGACCCAGTATAACTGTTCTTATGTTCTTATGTGCTGACTCTCTGCACAGGTGTGAATTCACCCAAGGGGGTGGAAATGCTGTGGGTGAATATCTGCCTCTATTGAAAGCAAAGGCAAAACTGCCACTGATTTCAATGGGGCTGTGTTTTCACCCGAGGATTCTGGTTGCCCTCTGCACAGGAGTGCACATGGGGCAAAGAGTTGTGTGCTCTCACAGATGTTCAACCCCACTCCTGGCCTAGGATATGTAAGTGTGAGCTAGCATTGGAACCATTTATCTGTACTTCATCTTCCTTCTGAACTTTGGAGATTTGGATAAAATGGAACCTGGCTCTCACTTACCTCTGCATTTGGATTTTGTTTTACTAAACAACACTTTGAGTGGGGAGGTTTTGCAAAACTGAAGCCACCTCTTGGTTTTGCCAGGCTCTCTGGTTTGTGCTGTTTCCAAAGTCCTTTTTTAAAATGTCTAAAGTTCAACTTGATTTTAAAACAAACAACTAGATTACAGTATTAATTAACTAAACCTACAGAATGATTTCAGCAACACACTGATTGGCCTTTCACTATTTGGGATGAACTGGCTTGACAAAAACTATTATTTTGTGACTGTAAATACAGTTGAAACTTAAGCCTATTTAAATATTTTGGAATGGTTATGACGTAGACAAAATGCAATGCAAGGTTTGTGCTGATTTTGATTTAGATTGGATCCGCTAGACTGAGCTATGATGAAGTCTATGGTAATTGTGTCTGAATTGTGCCTAAAAATGGATTGTTTTCATAATTTTGCTTAGTACTGTGCACAAAGGAAAAAATGTAACCCTGTTCAAAAGGCCAAGATAAGGCCTATGCATCATGGACTTCCATTTAAACCCTCAGAACAGGGCTTAAGGGAGAATTAATCAAAGAAATTAATGGAAGGCCAAATGATGTTTGCTTACCCTTAACTAGACCGGGGGATGGATTCCCATGCTGCTACAGACGAGGGACCGAGTGGCTAGGCAGCAGTTCTGCAGAAAAGGACCTAGGGGTTACAGTGGAGGAGAAGCTGGATATGAGTCAACAGTGTGCCCTTGTTGCCAAGACGGTTAATGGCATTTTGGGCTATATAAGTAGGAGCATTGCCAGCAGATCGAGGGACGTGATCATTCCCCTCTCTTCAGCACTGGTGAGGCCTCATCTGGAATACTGTGTCAAGTTTTGGGCCCCACACTACAAGAAGGATGTGGAAAAATTGGAAAGAGTCCAATGGAGGGCAGCAAAAATGATTAGGGGGCTGGAGCACATGACTTATGAGAAGAGACTGAGGGAACTGGGATGGTTTAGTCTGCAGAAGAGAAAAATGAGGGGGGATTTGATAGCTGCTTTCAACTACTTAAAGGAGGGTTTCGAAAGAGGATGGATCTAGACTGTTCTCAGTGGTACCAGATGATAGAACAAGGAGTAATGGTCTCAAGTTGCAATGGGGGAGGTTTAGGTTGGATATTAGGAAAAAAAATTTTCACTAGGAGGGTGGTGAAGCATTGGGATGGGTTACCTAGGTGGAATCTCCTTCTTTAGAGGTTTTTAAGGTCAGGCTTGACCAAGCCCTGGCTGGGCTCTACTGATGTCAGTGGGCTCTACTGACTTCCGGGATGACTTTGGACTGGGATCCAAAGGAATAGTAAGTACCTATTGTTTATCCAGAAAGGTAACAAAATTGAACAGAGTTTGAGTGACCGTCCCTATGTTTCATGATTTAGGAAAAACATAAACGTAGGCTCAGAATCACCTTTTGTTTTTGCATCATGAGGCCATTCAGCCCATCATACTGAATAAGCTGATCTATTCTGCTATCACTATGCATGTGCATATTTTCCATTAAAAAAGCAGAGCTGTTTCATTGTAAACATAGGCTGACAGAAGCAGGGCAAATTCTCACCCACGGAAACACCTGACCTCAGTGTGAATGCACACTAGACATTTTAGGGCCTGTTCCTGCTCCCACTGAAGTCAGTGGTGAAACTTCCATCAACTTTAATGGTACAAGATTGAGCCCAGAGTTAATTCTGAAAATGGTGAACTATATTTCATTATGCAAAATAAATTATATTTTGCTGGATTTAAAACTGCATGTGGCTGTTACTGTGTGCGGGATTAATGCACAGATTATAACTACACTGCAAGGACAATTTACAGTTAAAGATCGTACATATGCATATATACATATAATATATGTGTGTCCACACACAAACCTAGTCTGCTAAGAATATAACAGTTCTACTGCACCTCTTGGAACTTCACACAAATAGGAGGAGTAGAAAGCCCTCCTGTTCAAAAAGCAGTTCAGCTAAAGAAGTATCCTATAAATATAGGGGTGAGATATTTAATGGATAACGGAGTAAATTATGAACCATCTTCAGTATTAACAACTCTGTCAAGTTTCAAGTTGGTATGAATTTCTGTATGTGTGTACTCTGTAATAATATTAAATTATTTCTGTTTTATATGTAGATACAAGTGCACACACACATCTGGATACTACAATGAATATAGTGCAGCATAAATGCCTAAAGTTAAGATATAGGCTCAACTCGCAACCCTGGTATACAGATTTGGAATTTCAAACATACCAAAGTTGGTTATGTTTGGATCTAGCCCATTACAAAGATAGGGGCTGGGAGCAATGTGCCAGTGGATGGATACATGGATAGATAGATTCAACAGAATCCTCATTCATTACATTAAATAAAAAGTGACTTGAAATCTGAGAAAGCTTTTGCTGAGTATATGGTTTTGAAGTTTGGAATTCCTCCTTCTTTTCCTTCTATTAGCCGAATGCTTCTAATAAATTAACAAATATAGGGCTGCCTTAATGCCAAACAAACCCTTAATTTTGAATTTAAATTCTTTTGTACATTTAGTTTGCTGCCTATCAGGCTAGTTGTGGTCAGAAAGTACTTTAGCTCATACCACGGTATGCTTTCCCCCAGGATATTTAAGGTCTTTGATTATTTTCAAATCTTTCATGAGTAGATATATCAAACATTTATATTTAGTGTCCAGTAAGAGGGTGGGATTGGAGGGAAGAGTGATATAGTATCCTGTCTTCAAGTCTTTGAGGATTTGTCTGTAGAGTTTGTGGATTCATTGGTTTGGAATTTTTGCAAGCTGCATGGTGATGAAATGAGAAATGGTTCTTCATGTTGTAGTTCATTTTCAGTCTAAATGTTAGCTTGCTGATCTTTTTATTTTTTTTTTTTCTTAAACCAAAGCCCATGCTAGGAACATCTTTTTGACTCAGGTTGGCAGGCTTATATATATATATATAATATATTTATACATATACATTTATATATATGTATGTATATAAATATGTATATATTTTCCCCAGAACACTTTGGAATTATTATTTTTAAAACAGTTTTTATGTATTTTTCTGGTAGTGCTGCAATGGACTTATGTTCTGATTGTGTTGCAGCTTGTTCTATCATTTACACTTGAGCAAAGCAGCTGTGAATTGGCACCCTTCTGACTAGTTAGTAGTCTATCTCCCTTTTGTATTTGCAGAGGTGTAATTGATGACACGTGTGACAAAGCAGTGGAAAATCAGGCCTGCTTCTATGCACATGTACAGTACAACGTCTGGATCCCATAAACTTCTCACTCAGATAAGGAATCTTGACTTCACTAGTCCAGTTGAAGTAAAGGGGTGAATTAAATACTGGTACCTTTGAAGTCAATGGGAATTTTGCCATTGATTTAAACAAGGCCAAGATTTTACTCAAGGAGACTATTCCCAGAAGTAAGAATTACTCATGTGAGTTAGGGATAGCTGGATTGATTTGTGAATGTACCTTTAGGTTTCCCCTCGGTACCATGGAAATGTCACAAGAAGCGAAATAAATGCTACTGATTCTTTTGCATCTTTTTTTATTATTCGTGTAACACAAAAACAATATTTTTTACATTTATTGTGTGATTTATGTTTTCATAATGCACAACAGGTGCTTTGACATGCTGCAGAAGAGAATTTGTTGGACACGGTAAAAGTGATAGGAAAAATGTTCTCTCTATTTAAATGTCATAATTATTTTCTTTTTCATGTGAAAATTCTAGTATCAGACACTAATGTTACCTTTCCCCCCCAACTATTTTGTATAAAGCTAATAGTTTTGGAATAGATGCAGATTTTTTCATGCAATGCTATGGTTCTGGTTTATAGAAAAATGGATCAATTACTAAGGCAGGCTTCAAAGAGGGAGACTGCCCTAAATTATAAATGGCTCAGTCCCTTAATTCTGTCATAATCCTATTTGATATATAGTTCTCAATGCTGCTGAATCCTTTTAGGGCTCTTTGATCAAGTGAGCACTTCCAAATGTGATACCTCCTGTCATCTAACCCCCTAAATATAACACAACTTGCTATTTAATTTCTGGAAAAATCTGTTTCCTCCCCCCAACTCCTTTTTAGTGGAGAAAACAAAAAGCCTGTGTTTCATATCAGCTGATTTAAGGGAAGATGGGAAAGTCCAGGTGGGGGCAGCAGTTCTTTTAACAATGAATTATTCCCTTACTGGGAATGGAAGTTTTGCAAATGACTTCAGTGGGACCAGAATCAAGCCGCACCATCTATACATCATCCATCTTGGCGTTGATCTACGTCCCTCACTCAGGCATTGTCTTCAGTGAGAATATTGGATGTTGAAGGATTGCAGGAGCAGGCCCATATGTCACAATTTTCAAGAGTGACTTGGGGGGCCCAACTTGAAATGCCTAAATGAGGCCTGATTTGCAGAAAGTGCTGAACACTCACCCTCTGAAAACCAGGGCTCTCTCTAAGGTGTCTCAGGTGTGGCATCCATAAATGAAGGCACCCCAAAGTGTAAGCCACTCTTGACTATCATGATGGAGTGTATTAGCATATTGTTATCAGAGTCCTTGCTCTAATAACTCTCAGGATTTGCTGTGTGTGTTTGCTGGTTTCCCTGGTTTTCCTCTGTGCTCTTGAAAAGTTAACCCAAGAACGATATCAAATTGTGTATTGGTTAAGCCAGGGTTAATTTTCACTACAGATGGAACACGGAGAATAAACTCCTGCTTTCCTACTGGTTACTGAAACCAGCTTTAATTGTTAGGCCAAGCCCAGCACTATAAGAACAAGGTATCCATGAGAATGGGCAGTTCCGTGTTTAGCATCTCAAAAGGTCTCTGATTTCATTCTTCTTCAAATATTGCCATGGCTTGTAGTAGCAACAGCGAAGCTTGGGGTGGGTATTTCCTGAGCCTGATTTCACACATCCTTACTTGTGTCACTGGACCCTACTTACATGAGAAGCCTCATTGACTTCATTGGACCACTCGTATCAGTAAGGGTTTTCAGGAGGAAGCCTTTAATGTCCAACTTGATTAAAGGGACCTGGCTTCAGCTCAGGGTCTCAACTTCTCCAGTGGGAAATTCATAGTTAAGTACTGTAGATTAGTGGTTCGCAGTTTCCTGACTCTGGACCTGGTATCTTCATGTGTTTTCAGAGAACAGTCAAAATTGACTAACTGTAACCATAGATTTCAGAGAAGCAGCCGTGTTAGTCTGTATTCGCAAAAAGAAAAGGAGTACTTGTGGCACCTTAGAGACTAACAAATTTATTAGAGCATAAGCTTTCGTGAGCTACAGCTCACTTCATCGGATGCATTCTCTAAGGTGCCACAAGTACTCCTTTTCTTTTTGTAACCATAGAGAAAAACTAGTCAGCCTCAATTCACCAATGGCCAGCTCAGCTGCTTCTTCCTCATTCATCCCTTATCCCTGGAGGGGAAAAGGTTTCTGGGAACACCCAGGAGGTAAACCTTACAGACTTTCCATTCTGTTGACTCCTGTTCACTTCCTCATGGGGAAGGGTTTCTAACTTTGCGTTCTGGGGAAGAAGGCTGGTCTGGAAACCACACGGAGTTCTAGGTCCCAGGGGTTATTCAGGCTGCAGCGATAGGGGTGGTATCATAAAGAGGCTAGTTCTTCTTGACCACTTCTGCAGGGGAGCTCAGGAACAATGTTACCCATGGCTGTCCCTCACACATCTCTGCCCACTGTGAAAGTTCAGTGGGAGAGTTAATGCTGCCCAAATGCAGATTTCCCCTCAGAAACTCTTTACGCTTAGATGGGAGCACATCATATATGGTGTTTTTGTTCCTTGGGTTCCACTCTGTCCAATCGCAGACCTTCTGGGTCCCCAGCTGAGGAATCACAACCACTTGTGATGATTTTAGAGGAGCTTCTGTGGGCTTGAGAGAGAGAAAGAGAGAGAGAATGCTGCAGAGAAGAGGGCACCCTCCTTCCACACACTGCTGCCCATCTCCACAGCTGCTAGCTCCCCTCCACGAGTGCAAGTAGAAGACAGCATTCTATCCCTAGTCACAGCCTGCTGGGACTGCTGAGACATGATTCAGCTTCTGCCTCAGATGGAAACCTGAGCATTGTGAACTCCTGAACTGCCATCTGCTCAGTCGATACAGTATGTTGATCAATGCACTGTACAGTCCAAAGCATTTTCTGGAGTCCTGCCAGCTCTGATGAAATCTTAGTAGCCATATATTTTGAAAACCTGTGGCTCTGTGGGCCAAAAGCATTCTGAGATCCCATCTGGTAATCCAAGAGCAGCATCACCGTTTTCATGGTCAGGGGCTCCATTTGTTTATGAGAATGCGGTGCTGGATCTTTCCAGGTTCCTTACAAAGATAACTGATAAATTAACCAATTAAATTGAGATCTGAATTAAATCCAAAGCTCCATCACTGAATTCCTATTCCATCATAAATAACAAGCACAGCACAAATCAAAGCTACCAAAAATAAATACATAAAGCAATCAAGCAGAATGTTTTGTTTTGCTTTAAATAAAACCCATTTTGGAGGAAAAATTAGTTGTGAACTATACTGTGATCCTACCAACGCTTATTACTGTCCACTACCATGAGCAGACAAGGCCTAGCACCCTAAGAGAATGAGGTTATGCCATTAATCCTAGTGGTTAGGTTGTGACACCCTTACACTAAGTAGTACCTTGCTTCACAAGTAGTCCCACTGACTTCCATATCTTCTGGTGTAAGGTACTATTCAGTGTGAGTAAGTGTATCACTATTTGGCCTGGGTGGGAGAGGGATTGGGCTTTATGGGCAAGATCCTGGCTTGCCCTATATGCCAAGTAGCAGATTAGGAAAACTGAAGGCACTCCCTGACTCCCAAGTGCTGAATACCCACTCGGCAATTCACAGCACTGGGGGTAAGACAGCCTCTCCTGGGCTGCTATTTCTCTACCCACAAAGGTGGGTTGGGATTAGGCCTGACTCCCAGTGCTCTGGCGAGCTAGCACATCTGAGAGAGCATGGTGGGGGATGTAATCTGATCCTGGTATGTACCCTGAGCCCTGGAACAAGGAGTGGGGGGGGAACCAAGGAAGAAACTGTGTCACAAATTCATTCCCAGGTCTGCTCCCGGGGCAAGATAGCAATGTGCTGCATCTTGCGATAAGTGGAGAGTAAACTCCCAAACTAGCCCGAAGTGTGTAGTGCTTACTGCTGTGAGTGATCCCTTCCACTTCAGCGCTACTCCTGATAGTAGGCATGACACTATGTTGCAAGTGTCTGCAAGATCAGGCCCCATAGTTTGTGCAGGTGGGAGGGAGTCAGGATTACTCCTCAGAGGAGCTCAGAACCTGCAGCCATCCTAGCCGAGGCACTCACCAGCCTTCTATAATATACCCACTCAAGCCGTTTATTCTCTTTTCTGATCAAAGAATGAAATGGCTTAAGCTGGATAAAGTCTGTACTGGTGACAGACTTCACTGCTAGGGCCAGCCTCTTCATTTCCTTCATTTAGCAGTGGCTTTTAGGGAATTTGATTTAATTCTTTAGGTCTTGAACATAAGCCAAACATTCTTATGATTAATCATTCATTTTTGTTTTAATTGTGAAGTTTGGCAGCTTTAAAAAATAATACTGTATGTACAGTGTGTTTCATAAAATGGTCTATTAAAAGTATTGTTCTATATTGCTTTCACATTTTCTTTCATAGGATTTTAATGCAAGATTGTTAAAAATACCACCACTAAGAATAGTTGGCATGTTACATCTGAAGGAGAAATTCTATTTCGACAAAATATATAACCTTTAATGCCCCAGGACACATCTGATTTCCACTCACCTCTGTTGTAACTTTTCCTGTGTCACGAGACTATTGATAATATATGTATCTTCTTAGTATACTGATTGGTACATTCTCCTATAGGTAGATCTGGTTTGCAAGCACTTAAAGTTTCTTTACACATCTCCAATTCCCCAAGGGATCAATGTCTTGATGGATCACATTCAAACACATTCAACATCTCACTGAGAGAGTGTGAAAAGGACAACTGAATCACTTTCATTCTATCCATATCCATTTCCTATTGCATTCCCAGTTCTACAAGTATTGGCATGCCCAAAGGGAACAGTGCTTATCAAGGTCACAGGAGCTGGGAAACAGCTACTATCAAGGTTCAGAAACTTTTGGAATTAGCACACCAAAGGTGTGATTTCTTCCCCTGTCCAAGGGGGTTTTAGTGGGATTTTTGGTGGTGGTGGTTGTGTGTGTGTGTTTTCATTTTTTTTTTGGCTTTTTTACTTAAAGTTACCTAGTTCTTCACTTATTTGCTCATTTTTAAAAGATCATGACCGTGTCTTAATTTCACAAGGTAAGAGTAGTTTTTTAAGGTTTCTTGAGTCTGCTGCTTTTGGGATGAAGGAGAATATTGGATTCTAATTGGCAAAGGACAGTCAAATTGACAAAGTGGGATAAATAAAGTGGTGTTGGTTACTAGGGATGAATTCCTAGCTCCATTGAAATCAATGACAAAACTCCATTGACTTTAATGGGGCCAAGATTTCACCCTAGGAATATAAATGCAGTGGGCTTGAATCAGCATTGTTCATCACCTGGTGTAACCATTACATAAGTGCAAAATGAGTATAAAACATTGCAAGCCAGAATGGTAGCATTTCATACCAACTTCAAATTGGTGTAAATGACCCTGCAGGTGCAAAGCACTGATGAAGCAGCCTTGGTATGTTCATAAAGAACATACCCACTTAGGTAATACAAAAATAGAAGGATTATGAATTTGTATAAACAAGTGACTTCATACATTCTGGAGTGTCTAGGTAGGATAAATTAAAGAATCTCACTGGAGCTGCTCAGGAACTTTCTGTCAAAATGTTCTTTATGGAAAATGGGGTTTCCACAAATATGAAATTTCCTGAAGGCAAATTTTGATTCTGCCACTTTTTTCTATTTTCTGTTGGGAAAAGGAAATATTTAGTTGTTCAAAATAAAAACATTTTTGTTTTGGGTCAGTTTAACATGAATGGTAGAACATTTGATAGTTGAAATTGCTATCAGACAAAAGCCCTGTGGTCCAAAGACTCTTTGAGTCATTTATGTTTATGGGATTTGCTTTTTCAAAATTTGATTTAAGTAACCACTGCAAAGGTCCAGGAATGATGCAGGCTGCTTGAACTAGGACTTTGCACAAGGTGGTCACCACCACTGTTGACGTTCCCGATTTATGCATGGCAAAGCCAAGGATCAGAGATGTTACTGTAATAGGTCATGTAGAGGATATTTGTGGCAGATCTACCTTTAGAACCCAAGATATTGGAAATTGCCATCAGCATGTGATAGACAAGGTAGGTTGGAATCATACAAGCATGTAAGCTATATAATATGTGGTAGGCATCAAGAAGTTAACGGAATTATGACAAACCACATTTTACCACACTATACTTATCATCAAGGACCTCTCTAGACTAGTGGCTAGTGAGCCAGCACTGCAGCAAAAACTTCTCCATCTATTCTTGCATCGAGGTCACTGTTAGCTGTAGCCTCCACCCCTGGACATGAACCAGGGGCAAAATTCTCAAAGGTGAAGTAGCCAGCTAAAGAAAAGGGATTTAACTGCCCTTTGTTTCAGAGTAGCAGCCGTGTTAGTCTGTATTTGCAAAAAGAAAAGGAGTACTTGTGGCACCCTAGAGACTAACAAATTTATTAGAGCATAAGCTTTCGTGAGCTACAGCTCAAAGTGAGCTGTAGCTCACGAAAGCTTATGCTCTAATAAATTTGTTAGTCTCTAAGGTGCCACAAGTACTCCTTTTCTAACTGCCCTTTGTGCTTTGAAAATCAATGTCTAAGTGCCTGCCTGTGGATTCCAGTGCTTAACATTAGGTACCGAAATGTGAACATTTGGAGCAGTTTGCCAGACCACAGTGACATATAGGTGCCTTTCCCAGCCTAAAGCCTTCCCTCTCTCTTCCCACACACTGGTCTCAGAACAAAGATAAGAAAAATATATTCCTTTTTTTAATAAACTGTACCAAACACTATAATTATCTGGCAGAACATAATGAATTGTCTAATCCCAACTCCGTGTGATAGGTCGGGTGAATTCAGTAACGCTTTGTGCAATACTTCATGAATTCAGTAATACTTTGTATCTGTTAAAGCAGGTATGCCACACTTAGTCTGCCATTTACACTGCCTGTAAATCCTTTAATCGCTGCAGAAAGCCACTCATGGAAGGCCAGGCTCTTCTCATCTTCTAACACAAGGCAGGTTGAAATTACACAGGCATCTGTCTGCCAAGACAGCCGTATAAAATATCTCCTGGACAGTCCCCCAAATTGCCTGGTTTCGGCTACTTTACAGACTCGGGGCCTAATCCTATCAAGTGCTGAAGAACCTCAACTCCACTTGATTTCAATAACAGGAGTGAGTGCTCAGCATTTCTGAAAATCTGTCTCTGAAGTGTTGAGCGCCCAGAAACTCTGGCACTCCAGATACCTTTCCTCCCTCCTCCCAGCTGTGCCAAACAGAGCTCTGGCTCAGCTAAGAATTGGGTCCACAAGTAGATACCTGCACACCCACAGTTGTATAAATACCTATCTATGTATCAGAGAGTCAAGGTGAGGTGATATCTTTTATTGGACCAACTTCTGACAGTGGAAGGTACAAGCTTTCAAGCTACACTGAGCTCTTTGGGTCTGGGGAAGGAATTGGATTGTCTGAGCTAAATACAAGTTGAGCCGGATGGATCTATTCTAAAATTATTTAAATATTTGCAATTATACTGCATCTTGAAAAGATTTATAAGTTCATAATTATTTATAAACTTAATACTTATAATGAAATGTTTGCACTTTGATGCCAGTGTCTGTTTTTTTAAGCCTGGATGACCTATATTGCAGAGGTATTATGTATACGAGGTGATGCAGGGATTGGCTTGGGAATTACCCATGTTTAATGAACACTAAAATTAGAATTTGACTGAAATCCACATAAATGGCTCAACAGCAAGCTCTAGCTGCCACTGGGGAGCTGTGGGCAGCTCAAATTTACCCACAGGCATTTTTGAAAAACATTTTTTTTTCTTTTTGAATCAGCATAGTTTGCTTTTTCAAGCAGAGAGTGCTGCTTACTCTTTAAACTCACTCCTCTTTGCCTGTCCCCATTTTGGTGTTGAAAGGCCCTCTCTGCAGAGGTTGACATTATATAAGTATACAGTGCGTGCAGGATATGACACATTGTGGACTGAGATGCCTTGCACAGAATGCACCATGAAAAGTCCATGGCATTCTCTACTACGTATTTTGCTGGTGGAGTTCCTGGTATTCGAAACACCTTCTGATGTCTTTTCAGTGTGCATGGATGGGAAAAGATATTCCTAAAAGTTAACACACAACACCTTCTACTCCCAAGCCCCGGTAAAAATATGAGTCTAGTGCATGTTGAAAGTAAAACATGATCACTCTTGATCCCCCAAGAAATTAGAATCAGCAAAATCATCATTTCTCTTTTAGTAGGATCACATAAGCACAGTGGTTTTGTGCTCCCTCTGCTGGCTGTGTAGCAGCAGTTAACCAGCAGAACAGAGCTGTGTTGTGTTAACATCAACAGCAGCAGCATGTGTGGGATGTATGTGCAAAGAGCCAGTTGGAAGTGATTAGAGCTGCATGCTTTGTTTTTTTCACAGCCCAGTTTATTTAATTGTGCTACTATCTGGTGAAAAGGTATTGCAATTCTAGAGTTATCCTAATGACAGAAATGAGTGCAAAAATTCATCATGTCAGAATAGTTTAAGAATAAAACTACTAACTTAAGAAACTAATGTTCATCCAGAGAAAACCTACAGGAGAATTAATACTCAGAGTCATAAAGAAAATTCATTGTTCCCTTCATGGATGTGTATTATTCCCAATAACATTTGTGGGAGTTATGTTTGCCTTAAGAGGGAAATATTCCTCTGGTATGAGTGGTGTAGCAAGGAGTAATACTGATTTTTGAGCTCCTCTTTTATTAGTGATGTTTGGGACATGGCATTGTAGAATTTGATTAAAAATGAATTTTACAGATCTATGTTCCCAAGCAGGAGATAGAGCCCAGTCTTTTGAAATGTATTTGCACATCAAGCCTTTATTTATGTATTAATTTATTTAGGTTGTCTTGCATAATAGCTGCAGGATGTTGACTTGCCTGGAAACAGACAAGGCTTTTTATTTCTTTTGACCACTTCTGTAAAGCTTAATGCTGAATTTACATAATCAATGAGCTAACCCTGTCACCCCAAACGTGGAGTCTTTAAAGAGAATAGTTCTATGCAAATTAGATATTGATGGTGTAATGATTAATTGGCCCCAACCCTTCATTAATATGCAGTTGTAGAATAACATGCATTTGTAATTATTTTGTTTAGTTGTTCAAACAAGTGGTGGGCAACTATTTGCTTACAGAAATTGAAGTGATAAAAGGGGGCCGTCAACTAGTTTGATTTTCTGATACAGTGCTAGGTTCCTTAGACTATATATTGGATTATAGGGGTCATTATTCCCAACCAGTGTAAATCAGTCCAACTCCATCAAAATCACTAGAGCCAGGTGGATTTACACCAGTTGAGGATCTGGCCCAAGGGTTTCTGGGGTCCAGGTTTCTTTGCATTATTGGTATTCTCCATCCCGATGTCATGCTGATGAGTGATATTATTTGCTACTTGCTGTTTATTCTCTTTGTGACATTTAAAAAAGATATTTCCAGGGGGAATGAAATTTTCTCAAAGATACATTAGGGAGAATTCTGGCTGGAAGGTTGAATCTGTTACAAGCCAACAAGCAAGTGTATGGAACACTTTATGCTGCCTTGCTCTCTCCAGCTTCCTAAATGCCTGCTCTGTACTAGTTTTTCAGTCCCTACAGCTGTAGAGTGCCTTTTGCTCAAGTGGCAAAGGCCTGTGGATGTGGAGTAGGATCATAAAGGTTGTGATCCCATCTTTCCATATTAGCGCATAGATTTAATAATTTTATTAAGATAATGTTGAAGTAAAAAGAAAACAGTACAGAGTTTAGGCATAGAAGTTTCTGGTTATCGGGGAATAAGGTACAGATTATCAAGGGGTGCGAAGTTCAGTTTAGGAGCGGGTGGCGTAAGGAATACATAATCTGCAATCTCCCTGATTGGGGGTAAAAGTTTAACGGGTCAAAGTACAGACATTGAGATATGAGGGTATGTTGTCCATATAATGGCTATGTTCAGGTGTGGAGTATAATAAGCGGATACGATGATGAGGATGGATCTACTCTCATTTGGTGGGATTTAATGTTCAGTGAGTTTATGGTTCCAGTTCATATGGTCCAATGAAAAAAAAAAGTCTCTCAGTCCCTTTCCCATGGTTGATGCACAATGTTGTACGGGCTCACACCTCCTGGTACTGTCGGTGGCCGGTGATGCGTTCGATGTAGATGTCCCTGGACCATCGGATTTTGTCCGAGACCATGAGGCGCCGCATGAGCCGTGCGTACCGTCGACCGATCCCGCAGGTCCTCAGCACATGCTCATTGCAGGGGTCCCAAGCGCCCAGGGCTCCTACAATCAGGGCATCCATCTGCACCTCGTAGCCCTTCGCTCTCAGGGTGTCGGCCAGGGGGCGTATTTTTCCAGCTTAACACATTGTCTTATGGAGTGAGTCTAAAGTTGCAAGTTTCCTTTCACATGAACTTGGGTTGCAAACATTGGAGTGTTGAAACCTCTGCAGTTTTAGCTTGAACTCCGAGGTGAAGGGGAATGCAGATCAGGGGGCTCCAAAAAAGGGAGGGGGGAATCTTAGCAAGCTGAGTCTCAGCAAGCTACACATTTGAAATGCATCTGAACAAAGAGAGAATTTGATGAGATTCATTCCCCAGCTTTTCAGATTAAATGAGGAACATCTGAGGATAGGGCAAGCAAAATTGTGTGTTTAAATCCTGAAGCATTTGAGAGTTATGGCACTATCGGTTCAGTAAAACAAATAAGTGCTTCTGGGCTGCAGAAGTTTGTAAGTGTTGGATATAGAGGCTTGAACCAAGAGAAGAGCTGAGACTTAGGTGGAAAGGCAGCACAAAAAGGGTGGCAGGGCCAAGGAGGATTATAATTAGCAGCCATGTTAGTATTTTGCACTTGTGTGAGCCAAGTTGTCTGCTGAAGTCAATGGCACTGCGTCAATTTACATTTGCAAAGAATTTGGCCTGTTTTTTTTTATTTTGGACTGTGTAGGTTGGACTGTTGTGCAGGATGAGACCAGATTAAGATTGTACTGTTACCCAAAGGAAAATAAACTGATGGTTCTCTCCTCATCATAGCTCTGCTGAGTGGGGTAAAGCATGGAGGAAGCTCCCTGTTTCTCATTGTAGTTCTTTTTGCTCTTGGATTTCCAGTTTTTATCATTTGCAAAGCCAGGGAGACGTGTTTCTGATTTGTCCAACAAGAAGAGACCCCAATGTATCATGCTCTTGATGAGAGCCTCCATGTGACCAGAATCCCATGGGAGCCAGCTGAGGTTGCTCAATTAGGGTGAACTGCAAAGAATGGGGCAGGCAATCCCCAAAAAGTGGGTGGATATTCCAATACTTAGATTTGCCAAGCCAGCATAACAGTTTATTTATTACCTCATTGGTTATTCAGAAGTCAAGAACACAGTTCCCTTAAAATAACCCAGCCTCAGGTGTTCACCTAGACACCCACATCAGATATGATGAGGATTAATGAAAATCTTATTCATCATATAAAAAAGTTCTACCAATCCCAAAGGATTGGACACATTACCTCCAAGGTTAATGAATATTCCAGATCTTACCCAAATGCATGCCTACAGCCAATTCTTATTAATGAAACTAAAATTTATTAAAAAAGAAAAGCGAGAGAGAGAGAGAGAGAGAGAGTATTGCTAAAAGATCAATATACATACAGACATGAGTTCAGTTCTTGAGGTTCAGATTCATAGCAGAGATGATGAGCTTTGTAGTTGTAAAGGGGTCTTTTAGAATTTAGTCTGTAGGTTATAGTCCAATGCCCAATATTCTATTCAGGGTGTTCCATCTTAGGACTGGGATCTCAATCTTGTGACTCCAACTTCCCCTAATGAAGCTTCAGCAGATCTGTGATGATAGGATCAGGACCCAAGGGTCTTTTATACAGTGTTCTAGAATCCACTTGACCTTACAGTCCTGGATAAACAATAGGCTTTTGATGTAACCTTCTATTTCCTAAACATCACCAGTAATTAGTTACACAAATTAACATAGGGCAATTTATCCATTAGGCAGTCAATCACAAACTTCAAAGAGACATATAGATAATGACATTATTTCACCCAAGATTCCTCTAAATGGTAATATTCCCTTTTGAGCTCTGAATTAATAGTTATAGTGACAGACAGGAACTGTCCGTTTATATGGCTAGCATCTAAGATACACACAATTAATATCACCTCTAATTCTCTAACAATACAGGTTTGCACTTCAAAGTTCTAGCCTATCTAGCATTGAATGACCCTAATTACCATTCACATACACATTTGTTGCAATTATATAACAGTTGTAGCAATAATGCTGTGCATGATTATATTTTAATTAGATAACATCACACTCCATCAGTCTGAACACTGGTTCAGTTACTTATGTGGGGTAATTGGTACATTGATCTCTGCTTATGCATTTCCTTCTTTCAATAAAATTGGAAGAGTATAGCTCTGTTACAATATTAATCCTTGGGAATGGTTGATTGGAGCCCCGCAGACAGTTTAGAATTGGCTTCTCTGCTTGCCCTGGCTGATTCTCAGTTGTTTTCCCTCTCGTGGGATTAAAAAACAAAAAAGATTCTGATGACTTCCTTGAGTTCTCAAGTCAGCTAAAGGAAATTGATTGGAGCCACCATCTCCACTTAGATTTACCTCTCTTGTCACTTCAAAATCCTGTTTTCATTCTCCTTCTCTCTTTCTGTTTGTGTTCTGGAAGGAGAATAATTCCAGCGCTCCCTTGTTCATATTATGCACTGAAAAACTTCCCTAAAGCAGCCATAGGATTTTTGTTTTAAAAAATTGAACATTCGAGAGCATTATTTTCCCTTGTTTTTGTGCCTTCTTTCGTAGTTCTTCAGCCACCATGTGGCACCTTAGAAGGCCTGATGCATAATCAGATTGCTTTAAAGTGACCTTCATTGACAGCTGTTTGAGCTGTGCTTTTGCACTATGGCAATGCGCTCTCTCCACTCACCAGCTGTGTTAGGAAATTGAGTGCATCATCTCCATTGGAGAAGATACTGCTAGCTACTTTGGGATGTTCTCTATCTCAGTCCCCCGACACCCATGAAAGGATAATAGGTTGCTATTTGACTTGTCAGGCAGATCACACACTAGAATTCTCCAAAGTGCCTGGGTCCATTTAATAGGGGCATTTCCCTGAAGTGTCTTTCCTGTACCCAACCCAACCCAGTACTCTATTGTACCCAACCAATTGAGGGGGACGTAACCATCTACTGAAAGGTTTCCTGAAAGGTATGCACCAGAGATGGGACTGACCAGCAAAATTATTATCTGGATCCTGACAATCCTGAGTTCGTGGGTGTTCAGATCCTGGATGAAATTATGGTCCCTATGAAGTCAGGCGAAATTTTGCCATTGACCTTAGTGGGGTCAGGATTTCATTCCTGGGTTTGGTTCAAGGCTCATCTTTCTTTGTAAACATTAAAGAAGGTGACAAATAATTCAGGATGGTCCAGCTAGGAATAATGGACTAAGAAGGAGCAAAGGAAAGTGTAGACTGCATATCAAGAAGATTTCCTAACAGTGAGGACTTGCAGGTAATTAGATTCCTTAGTGGCATGTCTGGCATAAAACCATAGCATAGAATACAGGGTAAAATATAAATGCTGGGGAAGGGGTGACATCAGATGACATCAGGGAGGTTGTAATCCTAGTTGGATCGCAAGTGGGAGTGGCTAGATTATTATAGCTTTCTAGTGGCAGATATGTAGAAGGACATCAGCCCACACAACAGCAAAAAATGGGACTAACTAGAGATGTTTGTTCTCCCCTCAGTTCAGCAAATGAGAATTTGAAGTTGGGAGTACAGTATATGCACCCGGGTAGAGCATGGCTTAGTGATAATGTGTTGTTGAGGTCATGGGTGCTTCTTCTGGTGCCCTCAGTAGTGCCTCCAATGAGAGCAGCTGGCTGTAACCTGTTGTATCCCTAAAGTGCTGATCCATATTCATATTCATCTTGCTCTTGGTCAGTTGAGCAACATGCAAGGTGGAGTAGCAGACCATGCACACCTCCTTTAATAGGGTATGTTGCAATATGTGTGTGTTACACTGAAGTGATGGTAGCTGGTTGGTATTGGAATGTTAAATGGAATGTGTTCTCCTTATGGGTTGTTTTACTTTTCAAGGTCAAAGTTGACCTACACAATTCCCCCAAAACAGCTCTCACTGCAGAATTGCTGATGAGAAGTAAATATATTAAAATACTGATTTTAAAAAATAAATAAACCTCACATCACCTTATAGCCTTGTTTTCACTGCCACATGAATTTCCTTTCCTCACTTTTGTTTAGGCAACTGAATCTACTGTATTACATTTGTTTTTGAGGTCTATGGCTAGCTGCACTGTAATTTGCATTTCTGTGCTTCAATCTGATATTCAGGTATAAAATGAAACCTAGTTATTACCATGTGGTTGCTGCCCTGTCTCCCATGTATAAAAGATCTTTAAATCTTGTCTCAAATGCACATGTAGAGATTCTTCTATATATCCTGGTAGCTAAGACATAGTGTGCAAGGCAGCAATGAACAATCACCTGTCTTTCATCTAGACAACTGAAAGTGGCTCATTTTAGCCTTTTGATTCACTGAGAAGCATTGCTGGCAAGGGGCTTTCGTTTAAAATTAAGTGTGTTATAAAGCTATTTAGAACCAATGAGCTCAATCATTAACTTGCACAACAACATCACAGTTAGAATCCCTGGAAGAGAGGCACAACACAAATGCACAGAAGCTAGAAATTCAGTGCTAAGACTGAAAGCTTGTCCTTAACTCACCTCAATGAAAGAGAAGGCATGGAGGGCATCAAATTCTTAACCAATATGCTGTACTAACAGTTCTGGAACTGGTGGTCCATGCTAGACCATGTCTGCAATTTCTCCTGTATAAAGCAGTATAACTCCTCTCTCATGTTAATCTATTCCCTTTGTACAGGCACATTGACTAATCGACTGCAGTTCATGGAACATCGTATGTCTCAAACGTTCTGTTTTGATGTAAGGGAGCAATAGCGCCATTTTCCACACATGCTTGAAAACTGACCTATTTATAACTGGGTGACGTTAAGCTTTTACCAATTCGAGTGTAAATTCTCAGGACAAATTCCAAAGGGTTTTTATTATTGGCATTTACATATTTCTATATTTTTGCTGTACTAACCATTTTTAGCTGTGGTAGCTAGATTTAAGCTAATATGGGTTTGCCAACCTGAGCTACAATCAAACTTCTGATTGCAGTGCAGACATACCCTTAGACACAGCTGTTCAACTTAGGATGCATTCTCTCCCATCTCTTGTGTGGCATTGCCATTGCCTTCATTAAGAAACAAAGTGTAGATGAATACAACACAGGCATTGCATAGCTTAACAACAATACGCTAGAAGATTTAGATTTTATTGATGTCATCGTTCTTCTAAGGTTATGTCTACACTGCAATTGGAGATGTGATTGGCTGTGACCATGTGGTGGACTGTACAAGCATGACCGGAACCCTGGACACATTGCTAGCCTGTGCCGGGGTCCATGCTGCCACATCTTCACTGCTATTTTTAGCTCTGCTAGCTAGATTAAAACTATCCTGGGTCTGCCTGCCTAAACTGTGATCACACCTCCAATTGCAGTATAGACATGTAGCTGGAACCTGGTTACAAATCAGAGAATTCCAAGCAGAGACTTCCCCTTTGAGAGGGAAGCCCCTGCAGGTGTACAGGGTATGTTGCTGCCAGGCCTGTGTCTTCTGCCCCTATCCCATCTAGTATGGGTATAGTATAGTAAGGGTATGTCAGAGTTGGGAAGCTGATGTGGCTAAGTTCTGCTGCACCCTTCACTGGTGAAAGGTTCATTGAGGACCCCACACCAGCAGTGCAGGAGAGAATCTCTCTTTTATGGTTGCTTTACTGAAGGATTTGTTATACATATTACAAAATTACATCTTGCAAAGGATATAGTTTACACCTGTCTCTTTGTTAATGTGTATGGGGTCCACGGTACCTGTGTAAATCTGGAGTAATGTCATTAAAGTGAATGAAGTCACTCCAGATTTACACTGTTGTAATTAGGATCAGAATCTGGGCCATATTTTTTAGATAGTTTCATGTTGCACATATATTTACAGCAATAATTTTTAAATGTAGAACCTCAGAGTTGCGAACACCTGAGGAATGGAGGTTGTTTGTAACTCTGAAATGTTCCTAACTGTGAACAAAATGGTAAGGTTGTTTTTTCAGAAGTTTACAAGTGAACATTGACTTAATACAGCTTTGAAACTTTGGTATGCAGAAGTAAAATGCTGCTTTTAACCATCTTAATTTAAACAAAGCAAGCACGGAAAAGGTTTCTTTACCTTCTCAAATCTTCTTTTAAACTTTCCCTTCGTTTTTTAATAGTTTATGGTTAACACAGTACTGTAATGTATTTGCCTGTGCTTCTGCCTGATTGTGTACTTCTGGTTCCAAGTGATTGATCAGTCAGTTTGTAACTCTGATGTTCGTAACTCTGAAATTCTATTGTATATTATTTATCACCGAGACCAGAATATCTGTGGGATAAATAAAACATTTGCATGATAAAGCAGAAAGCAATTCAGAGATATTCTGGCCTCTTGGGTAAATTTGAATTTAAGCAGGTATTGTTATGCAGTTTATGTGAGTGTACATTTTAAAAAAAACCCTTAAGTATTATTCAGCTGATATCATAGAATGGTTCAAAAAAAAATTAAGCTTCATAAACTGCTTAACTTCTGCTTTCTTAATACTCGTGTAGTTTAAAGGAGCTGAAATATTTTCTTATTATTATTTGAAAATAGCATTCTCTTCTACTTGTGTACCAACGTTAGTCACATTTTTATAGGCAAGATGAAGAGTAAACTCTTGAAGTAGTATTTGTTAATGGAACTATGGGCACAAACTTTACCATGGCAATGTGAACACAACTAATCCATTACCACTTATTTAATCAAAATTTGAACTAGCTGGATCACAAGAAAGGAAAACACAAATTCTTCCATAAATCCCTTGGTTATGTTTCATCAGAGGAAGACTATTGCCAGTGCTTTGGCTAGGCCATTGGACTAAAATAATAATTTAAAAAACTCATCTGCTTTCTGATAAAAGAGTAGTTTCATGTCTTTGTGTACAATCAATCTCTTGACTCAAAAAATCGTTATTTTAAAGGAAAGATAATGTGAATAAATTATGACCTGAAAATGGATACAGAAAAAATTAGCATGTGGTTAAACCGTTTAAAAAGCTATACCGGAAAAGAGAGACAAGGTGGGTGAGTTAATATCTTTGACTGGAGCCACTTCTTTTTGGTGAAAGAGACAAGCTTTTGAGCTACACTGAAGAACTACTCTGTAGCTCAAAAGCTTATCTCTTTCACCAAAGGAAGTTGGTCCAATAAAATATATTACTTCATCCACGTTCTCTCTAATAGCCTGGGATCAACACAGGTACAACAATTATGCAAACAGTGCTGGAAAAGTGCAGTCTCTTTATTTGCTTGGCATGTTGTTTGTATCTTTGTTTTATCATTGCTGTCGTTAAAAAAAATCTTATCTAATTCTGTCTTCTGTTTTTTATAAATTATTATGCATAAATTCAAGCTGTCCACAGACAGATTCTGCTACGTAACAGATTCCTACTAGTCCTGGTGACTAATGCAATGTACTGCACAGAATGTGGACACTGTAAGACACTTTCTACAATATATTAAAGCGTGAATTCTCTGTATCCTCCTTACTATATCTCAGGGCTATGATAGCGGTACATTTTATGTCTCTTTGTGGAGGTGCTCTCGTTGGAATGGTTGTACCACAGGGGGCACATGATGGTGTTCAGAATCCTTTTCCAGTAAGAGTCATCATCATTCACTTGCAGCTTCAGCATACATAGACGGCGTTATTTTAGCAATTCCCCATTAATCTGAGAAGTTCCCTCTCACACAGACTGCCTTTCAGAAGCAGAACAGGATGGAAAGCATGCACCCTGTGCTAAGATTTGCTTTGTCCCCTCATATGCTCCTAAAATAGAGAAATCTTGTGGCCATATTAGAAGGTCATCCAGTGGGCCAAATTTGAAGGTGATGTCTAAGGAGGTATAAATGTATAGGTTGGTGAATATGTGTAAGAGAGTCTAAGGGAATCTGAATTAGTGTACCTTATGTAGGAGAAGGCGTAATTTTAAGCAGCTGTAGCAGAGACCCATTTTAACATACACTCCGCTGGTAGCTGCTTTTTGTGCTGTCCTTCTCTCTTCTGGTCTGCCACTGCATAAGATACACGATTTAGTTCCCTTAGACTTACACCCACTCACCGCTTTATAACTGACACAGTCATATACATCACTTTTGACTACATCCCAATGTTTCTGCGTCAGTCCTGCGTCACTACCCCTTTCTACCTGTCTGGCAATTTTTTAACATTAAAAGGAAAGCCTTCAGTGCAGTAATGCTTACTTGTTGAGTTGCAGAGCTGATCTCACTAGTGAAAGAGGAGATGGGCATATCAATGCAAAAAGTCAGAGTAGGACCCTTGCTGTAATGATTTTCTCTGTTGGGGGGAAAAACATGTTACCGGCTCCATTAAGGTGAACATCGAGTAGAAGACTAAGCATTTAGTTCCTGATTGATGACTGCACAGATGGGATAAATATTAGAATGGTTGCAGCAGTAATGACTCTATGCAGGACTGTGTTGTCCAAGAAGTTGCATTAATTTAATTAGCTTTAGGCTGGAATCAGAGCTGATGGGCATCTACTGGGTGTCTTAAAAGAAGTAGTTGACACACATTGGGGTTGTAATGTAGAGTAAGAATGTTCTGTCGTGTTTTCTTTTTTCTTTTTAACTTTTACTCCATAGACAATAAAGCCTAGATCAAAACAAAAATGAGCAATGATGTGTGTAATTTTTTAACAGGAACTCTTTATAAATATTCAATTCTGCTGTTTGGCAATATTAAGAAATCACTGAAAATGCAGTTATTGCTAAATGTGTTCATTTGAGAGGTTTGCTGTTACAAATGTGAATCTTCAAAGGCCATGAAACTTAACAATAGCCTTAATATTAGACAGAGAGTTAATTATAACATCTATCACACAAGCAAAGTAACTAAACAAATCTATGTATCTCTTTGTTTCTGACTTGTTTGAATGAATACTGTCAAAAGGAATTTGCCTCAATGCATTTGCTTGTTAGTCTTATCAAAGTGTCTGTCAGGAAGAGTGCTTTAATATTGTTCAGAGGCCTGAGTGAGTGCATTGGGATTGGCAGAGACAGAGGTGGTTAGGGTAGGTCCTGACAGTTTGAATACAGAATTATACAGTGCAGTGACAAAAGTGTTCAGTTTATTTAGACTGAGGAACAGGACATGCCTGAGACAAAGAAGAAGCAAAGAAAAGGTAAAGTTACCAGAACTTTAATTGAGTTTTGAGTAACTGGTTTTGAGTAATTGATTGGGTCAAAAACTTAATGGTCACTGGCTTGGAACTCCAACCTTTCACCTTTAGGTCATTGGTTCAGATCTGGCCTGTGCTGGTCGTAGTGATGGATGTTCAATAAAGGCTAATATGAAATGAATTAGTGGTCTCAGTCCAGTTCCTAGTGAAGTCTCTGCATCACATTTGGCACTAATTGGAACCCTTGCTGGCAATCCCCAAAAAGGCAGAAACCTGAACGAACGTTTCTACTGTCACTTATCTACCCTGTAGAACATTGGTAGACCAGAGCATCAGATCTTGCACTACTGCTGCAGGCGCTTTACTTACTAAGTGGAGAGAGAACTATTTACTCTTCCATGTTAGCAATCCGGCATCTTCTGTGTGTACTCAGTGAAATCTATATTGACTGTAAGGGCCTGTCACACCACTGTCACTCCAAACCACATGACTGCTGTAACCAGCACAGAAAAAGAACTCTTTAGGGAATGGGTACAGAAGCTCACTCCATATTTGGAAAAATATTTGTAATTATTATGTTTTTAGAGCATAATTATACAAATATATATTGTTAATTGTATGCACAGTATTAACCCACACCATCCTTCCCATATATACACAGTGAACCCAGTCTTGCTGCCATTGGTGTCAATGTCTTGTCATTGAATTTAACTGGAATAACCTCAGGCTCAATGTCAGTGGATAAACACAAAAACTGGAACAGGTAAACCTGAGATATATTTATGAATATTCATACCTTTATAGACTCCAGCCCACAAACCATTCCCACCAAAATCATCCCATTCCTTCTCCCACAGAAACAGGCAGGGGGTATGGGCACCCATGCAGTTAGTCAGAACTGTAGGCTGGCTGATGCTCTAATGATTACACAGATCACATCCTGTAGCTATTCCACAGAAGATTTTCTTAAAGGAATGCCGGTTGAATAGCTGCCATGTCACTCAGCACACACACCGCTGATGGGCTGCCCTGCTAGCAATAGGACTTGACAGGTTTTGAAAATGTCACCTCCTCCTGTTTATTCCTGTCCACTCCATGATTAGCCAGAAACAACTATCGTGGGGCTGCTTGAGTTTTAGTATAAATCTAGACTGGGATTTGAATGGGAGCTGGGAGCCTAGCTCCCTTTGACTGCTTTGAAAATCCCAGCCTGAGTCTAATGATAAGCAAGCCAGTTTAAAAGACTAATAAACCTCTGAAACAATGCCCATTGTTTCTTAATAACCAGCTGAATTTTCCCTGCTAAGGGTATTGAGATGGACTTATGATACCTTAAGTGGGGCCAACATTTGACTCGAAATACAAAAGTCAATAGGGGTTTTGCCATTAACTTCACTGGAATCTGGATTTCACCCTTGGACTCAGAAGCTCTGTATCAGACTATAACTTAACATCCTTGGTCTGAATTTTATGAGACAATGTAGTTGTTTTTGCTATGCTCTGAACTATTTGGAGGGGATTTGTTCTGTAGTGTTCAATGAGAAACTAGGAATGGGCAAGGACCTGCATTATAGTACTTCCGGTTCAGCTGCAATATCCAGACAGCTGGGTCTTCATGCAGTCTCTCATAGGAATAATGAAAGTTATGAACCAGGCTCTTTCACTGGCTTTGTTGGCCCTTTCTGGATATATTCTAGATGAGAGTGCAGGTGGTACAGTCAGATTTTTTTCCTCTGCACGTGAGTTTGGTTATAGGCATGCAAATGTATATTATGATTCTTGATATGTGTTTGACTTCATCCTTTTCTGATTCAATCTGTGGTATATTTCTGGATTGATCTTAGTGATTGAGCATGCACAGGACAATTATTTCCCCCCACCCCTTTATTTAGTATTTTTCTCTATGGGAAGCTCTAAAAGGTAGTAGAGGTCTATTTGAGAAGATATTGCCTTCTCTGTCACTTATAAATTTGTGACAGATGAGAGGGCAGTGTTTGGTAGAATGGTGTGTTTTTCTAATATACCAGAAATCCCTTTGTCTTTAGGGTTTGCGTGGTGCAATATAATATGCCACATTAACCTTACAAAATGCTACAGTATTATACATGCTATTAGCCCCAAGCACTCCAATTCCATTATGGTAAGATACATCTTGAATCATTACTGGATAATACAGTTGTGCTTTTTTTTAAAATAGGGATTATGTTACTATGGGGAAGAGTCCACCACTGGTTGCTATACAACCTTTGGCAAGTCACTTTCCCACTCTGTGCCTCAGTTTCCCCAACTATGAACCTGGGATAATGATACTTAACTTCCTTCCTTTCCTTGGTATCTATGGATGAAAATAGCTAGTGAAGAGCCAAGCAACACTATTATTTATTACTTCTGAAATTCCAAGGAAGACATTTCAAAACTTACAAAACATAAGAAAAAACAATCGCCAGAAAAGGGCTTTGAGAAGTTCTTTCTTAACGTTTAACTAGTGGGTATCACTCCTTGTGCAAACAGAATTTCTTAGGGCTTGAGTCAGTATCATATGTCGAGCCCCACTCTGCAGAAGCCCAAGGGAAAGGGCCAGTGTAGTTTGTAAGTCAAACATATTTTCTGATTAATTGGACCCTTGAGGCTTTGGGTGACATTAAAGAATCTGCCAGTCATTTCTCTCCCCACTTTTGAATGATAAACCAAAAAAACCAAAACCTGTTTTTTTTGGGGGGGCAGTACAATAAAAATGCTTCATTTCAGAGGCTTTGTAGTTAACCTGGGACTCATGCTGGTAAGAAGTGGGGTGGGGAGGCCAAAGATTTGCTCTGCCAATTATAGAAATACAAGACATCTCCCTCTCTGTCCATTCAGAGGAACCTGAATTATTCAGTACCCACCACATACCTTATCATCTATTCTTTACCCACACTGGTCCCAGGAGGTGGATTTCTGGAACATGATATGGGGGTGCCCTTTACAAGGAACACAAAATACTTTCCTGCAGGACTATGGAGTTACTAAACCCAGCGTTAGCCCTGCAAGGACTTGCTACTGCCCCCGGTGAAGTTCATGACAACACCCCCTCTGATTTCAGTAGAGGCAGGAGTGAGTTCTGAGTGCCTCACACACCCAGAGGAGAAAGGCACCCATCTGATGTACAAGGTCCTATGTAAATTTTATCCTCTATGGACCTATTGCAAACAGCAGAAGCACATGTCTGAGGCATGGCCCGAGGAGTATCCCACATTTGGCTCAGGGGGATTGTATTAAATATTCATAATAAAGAAATGGCACAGTCTGTAAATATGCAAAACCCACCATTTTTTGTTATTTGCTTGAATACTCAGCTAATTTCTCCAGCAAGGCCAGTCCCAATAGGATTGACTGTCTGAGCAGCAATACTTTTTCTTTAAAAGGAAGTTCTGTCTGTTTTTTTTTAATTAGTAAGTGTAATGTAATTAATTACCCTGGTTATATATATCAGAAATTCTGCCACTTTCTGCCTTTATTTGCTAGGGGTTGCTGTATCATCTTGGTCCTACAGGAAACTCTGTCTGATTCATAATTTCCCTGGAGAAATTGCCTACTTTGTTTCTACCGACAAGCAGGATTCAACCCGCAATCTTGTGCCCCCTTTCCACCTGAAATAAGAGGGAAAAGACCAATGTTGCATCAGACACAATGGCCATTCGTTCCATGGGATCATGCAGCAAGGGGCATAAAGAGCAGGTAGGAGAGCACTAGTAAAGAATATATACACACACTCTCTCTCGTGTATGCTGACAGTCTGTTGGTATCCTTGTAAAATTCCACCACAGTTAAAGGGAACCTGAGAGAAGATATATGGCTATTAAAGTAAAACATAACTGCCTGTCAAAGAAAAGTAGTGGCAACATGCACCAAAACCTCCACCATCTAATGTCTGTCAGCAGGAGCAGGTAGTTTTTAACATTGTTCGTATTCCTGAGTTGGATTGGCAGAGACAAGGATAGAGCTGACACTGGCAGGTTCTGTCAGCTGAAATCCAGAGGTGAAATGTGTGCATCTGAAATCAAGCCCTGACAGCTGCATTGAGACATAGACATGTTTAGGAAGCAGGGAGTAAGTGGTGAGGGGAGGGGGGCAGTGAGTAATGAAGGGAAAGGATGCACCATACAATGCCTCTTGTTATCCCATGGAGGCAATGTCCTCTTCTTTTGTTAAAAACAAAAAACAAAAAACAATGCCTATTATGTTTCATGTCAGTGTTGCTGTCATTAGGTAGTCGGAAAGATTTCAATCAGATAAACTCCCCTTTGGGATGGCAGATCGCCTTGGCAGCCAATTTTAGGCCTTGATTTGATTGATAAACCCTTTGTGACAAGGGAGGATAAAAGAGGCCCCTAGTTTGGTACATATAAATAGGAAATTAGCTGGCAAAGTTGTCAAAGATAATTAACTCTCTGATTCTGTGTGTCTATTCAGGTTGACATACTGAAATTATTTAGAAATGCACATGTCAACGCTCTGACAGAATTTGGTGCTGATCAGATAAACAGTTTTTGAGATGCCTGATTGTAAAATGATGTAAGAGCTTAGCTGGTGGTTTTATCGTTATGCATTCTCTTTAGCATTGCAGGTATCAAATGGTCACACTGTGCTTTAATGTGAGAGATTCAGGCATCAGAAGGTAAAGTCAAGCACTGTGCTTTATAGCAACACACTTTTTTTGTTCCTAGCCTTTAGGTTAATAATAATAATAATAATAATAATTAATAATGTTCTAAGTTCCTGGGTGTTCATCAGCTCTTCATCATTTCCCCCGGTACAATTGGAAGTTGGAGAGATAAGAGTCTATGAGATAAAAGATCTGAAAGCCACAGCATTTTGTTACTGTTTCAGAAAAGATAAACTACTCACTGTTATAATCCAAGCTCAAAGATTGGCAAGGTTAGGTGAGTGCAACACAGAAATTCAGAGACTCAGCCAACCATCTTTATAATGGCTCCTATTAATGCAGTCGCAAGTGGCAATCACTAGGGTTAGGGTCGAAAAACCCAGCGTTGCAACCACTGCCCTGAATTTGTATTTTGTCTAGAGTGGTGTATATAGCTATACAATGTGATGGCTCTGCGTATTGTATACTGCATCTTTGAAGGCTGAGATTTTCAAAGATACTATTTTAATGGGAATTGAGCCTACAAATCCCATCAGCATGTTTGAAAATCTCAGACTAAATTTATCACCCTTCATAGGTGCTGCAGCTTGTACAGACGAGGGACACACAATGTCTTGTCTCTTGAAGACTTGAGTTTAATTGTTTCTTGTTGCTTTCTTTCATCTAAACTAGGTAATTGAGCCTGAAAACAATATGGCTGCTCTTTGTGTATGTGAAAGTACAATCACCATAATATCTACCTTGATTGCAATATCCATGGAGCAGGAACTTGGTGTCCCTATCAGTCTGTAGACCCCCTAGCATGTCATATGGGTCACATGGCCCTTCCCATTATGAGCAGCAGTGTCACAGTAGTTCTGACTTTGGATACACTTACTAGGCTCCCACTCGTCTTAATGGTACTTACACACAAAATTCTCCTTTCTGCAAGTTTTTTAGTTCTTGTATTGCATATTCTAAACTCATTGTGGGCATGGGACACTCTTCTCTCTTATCTTCATAGGCATTTCTATCATGCTCATTACTGTATTTATGGGTTTTATCCTCATAGCATCCCCACGAGGTAAGAAAATATTATTTCTCCATTTTACAGGTGAGGAAACCAAGGTCCAGGGATTAAGTGACTTTCTGGAAATTACACAGGAAGTCAATGACAGAGCTAAGAACTCTCCCCCTCCCCCAGCATCCAGTTTTTTGAAAGTGCTTAGCACCCATAGCTACCACTGAGAACATAAAGTGAAAACAGAATGTGTGAACAGAGAACTACCCTGAGGATCAGAAAAGAGAATTTTGTGTGTCGCTCCCATGAGGGAAAACTATGGTTTTCCCATGAGGTTTCTGGGTGCTGAACAAAATTGAAAATCTGGCTATTTCTTCTAGGGGCCTAAATGGGAGCTGAGCTCTTTTGAAAATCTGGATTCAAGGTCCTCTGAGTCCAAGTACACTGCCTTAATCACAAGAGTGTTTTTCCTTTCTTTGGAATCAGATGAGACCTGTAACCAGGACATCTGCAGGTACCGTGGCAGGTAAATTATTCAAGTTCTCATCCATCTTTCCTGCAAGGATAATCCCTGAAAAACTATGCTATGTTACTTCAGCAAAGGGAAGTTTAGTAACTAACCACACTAACTATAGTAAAGGAGTACTTGTGGCACCTTAGAGACTAACAAATTTATTAGAGCATAAGCTTTCGTGAGCTACAGCTCACTTCATCGGATGCATCGATGTAGCTCACGAAAGCTTATGCTCTAATAAATTTGTTAGTCTCTAAGGTGCCACAAGTACTCCTTTTCTTTTTGCGAATACAGACTAACACGGCTGCTACTCTGAAACTAACTATAGTATCATCGGCTCTGGTTTTTCGGTCGGTCTGAGAAGCCCTCTTCAAGACTAAAATGAGTTACTTCAAATTTCCTCTCTGTGAGCTTCTTTCCATCAGCCTAAGCAACTAGACATAGCTGGAATTTCATTTAATAAGGTCTTAGATTTTCCATTTCATACTTCTCACGCTAATGGGAGAATTACAGTGTGATCCTAGCATTGGAAAGCATTTTGATTCTTAAAAGGTGAATGGTCCATTAGAAGGTGCAAGGCTGTGGCTACCGTTTCTGGATGCAGGGAAGGGAGAATGTCTTAGAAAAGCACCCCAAACATGGATATTTTGCCTGTATTGTGTCATCAAGTCTAATTCTTGTAACCTCCCAACCAACTGCAGTGCAGTCCAGTCCCTCCTTATGGAGAACCTGATATCCCCATATCTAATGCAGCATTATCTAATCTGTGTATATCGCTGTTTTAGGATTAGTTATCATAGAGCTATATAATGTGCTGGTGCTGTACAGTGTCTGTCTTAGAATATATTTGTAACAAATTGCAACTGAAACCAAAGGAATAAACTAGGAGGAGGTGCTCTGGGATGCCGTTTCCTTTGAGTGGCTCTTGTTAGCGCTAAGTTTTAATGTAGCTTCTTATGGAGATTTTGTTTAGACACAATTTGATGATGGAGATTCTGCTGCAGGCAGCCTGAATTCATGAAAAAGGCTTTAATCACAACACTTCTGCTTTCTCCATTGGGAGATGTAGCTGCTTAGCACCTTGGAAAATCAGGCCACTTTTAAGTGCCTAAATGTGAATTTATATGCCTAGGTGTAGGCACCCAGGCTTGAAAAAATTGTCCATGTATATAAGAATTGCTCTGGAGAATAAGAATTATACAATATTTCCTATGTAACATAATGAACCCCATAGTATGGAATATTGTTTTCTCTTTTTAAAGTGCAGTACATAGGTTATTATGTCCTGGAGCAGGAGTAACTTCCTTGTAACTTGTTGGCAGATGCTTCACACACCTGTTTGCCCTAGACTTCAACTGGAAATACATTCCTGTTCCTGCATCATGTGTCAGATACTTCTTCTGGGATATTAGACAGATGTTTGTACAGGAGAAAAGAATCCACACGTGTGTGTCAGGGGCTTAAGTACATTTTCCAGTGTATTAATGAGGAAAAATAAGTTACTTTTAATTAACGTATTTCCCTATATTTAAAACATGTTCTGATTTCTACGAGCTGCCTTTCTTTTATGTAAGTGTGTGTAAATACTGATTTCAGAGTAGCAGCCTTGTTAGTCTGTATTCGCAAAAGAAAAGGAGTACTTGTGACACCTTAGAGACTAACAAATTTATTAGAGCATAAGCTTATGTTCAAATAAATTTGTTAGTCTCTAAGGTGCCACAAGTACTCCTTTTCTTTTGTAAATACTGAGTTATATTTAGTTTACAGCATGTGTAACGCCGACAGACTCCAGTCGTTCGTGGATAGGATTGAATTGGGGACCGCTGGAGCTTAGTGCATGAGCCTCTATAGCTTGAGCTAAAAGCCAACTGACTGTTAGCTAAGGCTATAGAGCAAACTCAATAATCTCTCTCTCTGTTTAAGTGGTCTCGGTGCCACTAGATGGGACAGAACACCACACCCAGGTGGTGTGTGGGTTACATGTGCATGCATGTTCACGCCTGCATATTATACTTTTGCTACATGGATATAAGGATGCACTCAAGACACTTGCTTTCAAGGTGGTTGTTGGTGGTTATGATGCTGCTGCTGCTGTGTTTAGGTCTTAGGAAATCGGTGTCAGTGATTCTACTGCATTAGACTAATAGACTTTAAGGCCAGAAGGGTCCATCATGATCATCTAGCCTGACCTTCTGTACATTGAAGGCAACAGAACCTCACCCACCCACTCCTGAAAGAGATCCATAACCTCTTGCTGAGTCATTGAAGTCCTCAGATCATGATTTAAAGACTTCAAGTTACAGAAAATCCGCCATTTACACTGCAAGTGACCCATGACCCATGCTGCAGAGGAAGGCACCCCTCCCCCAGGTCATTCCCTTTCCCTCTGCTCCCCTACCCCTTTTCTGATTTATTAATGGGAAATTAATTAGAGCAGCTGTAGAGCTGGCTGTAGCTTCCTAGGAAGAAAACTGGCAATTCTATGAATGACAGGGCAAACTCTACCCATGCAGCAATGACTGTGAGGGGAAGGTGCCCTGGGGAAGTAAATAGGGTGTGAAAGGTGTCTCTTGCTGTTCACCAATTCATTACTCTTGTGGAACTTAGAAAACAGTAGCTATTCCTACTTTTGAAAAAACCATTTAAATTCCATATGTTAGCCATATGATCCAGCCAGCAGTGCATATCCTATTTCCATTTGCTCATCTTTGATTTCCAGGCACAATTCCATAGATTGTAAAGGGTCAGTGCATTTCACTTTTTGTGGGAATGGAGGCTCAAGCCTTTTCATGTGGTGTGTGTATAAGTTTTACTCACTTGCTGACCTGGCAAGCTTTCCCTACCTGTTCTTCCACTCCTCTTGCGATTACAATTCTTCCTCCTCCACCAAGAAGGATGGAATATATGGGCTGCAGTGATCCCTAAACCAGTCTCAGATTTTTCTGCTTCACAGATCACACAGTCATTTGAAGTGGAAATGGGATCATCTAGTTTCTCACTATGCATGCAGTGTTCAAAGAGTCAGAGATATTGATAGCTCATTCCTGCATTTTCCAGCAGCACCAAGTGCATCCCATGTGCGACAGAATCTTTATCCAACGGATAGGGGAGAGTGTCCCAACACCAGCTCCAGAATCAGAGTGCAATCCTGAAACTGCTCACTGACAGGTGTAGTGGTTGCTAGCCTGTGCAGTCTCATATTATGTCATAATAATAATATTTTGTGGTTGCCATTTAAAAGTCAATATTTCCCAACACTTCCCACATCACAGTACATGAGATACCGCAGTTAACTGGAGTTTCAAGCACAGAGAAATACTGCTGTGTTTCAGATACCACAATTTGGTAACTGTTGGCAAGTGTATTTGTCTAAGATTCAGAATCAAAATAAAGTTTCTCAACAAACATTAAGGGTAGAAATCTGCTGAATCTAAGACCCAGTCCTGCACAGCTTGAAGTCAATGGCAAAGCTTTCCTTGGCTTCAGTAGTGCAGTGTAGGTCTCTTGAGCAGCTATTCTCAACCTGGGGATTATGACAACCCTAACCTACCCAGATTGATTAACAGGGGCTCCTAGGTATACCTCAGCTGAATAGGAGGGAGATTCTGATAGAGAAAAGGGATCCCGCTATGGAATGCTGTTCTAGAAGATAAGTCAACAATAATCATTAGTAGCAAGGGTGTATATAGAATAGATATATAGAACACATCTTGCAAGACAAACAATCTCGTTTGGACAGAATTACAAAACAAACCAATAAAAGATACAATAATAGAGTTGAATTTTAGAAAAACACTTGATGCGGCATTTCACAAGATCTCATTTGCAAAACTAATTCAAATTGGTTTTGATACAAACACTATGTATAAACACAGGATTGAAAACTGCCTGCAAAGTAATTCTAAACAGCAATGTATTGTGTTGTGTGGGGAAGTGTCTAGCAAGTGCTGCACTGGGATTGTATTAGGTCCATTCTTAACCACTTTAGTAATGATCTGGAAGAGGGTTTCACTAATGAAATCCACAGATGATACTAAATTGGGCGGTAGGGTGAAAAAGAATGAGGACAGAGAGATAATAAAAAGGAACCTATAGGGGATGGAAATATGGACAGAAAACAATAGAGTGAGATGCAATCTGGGGAACTGAAAGCTAATATATCTGGAGGTAATTAGATCAAACCCCACTGCATGGGAGAAACCTGGAAAGCAGTTTTGTTAAAAAAGAGGATCGGGGTGATGTAGGGGAGCAAATAAAATATGAGTTTGCATTGCAGTGATGTGTCAGCAAGAAAGGCCAAACTGATAGGGGGTAGTAGAGGCATCCATTTATAGAGGTGATCATTGTTCTCTCTGTGTCTCCAATGAGATTGTGTCTGGGACCGTGCCTTCCGTGCTGGGCACCTCAGAACCAGGATGATGTTAACAAATGGGAGGGAGTTCAGAGGAAATCATTTATGAGGAAAGATAAAAAGACCTTGGGAGGGAGGGACACAGCAACTGTTTACAGGTATTGGAGAGGTGTGACGATTATGGAAGTAGAAACATTATTTTGGATTTTATAAAGGGGATAGCTAGGAGTAATGGGATGAAAGTGAGATTAAAGAGAAAATTGAGGCTGGATATTAATTAAAACGTCTTGAATAAGTGAGATGCTTTAGGCTGAAACTTCATCTCTTGGGATGTTTAAAACCAGACTGGAGAAAACATTAGGCAGTATTTGACATGCAACATTTCTGCACTGGAAGAGAGCAATGTTGGCTACTTGAACTAACTTCAATGATTGTGTGAACAAATCAAGTTTGCAAGATGTAGTACTTTTTGGATTCCACTGTTTAAAGCTCTTTCACACAGGGCCTTACCAGTTCTGAATGAAATATGAAAATTACTATTCACACTTCATCATGCGGCCTGAACAAACTATCTAGTGATCAGTCCTGTCATATGCTGATGTAGATTTCGGTGGCCAGATTTTCAAAGGCCACTGTAATGGATGAGCTTTGCAAACGATACGTGAATGCTAAGCTCCACAAAACCCCTTATCTACACAGACAGACACACATGTACTTGCATGATCACTGCACATGCACACACATTTGTACAGACAAATCTGAGGGGTCACAACAGATGAATTTGTATTTTGTGCCAATTGCTTGTTGTGCAGAGCTTTGAATATTTGGTTCCAGATCAAATCCTTTCTTTTCACTCCATTAACTCGTTTGCTTATGATAAAATCCCAGTTATGTTATTCATTACCCTTTAATCTCCAGGATTTTTAATGATATCGCAAAATTAAACCAATCAACATTAACAATTCCATTTTCCATTGTTTTACATTATGCAGCATGGTAAAAGCAATATGCAGTGTTGGTTTAAAGAAATCAAAATAAATAAGTGAATAAATACATAAGCCTATGGGTTTACAGAGCGAGTCAAAGAGCAAGAGATTATTGCTGGCACTGCATTCAAAAAATAGTTTCCTTTTGAAAATACCAGACACTGACAGTTTTGCATCAGGATAAAATGAGGTTGAGACTAAATCTATCTGCTCAAGTTGTGCCAATACAGCAGTAGAATCAGATAATTCTGGAAGGTAAAGAGAAATGAACAGAGAATAACAGTGTAAAAAGTCATATGAGAGAGAGATTAGATTTTTGACTCCTACATCGGATTTATTTCTAATGGGGCAGGGTTACCTAAGCATTTACATTGCATTTAAATGAGCACTTTTATTGTGCTTTTTGTCCAAAGACCTCAAACCATGTTACAATAGAGGACAAGTATCCTAATTTTCTAGGTGGGGAAACTGAGGCATGGAGAAGTTACAAGACCTGCCCAAATCTATACAACGAGTGAATAGCAAAGTTGTGTGCTGTTTATGCTGCCTTTTGTTTTAAATGTCCATATGTTTTGGATTCAGTCCAGTCATCAAATCAAGAGACTTTAGGAAAAAAAATCACCAGAATGTGCAAATTAAAATCCAAACAGATGATTAAAAACTTTCTAAGAAATAATTATAATGGTCATGGTCTTTGCAAGACAAATCTACTCTGCCTTAGTTATGTAGACCATAAACCATGCCCTTCCACATTTCAAAATCAGCTCCCCTCAAGAAAAGCTATTGAGAAGAACTACTCAATAAAAATAGAAGTGATTGTTCTAACATCTCATATTCTTTTACAAAAACAAAATAACATGAGCTTGGGAACTGATTGAGTTCCATCATAAATTCTTGCCCACTCCACTCAGACCTCTTGAGTACTGCTAGAAACCAAAATATTTTGTCTCCACATAGATTTTTCTCTAATGGATTTTCCATCCACCCCTTGTTTCAGCTTCTCTTAGCTGGTGTTGGACTCAGACACTCATCGCTGTTCTGAGCTATATCAATTGCTGTCACTTCAGAAACATCAAGAAGCTGATTGAGTGTAACATATTTATTATGCACAGTGTATTTTTCAGGGGAGGAAGGGGCATTCTTTTCCACCAGTTCAGTTTGGTTTTCTAAGTGAAATTAAAATCAAACTGGGAAAGGGGGAGACTTTCTCACATCTCAAGCTACCTTTTGCCAGCCAGATGCATGTTGCAAATGCACTGATAATTTGTGAATTTCAGCTCTTTTATTATTACTTTATTTATTTATTCTATTTGTATTGCAGTGCCACCAGAGAGCCCCAGTCATTGACCCCAGTGAGCTAGGTACTGTAGAAACACAGAATAAAATGATGGTCCCTTCTCCAAAGAATTTACAGTCTGACTATCAGTATTTTCACTACAGTGGAGACACATTCACACGTTACCTTGCCACTCTTTAAAGTTTCAACTAATCACTTTAAAAATGCTACCCTTCCCCTCCTTAATTTGGCTGGATCTAAGAAGCAGCTAAAGATTAAGCACCCTATCCAGCCTGTACACTCCTACCCAACCAATCCAGATGTAAGCCAACTCTTTGGTGCTATATTAGGTGAAATTCTGGCTCTTTCCTAACATTTAAATTATAATAATTTTTGGGTCTGATTTTTCTCTCGTACAACTCTTTGGCTCCATGGACTTCTGTGGAACTACTCGTGATTTTAACCAATGTAAATGAGAAGAGAATCTCATCTATCATCAATATGGACAGCCATTATAATCTATAGTATTCCTATTTCTTGCTTCCAGACATAATGAAGAAGGCAATTTAAAAAAACAAACAAACAAACAGGTTTTTATTTACTCCATTTGCATTTACAGAGCTGCTGATCTCTGATGATCAGAAACCAGGAGTCAGGACACACAAAAATCATGGGATTAGTTTAAAAATGATGAGATCTTTTAAAATAGCATTTTGGGTTTTTTTTCTTTGCTTGCTGGTTTCTGAGCTTTTAGGGTGTACTCACTTCACATTTTCAAGATTTTCTCACAACCCTGATGCCAAGACACCTACTTTAAAAAAAAAAGGAGGGGGGGGATAGTCTTATGCAACCTCATAATTCCAGCAGCTGGAGCTTTAAGAAAAACACCAAGTATTGTGAGACTCCTGATTAAAATCATGACAGTTGGCAACACTGATGTGGTGTAAATTGGCCTACCTCCATTGAAGTCAATGGAATTAGATCAATTTGCGTCAGCTAATGGTCCAGTCCAATAATTGACTTTTTTTGTATTTAAAGGAAAGGGTTAAAATGTAGCCATCTGATTCATACTAACATCTGGAAAGAGAGATTCACATTGGCTTCGTTTCCCTTGCAAATAAGTCAATCCCTGAAGCTTGTTAAAAACATTTTAAAAACAACATTCAGACAAATGCAATGAAATAATAATAATTATAGAACAGGACCCTAAAAAAGTTGTGTGATGAAGTGAAGCACATAAGGCACAGTTGTTATGTGCATTAGAGAAACATGGATCTGCATGGTAGAAAGAAAAGGTCTGAGCCCATGTTCAGCACATTCAATTCCCATTGGTGGAGCCTGCCTCTGAATCATACCACCAAGTAAAGTTGGTTATATACATGGAAAAGATTTTTTCTTAAATCTCAAAATCATTTACATTCTGCAGGTTTGGAAAAGCTGATCCTGTGTTTACTCATAGTTTTTCCATGGACATTTTTATTGAAAATGTTCATGTTTTCATGTCCCCTTCCTCACTTTCCTTCCCTCTTTATTTTTATTTTTTTGTCAATGAGAAAGGAAAACAAACAGAAAAGAGAAAGGGGATGAACAAAGGAAAAGCTGACACCTAAATATGTTTAATTTTCCAGTTTTCAGAAAAAATTGAAACATTTAAAAATAAATTAATTATTTTCACACAAAGTTTTCATGTTTGGGGGGGGAAAGGCCATTTTTTTATTTGAAAAAAAAATTAGCAGCTGTATTATCCAGTGTAGGAGGAAAGCAAGTAGGGCTTTGAGGTGTCCAGAGTCCTTCCACGGTTCAGAAGGTTAGTTTACCCCCTCACACCTTTCTCCATGACCACATGACCATGGATTCTGTACAGAGCTATTCTAAACGTTGATTTTCCCTGGGCCCCTTTTAGATTGAGCGTCTCTGACAGTCCAATGGTGTGTCCAGTAAAGGGAAAGATGCCTCATTGATCCCTGCATCTCATTGTCTCAGACTGACCAGAGTGGTGCTGCTGGTGTGACACACAGCAACCACAATGAATAGGTCCCCTGATGGTCCAGTTTGGAGCCACACCTTTCATTTTCACTTTCCCTTTGAACAAAACACTCAAGTTGATGGTGTTTTAAACATGCTTGTAGGACCACTGTACATCACATAAATGAACAGCAGGGCTGGGAATCTGGCCTCGCACTTCCACCACCTTATATGTGGAAGTCTGGGCAACATATTTTGTGTGTGGTGGCGCAATTACTGCACTCTAATTTTAGCCTTTCATATTTTATTTATATCGTTATCAGAATATACAGCACTCTGCTTTACCATGTAATCTTAGCCTGTGTCACTTAACCTCTCTCCGTTAGCTTCCCTGCCTTTCAAATGGGGAAAACAAAATTTACCTAAGTGTTAGGGGTGCTGAGATGAATAACATGTTTATATAGCACCTTGAAAATAGAAGTGTGATATACAGATTCTGCCACTCCTACTTATCTCAAAGGTTCCCTTAGAGTCCCACTTGAATAAATGAGGCTACTCTTGGAGTATGGTACTACTCAACATGAGTAAGAATGTCAGAATCTGGTGCTAAATACTGAGAGCTAGATTTTGATACTGATGTTGAATAACACCTTGTTGTGTGAGAAGATCCATTTATTCCAAAGGCGATGCAATTAGGTCTGTTAAGTATCAGTAAGGCTATGAGAATCTACCTCTAAGTATTATTACTAGATGAAGTGCAATATATTCTCAGTATTTTCATCATTGTAGGCAGCTGCGCACTTGGTTCTTGGTTCTCTGGGAAGAAAGCTGCTCTACTTTTTTGCTGTTTTAGTGTTTTTGCCCTGAATGAGGTCTGAGCTTCCCCCTAGACATCCAAGCAGAGCACTGTAGTACCATTTTCGTTGTTGCCTTGCAAGCATTCATTGTGTGTGCAATGAACAAAAGCCAATAAGCAGTGATGATAGCCATGTAATCAAGTGTTTTGCAGCCCTCTATTTAGGGAAAAAGCTGCCCTTCTAGTACCACTCCGATATAGGTGAATACCTGACCCTGTCTGAGATTCTGCAGGAGGCAAGGATCTTTCCATTTCTCCCCTTGCTCCCTCCCTTAGTACACTGAGATGCTAAAGATCATTAGTTTCAAAATCAGAGTAACACCATCAATCTCGGTAACATTCCTCCATTCAGACAAGCATGAGGACTTGCCTTCCAGGGAGAAAATAAACAAGGGGAGTACAGACTGATGTTCCCGAAGAATGGGGACCTGTTTCTCCACAGCCTTGCATATACATTTACTCCCTGTCCAAAGAGTGTAAAATATAGTAGTCTAAATATTGTCCAATATTGACAATAATATGTATGGGAGTAAGGAATACTGGATTTAAATGGGAGCTGGGGGAATAAGCCAGTGGGCTAGTGTCAGGACAGCATGCGGGAGATAAGCTAAGGACCAAACACACTCACATCCAGCCCTTGCTGCCAAAGGGAGACCATGTGTTCTTTATTCATTACCCATTTGACCAATCCAAAAGAGCTATTCCTAGCTCAAAAAGGAAGCTGTGATAACAAGGCAGCAGTTTGGTTTGGATGTGTTGTATTTTCTCCTTCTAGGAGAACTGAATCATCCAAACCAGAGCTTGTAATGGTTATGGTCTGTATAATAACAGTACCCTCTGCTCCACTCTTAAACAATATACCATTTCTTTTATCTTGTCATCAGTCCAGAACATGGTTATTATTCTTCAAGACTGCTGCCTTAGGGTAAAGATATCTGACCATTTTCTATCACAAGGCTATTGGCTTTCATAATTCCTAAAGGTGCTTCCTACTTTTCTCCAAATGCCAATAGCAGCAGTGCAACACAGTGAGTCAACAGGTGAAAGCCGGAGACCCAGGGATTTAATAACCTGTGTTTGTTTCTTTCCTGCCTCTTTCCCAGAGATCAAAGACACATGTTCCTTCCTGCTGAGTGTGAAAATGGGATAGCAAAAGCTCTGATTTTCTTGCAGACGTTGGAGCCTAGCTTACATTTGTTTAGATGTCTTCATTACCCAATTAAGCACTTCACTATATGTCATTCTCTGCATCCCTGCCAAATGGCAGTGCATACATCTCCAGTCATCATTCTCACTGTTTCCAAACTTTTCCTCTCCTCATCACCACCCCAGACAGACAAAATGCCAACACTGAGCATTATCCAGAAATGATCTAATCCATTTTTATAGTTCCAGGCCTTTAATACGATGATGCTGTTAGGTCTTCCAACTTTGGTTCTATGTGTTAATGCAATGAATGATGCACAGGAAAAATATTCGGTTTAGCAAGTGTAGTAAAGGTTATTTCAGTAAAAACTCAGCTTAACTAAGGATGAATGCACTGCATGAGATCTAGCGAATCCTAGCGTTTGAGACAGAGATCCCAAATTATCTCCAGTCTCTGTTACTGAATTGCTGTTAATACTAACAGAGCTTCTTTGTAACAAGCTATAAATACAGCTGTGTCTACTTGATATTGCCCAAGGGGTTGTACATCATAGTTTGCTAAATTTTAATCATGCTAATGTTTGCATTTGTGTGAGTTCACATGTCCCATAAAGCCCTTAATCCTCAGTTTACCGTCCCAGGCAAAATGCCCAGTCTCGGTTGGGGCCTTCCTAGCAAACAGTGCTGATTCCATTGACTTCTCACCACATTCTCTAATGCATTTATGGATCTGATAAGAGTTTTGCTAGAGATCTGCATGCCTTATACCAGGGATATTATCTGCTGCTGTTGATGATACTGGTTGTTAAAAAATACTATACAAACATTCAGTCAAATAAAAATGAAATTCATCCATCTCTCTTGGTTATATTAAAAAAAAGTTTATTCATATAAAAATACAGACAAAACTGACAGCTGGAAAAGACTACATGGAGACACTGTATTTATTCTAAGTGGTTTGAAAAGCAAGTTATAATTATTGTTAGAATCCTCTGCATATACTACCGCCAGACTGCCCCTGATTTTAAAACAAGTTAGGTGTTCAATTTTGTGCCTAATTTCTGCATGCAATTACCATGATTGCATGTGCAAATCACATAATTGCACATACAAATTATCAAAAATATCCAGTTTGCATTAGTTGTGGTAATTGCATATGCAAATTAGAGATGCAGTTACACACACTTTTAAGTATGCACTTGTACACTTAACTAGTTTACAAATCTGGCCCTATCCATGTATGGCCTGATTTTCAGAGGTAAATTACCTATCACTCCAAGTAAAGTAAAGAGCAGCTGAGGAAAATCAGGCTTTTAGATCCCAAATGATAGATGCAGGTAGATTTGCTTATCAAGAGCAGATTTCCCCTGAAAAACTCCCCGAAATTCACCTATGCATACATGGTGCAAAGGGCGTAATTCATTTTAGTCTACAGTAGTGCGGCAGAACCTGGAACTTGACAGATAAAAAAAAGGGAAACTTGATTTACATTTGATTCATTTTGAAATGTACCAAACTTACTTACAGGGCTTAAATGTAGGGCTTCATCCTGAGTTTCACTTGCTGCCCACATAGTTGCGTGGGCACTTTTTATGCATGAACTGCTCTGCATGTGGGTGATAGATTCTACTTGCATATGTGCTCACTAGGACTTATGTGTGCCAAGCCCAATAGGTAAATGTATCATGTTTTGAAATTCTAACCCCTGTGTGCGCTAACGTTAAAATCTATTGCTTGCATGCATGGTGTTAGTATGGTGAAAGCATATGCAAAAAATACTATGTGCACAAGCCAGGATCTGATTCTGAAAGCCAGGCTGTTCTTTTCTTACTGCTGAATCTTATGCAGTTAAAAAAAACCTTTACAGTGCCCTCTTCACTTATTATCTTTATTACAGTCACACCTACAGACCCCAACAGAGATTGGGGCCCTATTGGTCTAGGCACTGTATGCAAACATAGTGAGAGACTACTTCTGCTTTGGAAAGCTTTACATTGTAACTTAACAAGACAGGCACAAGGTGTGAGGGGAAAACAGAGGCACAGAAAGAAGAAGCAACTTGCCCAAGGTCACATACAGCAGGTCTGTGCAGAGCCAGGAATAGATCCCTAAGACTTCTGACCTCAGTTGTGGTGCCCTGCCCTCTAGGCCTGGCCACATTCATGCTCCTTTATTTCTATATTCCTCTTTCTCTGTGTATGGGCTCTGGTAAGCAATGGAAATGGAAGTGGCCTTCTTCCCATCTGTTCAAACACCAGCAACTTTTATGCTGGCATCCTCTGGTCTATATAAAATCCATTTTATCTTCTTCTAAAGCTCCGGAGGAAAAGACTGTTAATCTTTTGTTTCCTTAATATTTTCTTCTCTTGACAGCAGACAGATTTCTTCCGCTCTCCTTTATCCTCAGCCAGATTCAGATAGGTCTGTAGCTTCAGAGCAAAGGAAGGTCAACTGGACAGAGGTGGTGTGCTCGACTTCAATCGCTTAGAGATGGCACTACTGAATGAGGCCATGTAACTGAAAGTGGTGGTGACTGTGCAATGGCTTAGAAGTGTCTGTGTTTCAAGTGAGCTGGCTGAACAGTGCTGGCCCATAAGGGTATAGAGCATGGTTTCTTTCACTAGTTAGTTAACAAAAGATGGCGTTGGGGAGGGGAGGCTTTGGCTGGGGGAATAGTCACAGAGTTCAAGGCCAGATGGGACCATCAGATCATCTATTCTGACCTCCTGTATATCTTCAGCCACCAACTCCACACAGCACCCGCTCATTAAACCCAACAACCAACATTAGACAAAGTATTACAGCCCTCAGGAGACAGGACTATTATGTACCACAGGCAGAGAATAGGAAGGACTGAAGTCCCTAGTCCCTGAGACTCCCACAATAGCAGGGAAATGATTAAGTGAGGGAAGGGAGATAAATAGCAGTGCCACCTCCTCAAAAATTCTAGTATGACTATATTTTCTCGGTAGCTAAAACAAAGTATAAAGCCCCTGAAGAAAATATTTATTAAGCCACAGATGGCAATGCTGAGCCTCTGATTTCCCTAAATCCTTAAGAGGATTGTAGTACGGCTTATAGGAGCGTCTTAGTGGTTGGATGCTCAGCTTCTTATTAGAGATGTCAGGCATATATCCACCACAGTAACTTGAGCAGGGAAGGTGCTTTGCTAATTACTCACCTTAAATTAGGGTAGCAGATCATGAGGTGGTTTTATTTTTTTCACTTGCATGAGTTCCCAGGGCTTCATGTGCATTCTCATGAGTTACAAACCTATTCTCTCGTATTTATTTAACTATGAAATCCAGAGTAGCCAGTAATATAAATGTAAATGCTCAAAACAGATGTCCCCTCACTTTTGATAAAGCTTACAAAAGTTGATGACACCGGCCAGGTCAGTACAATAAAGTCATGGAACACATAGAGATGAAATTGGATTCTGTAAAAGTGGGATGCGTGTCTTCTCTTGGTGATTACCTTTTATTTCTTATTCTGTTGTCTTTCTCCCCATTCTCTTTTCTGTCCTTTATGCTTGCATTCCTTCTTCATTCTTCTCACTTTACAAATGGGAAAACTAAGGCTGAAAGTTTAATTGATCTGACCAAGGTCACAGGAATCTATGTCAGAGCCAGGAGTAGAACTTGCTCCAGTTCCATTTTAGTCATTGCACCATGCTGCTTTGCACACTAGTGAGGTCCTCACACTTCTGTTTTAATCTGGATGACAATGGCTGCTCAGCAAAGAACCTACATTAGATGCAGACAGCTCTCCAGGAGCCCTAATTGTATCAAAGGCAGCCTGGGTGGTACCCCTTCACCAGACATTAATTGATCTGGGTTTCCTTCAAAACTCAAGGCATCTACAGCTCTGTATTTCCTAGATTCCAAAGGCCATCTCTTAGCTGTAGAGAGGACCATGAAAAAAGGTGTGATTCTTAAAGGTAAAATCAATGGGACAAATGTTCAGCTCTAGTGATGTGTTGATATTCCCATAGTTCCTTGAGATGAAAGAAGCTTGGGATTTATTTTGTTTTTTAAATGAAAGATGAGATTAACCTTGACCCTTCTAAAGTAACAAATATCAGGGGGGATACACCGACCAGTTCTGACTATTCCCTCAAATATAGGAGAAGCTAGATATCCCTTACACTGTATGTACCCAGTGTGACAGGGTCGGGCCAGATGTCTATAGGAGAGTAATAGAAGGCAGATATATTAGCCCCAGGCTAAGGAGGTCCCTTTTCCCTGGGTAAGGTAACAGGGAAGGTTCCAGAACAATCAGGAACCTTCTGGAGACAATTAAGACAGGCTGATTAGAACACCTGCAGCCAATCAAGAAGCTGCTAGAATCAATTAAGGCAGGCTAATAAGGACACCTGGGTTTTAAAAAGGAGCTCACTTCAGTTTGTGGTGTGCATGTGAGGAGCTGGGAGCAAGAGGCACTAGGAGTTGAGAGTGAGAACATGGACTGTTGGAGGACTGAAGTGTACAAGCATTATCAGACACCAGGAGGAAGGTCCAATGGTGAGGATAAAGAAGGTGTTGGGAGGAGGCCATGGGGAAGTAACCCAGGGAGTTGTCGCTGTCGCACAGCTGTTCCAGGAGGCACTCTAGACAGCTGCATTCCACATGGCCCTAGGCTGGAACCCAGAGTAGAGGGTAGGCCTGGGTTCCCCCCAAATCCTTCCAACTCCTGGTCAGACACAGGAGTCGTCGACCTGGACTGTGGGTTCAGAAAAATGGCCAAGCTGAGGCCTGCCGTGAAGCTCCAAGGCAAGCAAATCCGCCAATAAACGCAAGACCCACCAAGGTAGAGCAGGAACTTTGTCACACCAACTTACTTCCCAACTTAGATCTTTTGTTTGGCATTGCCATTGGGCAAGAATGTTGTAGATAGGTATTTCATATGGGTACAGTATCACGCTGCAGACTTTAGGGTGTCACATTACAGTATGAGACTTGAATAACTTCTGCTCCAGGGGTCAGTGGCATAGAGGATATTTCCATACTTGCATACATTTGCTGTAAGAAGTCTTAGGGTTGGATGTACAGGCCGTAAACTAAGAACCACTTTTTGATCGTCTTTGCATATGTGTATACTTTCTTGCATGGCTTGCCAGAGTTTTTGTATGTGACTGTTTTGCTTGGAAATTTTATTTAGTGAATTTTTATATTTTGAAATTAGGCTTCATTCTGCATTGGAATGAAACCTGAAAAAATCAAAATTCTCTTCAAAAGAAAATTCTGAATATTTTTTCCTTTTGGATCATTTGAAATGTTTTGTTTTGATTTTTGACTTGTTTATTTTATATTATGGAAATACAAAAAATTGAAATATTCAAAATTAAAATGTTTATTCTGAAAATGTTAAAATGGGACATTTCAACATTATTGAAACATTTTCACACCGTTTTCCTGCAAAACTATGTTTTGGTGAAATTCTGATGATTTTTGTGAAGCATCTCTATTTTGATGGAACTTACATTCTCCAATGGAAGATGGAGAATTCGTGATGTGACGGAGAGACTGCCGAGACTCATCAAGCCCTCGGATCGCTACCCCTTCCTGCTTCTCCACGTGGGCACCAATGACACTGCCAAGAATGACCTTGAGCGGATCACTGCGGACTACGTGGCTCTGGGAAGAAGGATAAAGGAGTTGGAGGCGCAAGTGGTGTTCTCGTCCATCCTCCCCGTGGAAGGAAAAGGCCTGGGTAGGGACCGTCGAATCGTGGAGGTCAACGAATGGCTACGCAGGTGGTGTCGGAGAGAAGGCTTTGGATTCTTTGACCATGGGATGGTGTTCCATGAAGGAGGAGTGCTGGGCAGAGACGGGCTCCATCTTACGAAGAGAGGGAAGAACATCTTTGCCAGCAGGCTGGCTAACCTAGTGAGGAGGGCTTTAAACTAGGTTCACCGGGGGAAGGAGACCAAAGCCCTGAGGTAAGTGGGAAAGCGGGATACCGGGAGGAAGCACAGGCAGGAATGTCTGAGAGGGGAGGGCTCCTGCCTCATACTGGGAATGAGGGGCGATCAACAGGTTATCTCAAGTGCTTATATACAAATGCACAAAGCCTTGGAAACAAGCAGGGAGAACTGGAGGTCCTGGTGATGTCAAGGAATTATGACGTGATTGGAATAACAGAGACTTGGTGGGATAACTCACATGACTGGAGTACAGTCATGGATGGTTATAAACTGTTCAGGAAGGACAGGCAGGGCAGAAAAGGTGGGGGAGTAGCACTGTATGTAAGGGAGCAGTATGACTGCTCAGAGCTCCGGTATGAAACTGTGGAAAAACCTGAGTGTCTCTGGATTAAGTTTAGAAGTGTGTGCAACAAGAGTGATGTCATGGTGGGAGTCTGCTATAGACCACCGGACCAGGGGGATGAGGTGGATGAGGCTTTCTTCCGGCAACTCACGGAAGCTACTAGATCGCATGCCCTGATTCTCATGGGTGACTTTAATTTTCCTGATATCTGCTGGGAGAGCAATACAGCGGTGCATAGACAATCCAGGAAGTTTTTGGAAAGCGTAGGGGACAATTTCCTGGTGCAAGTGCTAGGGGAGCCAACTAGGGGGAGCGCTTTTCTTGACCTGCTGCTCACAAACCGGGTAGAATTAGTGGGGGAAGCAAAAGTGGATGGGAATCTGGGAGGCAGTGACCATGAGTTGGTTGAGTTCAGGATCCTGACGCAGGGAAGAAAGGTAAGCAGCAGGATACGGACCCTGGACTTCAGGAAAGCAGACTTTGACTCCCTCAGGGAACAGATGGCCAGGATCCCCTGGGGGACTAACATGAAAGGGAAGGGAGTCCAGGAGAGCTGGCTGTATTTCAAGGAATCCCTGTTGAGGTTACAGGGACAAACCATCCCGATGAGTCGAAAGAATAGTAAATATGGCAGGCGACCAGCTTGGCTTAATGGTGAAATCCTAGCGGATCTTAAACATAAAAAAGAAGCTTACAAGAAGTGGAAGGTTGGACATATGACCAGGGAAGAGTATAAAAATATTGCTCGGGCATGTAGGAAAGATATCAGGAGGGCCAAATCGCACCTGGAGCTGCAGCTAGCAAGAGATGTCAAGAGTAACA